>NC_136812.1:4495356-4575356 GCF_951216825.1 Electrona antarctica | reverse complement strand
CTGTGTGTGTGTGTGTGTGTGTGTGTGTGTGTGTGTGTGTGTGTGTGTGTGTGTTGTACACTTTACACCTTAGAACTGTTTATTTGCATACAAACTCTCACAACTGGCCCATAAAAATAAGGTTCTGTTCAGAATGAATTGTCTCCTGTCTTTCCACAAAAATGCTCGATAGTGGGTTCGATAAGGACCCGGCTCGATAAGGACCCGGCTCGATAAGGTGATCGTTATCAATAAACATTAACGATCTCCATCCCTAGGTGTTAATATAATTTACTGCCGTTTTGTCATATTCACATGCAAAGCAGAGAGTTCACACCATTCTGTTTACACAACTTTCCAAAGATAAAACCATGTGAGGAATGTGTTGAAGCCTTGGGGTCCTTTCACACGGGAAGCCACTGGCTGACGTGCCAGTGTGGTGGTTATTCATTTTCAATTAGGGCTGTCAAATGATTAACCATTTTAATCAGATAAAAAATGAATTACTCATGATCAATGTTCCCCCTAAGGTGCGCCCGTGCGCGCGCGCGCACATGGCCAAATGCCCCCGCGCACAACTGAAATCTGTCGCGCACAGACACAGAAGCTGGTGTAAAAAAAAAAAGTTTTTATTTAAAAAAGAAATTGCCCCGAGTATCACTACAGTAATAATAGGCTACCTATCCCGAGTCGACATTTGCCCACACTTTATTTTTTATTTACTTTACACTTTATTTAGATTACACAGGCGAGGCGACCGCGACAGATAGGTCTCCTCCCCTCCTTTTATTACTCTATGGTCTCCTCTCCTCTCCTCCTGCCTGGGACCGAGGCTACTCCTCCTGTGTGTAGGAGTAACAGCAGCAGCAGCAGCAGTCAGTGTTAATGAAACGCCTAGAACCAGATAAGCTGGCGTTGCTTGGACCCGTGCGTTGATGGGACATTTAGATTTAAAAGGCGAACGGATGGAAGTGTGGATAAAAGCACGGCTGTGCGCAACAACAAGAGAGGGGGACTAACGTTAGCTTCTCGTTAGCTAACCAGCTAACGTTGTTATCACTACAGCACAACAAGCCTCCAGACAGTCCGGTGTGCTTGTGAATGAAACATGTGGAAGCTAACGTTCATCTCTAGCGGTCTAGCTATAGCCCCATATGGAACCTCTCTGTAATTCTCCAATCTGTTAATACAGCTTTCTTCAAAAGGGGCTGCTGACGTTCGACAATCTGAGAAACTAGGAGTTCAAAAACACAAACCAACAAACTCGGGTGTGTGTGTGTGTGTGTGTGTGAGCGTGTGTGTGTGTGTGTGTGTGTGTCCCAATACATTATTTCCGTTTTCTAATGCCCCCCCATGTAAAGCAATATTGAGTATTCATATAGCCTACCAGTCGTTCTCAACCTGTGGGTCCCCACATGATTTGGGGGTGGGGGGACCCCAGATGACAGTGAAGTGACAATTTAAGGACTTTTAAGACTTTTATAATACCTCAAAGGCTCTAAAAGAAAAAAATACCATTACTGCATCAAAAGTAATCAGCAAACCATGCTATAAAAACTGGTCAAACATTGGCCAGATTATTAAATGATAAAGAAAGAGGCAACAATTGTGAAAATAGTGGGTAGGGACTAGCGAGGGAGGGTAGTAGTGGGTAGGGACTAGCGAGGGAGGGTAGTAGTGGGTAGGGACTAGCGAGGGAGGGTAGTAGTGGGTAGGGACTAGCGAGGGAGAGTAGTAGTGGGTAGGGACTAGCGAGGGAGGGTAGTAGTGGGTAGGGACTAGCGAGGGAGGGTAGTAGTAGCCTGGCTAATAAACCAGACTAATATCACACAACACTGTCGCGGTATATCAGTCTGGGCTGGCTCCACTTGGATTTCATTTCCCGGGGAACATTTTCTGTTTGACGCAATTGGTCAGAGCTACTGTCAGTCAAAAGTCTCAAGCATTGAACGTCACTGTACCAAAGCCCGCCTATATTGCATACCGTGTCCCGATTGGTCCGACCTGTTCTCTGCTGTAGGAAAGAGGCGTGCTACTGAGCCTCGCCAGACCGTAATCCGCTGGTAGGCAACTTTTTTTTGCCAACGGCTGATTCGGTCTGGTTTATTAACCAGGCTAGGGTAGTAGTGGGTAGGGACTAGCGAGGGAGGGTAGTAGTGGGTAGGGACTAGCGAGGGAGGGTAGTAGTGGGTAGGGACTAGCGAGGGAGGGTAGTAGTGGGTAGGGACTAGCGAGGGAGGGTAGTAGTGGGTAGGGACTAGCGAGGGAGGGTAGTAGTGGGTAGGGACTAGCGAGGGAGGGTAGTAGTGGGTAGGGACTAGCGAGGGAGGGTAGTAGTGGGTAGGGACTAGCGAGGGAGGGTAGTAGTGGGTAGGGACTAGCGAGGGAGAGTAGTAGTGGGTAGGGACTAGCGAGGGAGGGTAGTAGTGGGTAGGGACTAGCGAGGGAGGGTAGTAGTGGGTAGGGACTAGCGAGGGAGGGTAGTAGTGGGTAGGGACTAGCGAGGGAGGGTAGTAGTGGGTAGGGACTAGCGAGGGAGGGTAGTAGTGGGTAGGGACTAGCGAGGGAGGGTAGTAGTGGGTAGGGACTAGCGAGGGAGGGTAGTAGTGGGTAGGGACTAGCGAGGGAGGGTAGTAGTGGGTAGGGACTAGCGAGGGAGGGTAGTAGTGGGTAGGGACTAGCGAGGGAGGGTAGTAGTGGGTAGGGACTAGCGAGGGAGTTTGCTTTTTTTCTGCCCAATTTAGTTGTTATTTCCTCCCCACACACATTTTCCGTGTGTTGTCAGTTGTCACTGCTGTTCTATCCTCTACTGACATCACCTGTTCTATCCTACTACTGACATCACTGTTCTATCCTACTACTGACATCACCTGCCAGTGAGGAGGCCCCACCGGGAGGACGTAGAGCCTCTATCCTAGTCCTCCCACCCAGCAATCCGGCCCCAGCCTGTAGCCTGTAGCCTGTAGCCTGTAGCCTGTAGCCTGTAGCCTGTAGCCTGTAGCCTGTAACATGCAATGACCAATAGTGTTTAGGCATGTTGTACTGTTGCTAGTCATGGCTGCCAGTTCCTAGCCTGGCTTCCCCGCATATGATATCATAAATGATCATATGCAGGGAGGAAACATCAGTGAACCCTCGCTATGAGTCTGACCGCGCCAGGCTAGCCAGTTCCCACCTGATGTTGTACTGTTGCTAGTCATGGCTGCCAGTTCCCACCTGATGTTGTACTGTTGCTAGTCATGGCTGCCAGTTCCCACCTGATGTTGTACTGTTGCTAGTCATGGCTGCCAGTTCCCACCTGATGTTGTACTGTTGCTAGTCATGGCTGCCAGTTCCCACCTGATGATGTACTGTTGCTAGTCATGGCTGCCAGTTCCCACCTGATGTTGTACTGTTGCTAGTCATGGCTGCCAGTTCCCACCTGATGTTGTACTGTTGCTAGTCATAAATCCCAGTTCCCACCTGATGATGTACTGTTGCTAGTCATGGCTGCCAGTTCCCACCTGATGTTGTACTGTTGCTAGTCATGGCTGCCAGTTCCCACCTGATGTTGTACTGTTGCTAGTCATGGCTGCCAGTTCCCACCTGATGTTGTACTGTTGCTAGTCATAAATCCCAGTTCCCACCTGATGATGTACTGTTGCTAGTCATGGCTGCCAGTTCCCACCTGATGTTGTACTGTTGCTAGTCATAAATCCCAGTTCCCACCTGATGATGTACTGTTGCTAGTCATGGCTAGCCAGTTCCCACCTGATGATGTACTGTTGCTAGTCATGGCTGCCAGTTCCCACCTGATGTTGTACTGTTGCTAGTCATGGATCCCAGTTCCCACCTGATGTTGTACTGTTGCTAGTCATGGCTGCCAGTTCCCACCTGATGTTGTACTGTTGCTAGTCATGGATCCCAGTTCCCACCTGATGTTGTACTGTTGCTAGTCATGGCTGCCAGTTCCCACCTGATGTTGTACTGTTGCTAGTCATGGATCCCAGTTCCCACCTGATGTTGTACTGTTGCTAGTCATGGCTGCCAGTTCCCACCTGATGTTGTACTGTTGCTAGTCATAAATCCCAGTTCCCACCTGATGATGTACTGTTGCTAGTCATGGCTAGCCAGTTCCCACCTGATGTTGTACTGTTGCTAGTCATAAATCCCAGTTCCCACCTGATGATGTACTGTTGCTAGTCATGGCTGCCAGTTCCCACCTGATGTTGTACTGTTGCTAGTCATGGATCCCAGTTCCCACCTGATGTTGTACTGTTGCTAGTCATGGCTGCCAGTTCCCACCTGATGTTGTACTGTTGCTAGTCATGGATCCCAGTTCCCACCTGATGTTGTACTGTTGCTAGTCATGGATCCCAGTTCCCACCTGATGTTGTACTGTTGCTAGTCATGGATCCCAGTTCCCACCTGATGTTGTACTGTTGCTAGTCATGGATCCCAGTTCCCACCTGATGTTGTACTGTTGCTAGTCATGGATCCCAGTTCCCACCTGATGTTGTACTGTTGCTAGTCATGGATCCCAGTTCCCACCTGATGTTGTACTGTTGCTAGTCATGGCTGCCAGTTCCCACCTGATGTTGTACTGTTGCTAGTCATGGATCCCAGTTCCCACCTGATGTTGTACTGTTGCTAGTCATGGCTGCCAGTTCCCACCTGATGTTGTACTGTTGCTAGTCATGGATCCCAGTTCCCACCTGATGTTGTACTGTTGCTAGTCATGGATCCCAGTTCCCACCTGATGTTGTACTGTTGCTAGTCATGGATCCCAGTTCCCACCTGATGTTGTACTGTTGCTAGTCATGGCTGCCAGTTCCCACCTGATGTTGTACTGTTGCTAGTCATGGATCCCAGTTCCCACCTGATGTTGTACTGTTGCTAGTCATGGATCCCAGTTCCCACCTGATGTTGTACTGTTGCTAGTCATGGCTGCCAGTTCCCACCTGATGTTGTACTGTTGCTAGTCATGGATCCCAGTTCCCACCTGATGTTGTACTGTTGCTAGTCATGGCTGCCAGTTCCCACCTGATGTTGTACTGTTGCTAGTCATGGATCCCAGTTCCCACCTGATGTTGTACTGTTGCTAGTCATGGATCCCAGTTCCCACCTGATGTTGTACTGTTGCTAGTCATGGATCCCAGTTCCCACCTGATGTTGTACTGTTGCTAGTCATGGCTGCCAGTTCCCACCTGATGTTGTACTGTTGCTAGTCATGGATCCCAGTTCCCACCTGATGTTGTACTGTTGCTAGTCATGGATCCCAGTTCCCACCTGATGTTGTACTATTGCTAGTCATGGCTGCCAGTTCCCACCTGATGTTGTACTGTTGCTAGTCATGGATCCCAGTTCCCACCTGATGTTGTACTGTTGCTAGTCATGGCTGCCAGTTCCCACCTGATGTTGTACTGTTGCTAGTCATGGATCCCAGTTCCCACCTGATGTTGTACTGTTGCTAGTCATGGATCCCAGTTCCCACCTGATGTTGTACTGTTGCTAGTCATGGATCCCAGTTCCCACCTGATGTTGTACTGTTGCTAGTCATGGCTGCCAGTTCCCACCTGATGTTGTACTGTTGCTAGTCATGGATCCCAGTTCCCACCTGATGTTGTACTGTTGCTAGTCATGGATCCCAGTTCCCACCTGATGTTGTACTGTTGCTAGTCATGGATCCCAGTTCCCACCTGATGTTGTACTGTTGCTAGTCATGGATCCCAGTTCCCACCTGATGTTGTACTGTTGCTAGTCATGGCTGCCAGTTCCCACCTGATGTTGTACTGTTGCTAGTCATGGCTGCCAGTTCCCACCTGATGTTGTACTGTTGCTAGTCATGGATCCCAGTTCCCACCTGATGTTGTACTGTTGCTAGTCATGGATCCCAGTTCCCACCTGATGTTGTACTGTTGCTAGTCATGGATCCCAGTTCCCACCTGATGTTGTACTGTTGCTAGTCATGGATCCCAGTTCCCACCTGATGTTGTACTGTTGCTAGTCATGGATCCCAGTTCCCACCTGATGTTGTACTGTTGCTAGTCATGGCTGCCAGTTCCCACCTGATGTTGTACTGTTGCTAGTCATGGATCCCAGTTCCCACCTGATGTTGTACTGTTGCTAGTCATGGCTGCCAGTTCCCACCTGATGTTGTACTGTTGCTAGTCATGGATCCCAGTTCCCACCTGATGTTGTACTGTTGCTAGTCATGGCTGCCAGTTCCCACCTGATGTTGTACTGTTGCTAGTCATGGCTGCCAGTTCCCACCTGATGTTGTACTGTTGCTAGTCATGGATCCCAGTTCCCACCTGATGTTGTACTGTTGCTAGTCATGGCTGCCAGTTCCCACCTGATGTTGTACTGTTGCTAGTCATGGCTGCCAGTTCCCACCTGATGTTGTACTGTTGCTAGTCATGGCTGCCAGTTCCCACCTGATGTTGTGTGGGAGTCCAGACTGATCCAGACCGTACTGGATAACTGATAGCTTGCATAATGTCTTGAGGCTAGGACTGAGGTCTAAGACATACAGGTCACCTGGCATGTTGTCTCCTCCAAAGAGGATGACACGATCTCCCACCATGCAGCAGCACATCCTAGACATCTGAGACAGGCCTTTCCCCCTGGGCTCAACCTTCTTCCAGGAGAAGGTCTCTGGATTTAATTTCCACATATCATTGAAGTACTGGTTAGAATGCCTGTAGCCACGAAATATGTACAGCTCTCCATTGTAGGTAAATTCTGAATGATCACAGCGTCCTCCTGGTAGAAGGTGTGTCCAGCCAGTGGTTGGTCTCTGTGTCAAACACTCTGATGGTGTTGTAGTACCGACACCACATCCAGCCCCCAAATACAAACATCTTTGTCCCGATGATGCTGGCAGAGTGACTGTGTGTAGCAGGAGGTGGAGTTCCTCTCGAGTTAATTGAGGTCCAGACCATTGTGCTGATGTCCAACTTGTAGATGTCATTGTTGTATCCAGTCGGCTGGGTCCATCCTCCATGAATATACATGACCTTCCCCAAGACACAGGCTGAGTGTTCCTTCATCCCCTTTGGAACAGTCCCAGAAACCTGTGGTTTGAACCATCTGTGGGCGTCGACATCAAACGCATAAAGAACGTTGCAGTAACCTTGGTTAGTCCACCCTCCCCAGAGGTAGACAGTATCTTCTATCAGCACAGCTGTGTGGCCCTCACGCCTGGAGGTAACCTCAAGGTGAGGTTCTCCTGTTCCAGGGGTCACTGGGGTCAACTTCCTCCAGCAGAAAGACACTGTGTCGAAGATGTTCACCTCAATCTGCTTTCCGTTAGCGTTTCCACCGAGTGAGTAAACGTTATGTCCGAATGCAACAGCCTCGTTATGGTAAAGCTCTGGAGCTCCTTCCAGAGGTAACCTCCAGCAGAACATTTCTCACACCGTAGATCAGGTCAGATTTATCACTTCTCGCTCTGGAACACAATGCAGTCCTTCTGCTGTGATCGCCGTCACTTATTGGTTCAGTGGTGCAAATGTCACGCAAAGCTTTGACCAATCGGCAAGGCCCATGAGTCGGCTCGGCCAATCCAGGAAGCCGATGAGCATGTCCTAATATGGCAAATTGATCGCCAAGGGGGGAGGCCCCTGGCCCCTGCCCGGTCGGTGACAGGATAAGTGCCGTAGACGTATAGCCGAGGTGAACTTACCTTTGTCCGGGGTGCCTAAGACGTAGGGCCGAGTTTTGTTTAATCCACGTTTATAGGCGAATCAAAATGAAAAAAGTAGCATGTTTGTAGCATTTTTAGCTAGCTACAGACCACGTAAAAACGGCCAAAATCCCCACGTGCACACCCGTGCACGCACACAAGCCGGCTGTATATGCATTATGGCTCATAATCTGGTCAAAATGCGATATTGGAGGCTTCATAAGAGCCTCATTTGAGATCGGGCTCAAAAAACATGTTCAGACACACACGGATCAAGTAGCTGATCCGTAATGGCCGACTTCTACTTCCGGTAAAAACGGAACAAGAGCCAGAGCTGCTTCTTCTTTCACTTTGTGTTCATCCAGTGCCCCCTACAGGCCGGCAGTCTCCAAGGAGTTAAGGCCTATTCATACGATGTGCTGTCGCCTTAAAGGGGAATACCACTCATTTTCAATATTTTACTATTCATTATCACTAGTCATTAATATACCTTTAGAGCTGTGTTTCCTAGAACTGGAGGTATGAAAAACATCACACCTGTGTGAACTGAGTGGTGCAAGGTCTTATATAGCCTGATCAGCTGTGGTCTGACGTAATGTCAGTGACCATAGTAACCATGCTCATTTTTTTGGGTCCCATGTACAGGTACACACACGTACAGGTACACACATACATAGACACAAACATAGATACAGACAAAGCTGGTTGTTGGAGTGGTTTGCACCACTCAAAAATCATTAACATTGTGAATTATCACATCTTGATGATGTCATCAAGATCTCTAGTCTCACGTGAATGAATCCAGAGGTTCACCTACTGATGTCCATGTCTCTGTGGTCGGCGGTTCGAATCCCGGCTCCTCCTGTCCACATGTCGAAGTGTCCTTGGGCAAGACACTGAACCCTACATTGCCTCCAATGAGTCGGTCGGTGTGAGCTCGCCACCGTCTGTGTGTGAATGTGGGAAGTGAGGACGCTGGCGTCGACTGTTCGCCGCTTCACCTCCCAATGTATAAATGAATGAACCAATGTAAAGCACCTTGAGCACTTGGAAAAGCGCTGTAAAAATGCCATTCAATTCATTATTATTGATGTCCATGTCTCCGTTCTGTTGACATGAATGAATCCAGAGGTTCACCTACTGGTACCATGTCTCTGTTCTGTTGAATGAATGAATGAATGAATCCAGAGGTTCACCTACTGATGTCCATGTCTCTGTTCTGTTGAATGAATGAATGAATGAATGAATCCAGAGGTTCACCTACTGATGTCCATGTCTCTGTTCTGTTGAATGAATGAATGAATGAATCCAGAGGTTCACCTACTGATGTCCATGTCTCTGTTCTGTTGAATGAATGAATCCAGAGGTTCACCTACTGGTACCATGTCTCTGTTCTGTTGAATGAATGAATGAATGAATGAATCCAGAGGTTCACCTACTGATGTCCATTTCTCTGTTCTGTTGAATGAATTAATGAATCCAGAGGTTCACCTACTGATGTCCATGTCTCTGTTCTGTTGAATGAATGAATGAATGAATCCAGAGGTTCACCTACTGATGTCCATGTCTCTGTTCTGTTGAATGAATGAATGAATGAATGAATGAATCCAGAGGTTCACCTACTGATGTCCATGTCTCTGTTCTGTTGAATGAATTAATGAATCCAGAGGTTCACCTACTGATGTCCATGTCTCTGTTCTGTTGAATGAATGAATCCAGAGGTTCACCTACTGGTACCATGTCTCTGTTCTGTTGAATGAATGAATGAATGAATGAATCCAGAGGTTCACCTACTGATGTCCATTTCTCTGTTCTGTTGAATGAATTAATGAATCCAGAGGTTCACCTACTGATGTCCATGTCTCTGTTCTGTTGAATGAATGAATGAATGAATCCAGAGGTTCACCTACTGATGTCCATGTCTCTGTTCTGTTGAATGAATGAATGAATGAATCCAGAGGTTCACCTACTGATGTCCATGTCTCTGTTCTGTTGAATGAATGAATGAATGAATGAATGAATCCAGAGGTTCACCTACTGATGTCCATGTCTCTGTTCTGTTGAATGAATGAATGAATGAATGAATGAATCCAGAGGTTCACCTACTGATGTCCATGTCTCTGTTCTGTTGAATGAATGAATGAATGAATCCAGAGGTTCACCTACTGATGTCCATGTCTCTGTTCTGTTGAATGAATGAATGAATGAATCCAGAGGTTCACCTACTGATGTCCATGTCTCTGTTCTGTTGAATGAATGAATGAATGAATCCAGAGGTTCACCTACTGATACCATGTCTCTGTTCTGTTGAATGAATGAATGAATGAATCCAGAGGTTCACCTACTGATGTCCATGTCTCTGTTCTGTTGAATGAATGAATGAATGAATGAATCCAGAGGTTCACCTACTGATGTCCATGTCTCTGTTCTGTTGAATGAATGAATGAATGAATGAATGAATGAATCCAGAGGTTCACCTACTGATGTCCATGTCTCTGTTCTGTTGAATGAATGAATGAATGAATGAATGAATGAATCCAGAGGTTCACCTACTGATGTCTCTGTTCTGTTCACCCAGAGGCCATCGGGTGCTGCTGTTCTCTCAGATGACCAGAGTGTTGGACATCCTACAGGATTACATGGAATACAGAGGTAATGGATTACATTCTACAGGATTACATGGAATACAGAGGTAATGGATTACATTCTACAGGATTACATGGAATACAGAGGTAATGGAGTGTGTGTGTGTGTGTGTGTGTGTGTGTGTGTGTGTGTGTGTGTGTGTGTGTGTGTGTGTGTGTGTGTGTGTGTGTGTGTGTGTGTGTGTGTGTGTGTGTGTGTGTGTGTGTGTGTGTGTGTGTGTGTGTGTGTGTGTGCGCGCAGGGTACAGCTATGAGCGTCTGGATGGATCAGTGAGAGGAGAGGAACGTAACCTGGCCATCAAGAACTTCAGCCACAAGGACGTGTTCGTGTTCCTGCTCAGCACCAAAGCAGGTGATTATTACAACTAATTACCATAAAAAAGGGTCGGTAGCCAAATTCCAATACCCAAAATCTCACTCACACTGCCACTCCAGCATGGTGGTGTTACAGTGAAATTGGTGACCTGCTGAAATATGTGCCAATCGTAAAGACATCACATAACGTCAGTGTCCGAACGTAAGTCATTGTGGTTAGTTTTTTAGCAGAGTTCAACCTTGCGGTATTTAGGCAACGTATTTCATATTTTCCCTCCCATTCACGAGTTTCACAAGTTAATTGATGTAGAACAGCTTCCCTCCCGTGCACAAGTTATGTTGTCATTGTTAAATTCGCCGCTTTTAATAACATTTAAGACTTACGTGGTTTTCCTCGGACAGACACGGATTACGCATTCGGGTGACGTAACCGAAAATCCGTGAGTCACACTGGCTTGCTAGGGCTTCTGGGAAACTGAGGCGCAATGTTAGTCTATGGCTCGCAATGGCCGCGTCACATTTCTGGACACTATTACAAGTGAAACGGAACGATGATCGTGGCGTGGTGGTTCTTCAAAGGTTAGTGAAAAACTAGGCAGCCAGATTGGGGTGTATTTATAACTGTTAACGACCTCCATGTACGTTATGTGAACTTCACACGATGGTAACATATTTCAGCTGGTCACCAATTTCACCGTAACACGGCCATGCTGGAGTGTGAGTGAGCGAGTGGCCGAGATTTTGGGCATTGTAATTTGGCTAGTGGGTCTGTTTAGTGTTTATTGGGTCTGTTTAGTGTTTGTGTTGAACGAGAACGCAACGGGAAGTCTGATAATATCCTGTCTCTCTCAAACACACAGTAGTCTTTGTGCAAATCATTTACTATGCAAACACACGCAAATCGACCGCTAGATTTCCCTGTCATGTACAATAGTGAAACAACTTCATGAGAGAGATGTACTAGAGCAGCCCCCACAGCCAGTCTCTGACTGAGCCTTCCTCATTGAGAGAGATGTACTAGAGCAGCCCCCACAGCCAGTCTCTGACTGAGCCTTCCTCATTGAGAGAGATGTACTAGAGCAGCCCCCACAGCCAGTCTCTGACTGAGCCTTCCTCATTGAGAGAGATGTACTAGAGCAGCCCCCACAGCCAGTCTCTGACTGAGCCTTCCTCATTGAGAGAGATGTACTAGAGCAGCCCCCACAGCCAGTCTCTGACTGAGCCTTCCTCATTGCAAAATGGCTTGCATTTTTATCACAAATCCCAGTTAGAGTAGATATAGATTTGAACTGTTTTTCATATAATTCAAAATAGCGGGAGATCTAAGAGTCATAGGTCCCCATACCACATTTGTTCCTCGTGAGGAGACGCATAATATGCACACATATATGCACACTACTGTACACATATTATGTGTACAGTATTGAAGTTGTATTGCTGGCGGTAAAAGAGCAGTAAGAAGGGGTCACGGTGACACAGTCGGTAGTGCTGTCGCCTCACAGCTAGAAGGTCCTGGGTTCGATTCCTGCTGGGGACGCTGTGGGCGTGTTCCCTCCTCGTGTCCCCTAGAGTAGGTACCCTCACAAAAACATGCAGTAATCCTGGTCTCTAAACTGCCTCCCCCTGGCCAGCCGGGGCGCCTGATGGAGGGGAAAGGGAACTGGTCGGAATAACGTGTTCCTTCCACGCGCTACGTCCGGCCAGGGAAACTCCCCCCTGTCAGGTGAAAAGAAGCAGCTTGGACTCCTCATGCATAGAAGGAAGCATGAGGTCAGTCCCCTGCTCTCCCCAGGTTGGCAGAGGAAGTGTAGCGCGCCCAGGATTACATTAGATAATTGACACTGGGTGAAAAAATGGGTTACAAAATTGTGGGATAAAATTTAGGACAAAAAGAGCAGTAGGACTTACAGTAAGTGCTTCCGGCTGGCTGTCTCTGCAGGCGGAGTGGGCATGAACCTCACCGCCGCCGACACCGTCATCTTCATGGACAGTGACTTCAACCCCCAGAATGACTTGCAGGCTGCAGCACGCTGCCATCGGATTGGCCAGAACAGGTAATGACTTGCAGGCTGCAGCACGCTGCCATCGGATTGGCCAGAACAGGTAATGACTTGCAGGCTGCAGCACGCTGCCATCGGATTGGCCAGAACAGGTAATGACTTGCAGGCTGCAGCACGCTGCCATCGGATTGGCCAGAACAGGTAATGACTTGCAGGCTGCAGCACGCTGCCATCGGATTGGCCAGAACAGGTAATGACTTGCAGGCTGCAGCACGCTGCCATCGGATTGGCCAGAACAGGTAATGACTTGCAGGCTGCAGCACGCTGCCATCGGATTGGCCAGAACAGGTAATGACTTGCAGGCTGCAGCACGCTGCCATCGGATTGGCCAGAACAGGTAATGACTTGTAGGCTGCAACACGCTGCCATCGGATTGGCCAGAACAGGTAATGACTTGCAGGCTGCAACACGCTGTTGTGTGTTTGTGTGTACCACATTGAGATGATTTCATTGGCTGAACACGGAATGATTGATGTATGACGTTATGAGCGCCCCTCACAAGTGTGATTTTTTTTGAGTGGTGCAAACCACTCCAACAACCAGCTTTGTCTGTGTCTATGTATGTGTGTACCTGTACGTGTGTGTACCTGTACGTGGGACCCAAAAGAATGAGCATGGTTACTATGGTCGCTGACATTACGTCAGACCACAGCTGATCAGGCTATATAACACCTTGCACCACTCAGTTCACACGGGTGTGATATCTATGGGCTGCAGCACATGGAACTCAATAAAAGTGTTGACAGATATGTTTTCTCTCAATCATGTCACAATATGCATGGTGTTTTCATCATGTCACAATATGCATGGTGTTTTCATCATGTCACAATATGCATGGTGTTTTCTCTCTCTCAATCATGTCACAATATGCATGGTGTTTTCTCTCAATCATGTCACAATATGCATGGTGTTTTCTCTCCCTCGTCTCGTGTCACAATATGCATGGTGTTTTCTCTCAATCATGTCACAATATGCATGGTGTTTTCTCTCAATCATGTCACAATATGCATGGTGTTTTCTCTCAATCATGTCACAATATGCATGGTGTTTTCTCTCCCTCGTCTCGTGTCACAATATGCATGGTGTTTTCTCTCCCTCGTCTCGTGTCACAGGGCAGTGAAAGTGATCCGCCTGCTGGGCCGGGACACGGTGGAGGAGATCGTCTACAGCCGCGCCGCGTCCAAGCTCCGCCTCACCAACACCGTCATCCAGGAAGGACGCTTCTCTCTCCTGGACCAGGCCCAGGCCGCGGCCAGTGGACTGCAGGTGAGTTAGTCTTCTCTCTCCTGGACCAGGCCCAGGCCGCGGCCAGTGGACTGCAGGTCAGTTAGTCTTCTCTCTCCTGGACCAGGCCCAGGCCGCGGCCAGTGGACTGCAGGTCAGTTAGTCTTCTCTCTCCTGGACCAGGCCCAGGCCGCGGCCAGTGGACTGCAGGTGAGTTAGTCTTCTCTCTCCTGGACCAGGCCGCGGCCAGTGGACTGCAGGTCAGTTAGTCTTCTCTCTCCTGGACCAGGCCCAGGCAGCGGCCAGTGGACTGCAGGTCAGTTAGTCTTCTCTCTCCTGGACCAGGCCGCGGCCAGTGGACTGCAGGTCAGTTAGTCTTCTCTCTCCTGGACCAGGCCGCGGCCAGTGGACTGCAGGTCAGTTAGTCTTCTCTCTCCTGGACCAGGCCCAGGCCGCGGCCAGTGGACTGCAGGTCAGTTAGTCTTCTCTCACCTGGACCAGGCCCTCAAACTGAATCAATAGAAATCAATAAAAGACAGAGATATCCGTCCATGGCATAGCTGATCTACAAGCTAACAAAGCGCCACAATGCGACGATAAGCTGTTTTTGCTGAGTGGCACTTGCTGTATTGTACTGTATGAATCAAGCATTGCTGTCCAAAAGCTGCTGTCCCTTTTCCCTTTGATTCTGTGCATTCTACAATATTCTTCTGGTATTCTGTCTGGACTGTCTAAACACTCCACAGGCCTGTCTACTACCAGGACACTTGACGGGACATGATTTTGTATTTTGCTTTCCAGTTCTGATTAAAAACTACAGCACATTTTAAAACATGGCAGGCTACTGTAGTAAGCAATGCAGCTGCAGCTAATACAATTCATAATGGGTTTGTTATAGTGCTGCTGCGTGCCCAGAGCCATGGTGCAAGCATAGACAGTAGTCAACAGTGCCAGCCTTATGCAGCCTGCTACGTACAGCATCTTTCTTATCTGCTGTAGTTTTGTACCTAAACTAAAATCAAGCTATTGTGTCATCCCCCTTTAAAGCACATGTAAGGACAGTGCACACATGTCTCTGTCATCAGATTTCTTATTTCTTATTCCTTTGTATCCCCCCCCCCCCCCCCCCCCACCCCACACACACACGCACACACACACACACGTCCAGTTAAGTGAGATCCTGAAGTTCGGGGTGGACAAGCTGCTGTCGTCAGAGGAGAGCTCCGTCCAGGAGGTGGACCTGGCCAGGATACTGGGCCGGTCAGCTGACGGCCAGTGGCTGGAGGAAGAGGAGGTGGATGAAGAGGAGGGTCCTCCTGACGCACTGGAAGAGGAGGAGGAAGAGGAGGAGGCCTCTGGATCCAACACACACAGTAAGTTTCACTGGTAGAGGAGGCCTCTGGATCCAACACACACAGTAAGTTTCACTGGAGGAGGAGGAGGAGGAGGCCTCCCCAGGTTGGCAGAGGGAGAGTAGCGCCCAGATTACAGTTTATCAGGCGACTGGCACCAGGTAAAAAATGGGTTACAAAATCGCAGGATAAAAACAGAAGACGTCTACTAGAGTGAGCACCAGTGGCGTGCACAGATAGACACTAGGGGGTGCTAGAGCACCCCCTGCCCTTTTGGCAATGTGCCCTTTTGAAAAAAAAAGGAAAAGAAAAACTTTTTTTTTTCTTTTTTTTTTCTTTTCCAAAAATAGCAGACCTACAAGCTCGTAGCGCGCCACTCGGTGGCGCGCTATGAGCTTGTAGATCTGCTATTTTTCAATAGCTAAAGCATAACATAATGCTAACACCAAAAGGGGTTCCCGCCCAAAATGGGTTAAGGCAACCGGCCGGTTCCACGCGCTGCACAAGGTGCCCTTTTTTTAACTTGAGCACCTGCCCCTCTAAATGTCTGTGCACGCCACTGAGAGTGAGCACACAGTGGAGATAGAGTTGTGCGAGCGGTAAACAAAAGTTGATATTGTGAAGCAGCGCGGCCTGAATATCACACCATATGATATTATCATCCAAGGGGAGGGTGTCAATAATGCGTAAATATTTCCATATTTATTATTCACGCATGCTGGCCGTAAAATAAGCTTATAATTATTGGTCATACAATGGAGTCGCACTGAAAATAGCAGTTCTACAAGCTCACAACGCGTCATTTCCCTGATAGCCTCGGAAACCCAGACGTTTTTATTTCCAGGAAGAAAAGTCTGTGGCCGAGAGTCCACTTCAATACGGCATAGAGTAGCGCAAACGTCGCTCACTCTCTGCTGATTTCTGATCATCTGCACCATTGTTAAATTGATACACACACACACACACACACACTCCTCTCTCTCTCTGTCGCTCTAATTAATTAGTCTCATGTCATGCAGCTGCGTGTAGTTTCTCCTGGCGGATCCTGCAAGGAGCTGCCTATGACATAGAAAGCATAGGTGAGTTGGGCTCATCGGGCTCAAGTGGAAGCTAGTGTCATCATCACAGTGTCCTCATGTCTCCCCCCCACAGACCACATGTACTACTTTGAGGGCAGAGACTACTCCAGGGACCCCAGCACGGGGGACCAGCAGTACTTTGAACACCTGCTGGAGGAGCAGCTAGCCGAGGTGGAGGAGACCGAGGGAGAAGGACGCGCTCTGAGACGCAACACCGGAGGGGTAAGAAAGAAATATTTTGAATAAATATTTGAAGTTTTTCAGAAAACTTAGGTCAGGCGTTTTAGAACCGGCCTCAGGTCTAAATGAGTTCACACAGAGGCACATTCTATAAAGTATTTATGTTTCTTAACAATACTTGACATGTTGTTACTGATGAGATGTTGATGTTTACGTGGTTGTGATGGAAGAACAAGGCGTGTGATTTGAGTGGACAGACATTCTTCTCACCTTTATTTATACTCGGAAATACAGTTGAGGACAAGCCCTCATTTTCAACGTAGCCGAGGTTACAATACACAAAATACAGTCACAAAACAATACACCAAACACAACATTATAAATCAGGGTAAATGACCAAGGAACTTTATGCAGAACAACCATCAGTAACATAAATCAATTGAAGCAGGAGCGATCACGATCAGGAGCGATCACGATCAGGAGCGATCACGATCAGGAGCGATCACGGTGAAAAGTATTCTGGAGCATTTCTTTGAACCGGCAGCTAGAGGCGGAATCAAGGCAGCACTGTGTCTGCCTTGAGCCCGCCTCTAGCTGCCGCTGATTGGCCAGGCCTTTTTGTCAAGTCTGCCTGAGAGTTCCCAGATGGGAGCAAGGACAGTCTAAGAAGGATGAGACGCGAAGACCGTACGGGCGACGCCATGTTGCTTTGGAAGGAAAGAAACATGTGCAGTTGAGACCAAGGAAGCTGAACGCGGAAGTGTTGGCTGCATATAGCCCATTGCGCATGTTTCTTTCCTTCCAAAGCAACATGGCGTCGCCCGTACGGTCTTCGCGTCTCATCCTTCTTAGACTGTCCTTGGATGGGAGCAGGAGGGGGGAACCCAGTGTACTCTCTGCTGCCCCATCTGGCGGAGTCAGGTTAATGAAGTTGGGCCATTGACAGAAAAAGCTGCCTTGCCCAACTCTGTCTGGGCCTGAGGAACCTTGAGCCTTAAGCACTCACTAGAGCGGGTCTGATAGGTGCTATTGTTCACTTCCATCATGGAACAAATATAGTCAGGGAGCATCCCACCAATGGCTTTATATAAAAATAGGTGCCAATGCTTATCTCGCCTCTCAGTCAGTTGTGTGGGTCCCCATAGGGTCTCTCAGACATTGAGTTGTTTGGGTGGTCCCCATAGGGTGGGGCGTGTCTGTCAGACATTGAGTTGTTTGGGTGGTCCCCATAGGGTGGGGCGTGTCTGTCAGACATTGAGTTGTTTGGGTGGTCCCCATAGGGTGGGGCGTGTCTGTCAGACATTGAGTTGTTTGGGAGGTCCCCATAGGGTGGGGCATGTCTGTCGGGGCCCCTGGGGGTCCCGTCAGACATTGAGTTGTTTGGGTGGTCCCCATAGGGGGCGTGTCTGTCAGACATTGAGTTGTTTCGGTGGTCCCCATAGGGGGCGTGTCTGTCGGGGCCCCTGGGGGTCCCGTCAGACATTGAGTTGTTTGGGTGGTCCCCATAGGGGGCGTGTCTGTCAGGGCCCCTGGGGGTCCAGTCCAGGAAGAGGAAGCAGCTCAGCGACATGGAGCTAGAGCTCAGGAGACAGCAGAGGAAGGAGTCCGCGGCCAAGAGAGCTCGCCTCCTAGAGGACAGGAGGAGGAAACTACAGGAGCAGAAACACCTGAAGAAGTAAGAGCACGCACGCACACATGCACGCACACACACACACGCACGCACGCACGCACGCACGCACGCACACACGCACGCACGCACGCACGCACACACACACACACACACACACACACACAGAATCACAGATACACACCACTACAAATATCCATGCCTGTATACACAGTATTAACCCATTTTGGGCGGGAACCCATTTTGGTGTTTTAAACATTATGTTATAATTTAGCTATTGAAAAATAGCAGATCTACAAGCTCGTAGCGCGCCACCGAGTGGCGCGTAACAGACAGTTACCTTTTCACCAAAGCCATTAAAATGTTACCAAAGGTATGTGAGTAATTGAATCATGCCAATAAATCACACCAATAAAGCTCCTTTGAATTGATTACATTCACAAATCTATCTTTTCTTCAGGGAACATTTTTAGCAAACGCAATCTGTGCTTTAAAATGATGCAACCTTTACACAAAATGAAGTATATTG
Source organism: Electrona antarctica (assembly GCF_951216825.1). Classification (NCBI taxonomy): domain Eukaryota; kingdom Metazoa; phylum Chordata; class Actinopteri; order Myctophiformes; family Myctophidae; genus Electrona; species Electrona antarctica. The sequence continues at coordinate 4,556,700 of NC_136812.1, read as the reverse complement.
ATTACAATATGTATTATGTATCTCAAAAAGGTTTATTTATTTTCTGTGTGGAGTTTGCATGTTCTCCCCGTGTCCCCTAGGGTAGGTACTCTCACAAAAATCATGCAGTCATCCTGGTCTCTAAACTACCTCCCCCTGGCCCTGATGGAGGGGAATGGAACTGGTCAGAATAACGTGTTCCTTCCACGTGCTACGTCTGGCCGGGGAAACTCCCCCCTGTCAGGTGAAAAGAAGCAGCTTGGACTCCTCATGCATAGAAGGAAGCATGAGGTCAGTCCGCTGCCCCCCCCAGGTTGGCAGAGGAAGTGTAGAGCCCAGGATTACATTAGATAATTGACACTGGGTGAAAAAAATGGGTTACAAAATCGTGGGATAAAAAAATTAAGTTTCTTTCTTTATTTTTTGCGTGTGGTGCAGGATGGCGTGGTGGGAGTCGTGTGGCTACAGATCACTGTGTCTACAGTCTGAAGACAGCGAGGAGGAAGAGGAGGAGGAGGAAGAGGAGGATGAGAGCAGCGTGTGTTCCACTGACTCTGACCACACCGCCATCAGCTACGTGTTGGGAGACGTCACTCACCCACGCGCCTCACAGGAGGACGCCATCATCGTCCACTGTGTCGGTAAGAAACTATGGTTGGGATGGTTGGGATCCTTTATTAACACCCTGAGAAACTAGGGTTGGGATCCTTTATTAACACCCTGAGAAACTAGGGTTGGGATCCTTTATTAACACCCTGAGAAACTAGGGTTGGGATCCTTTATTAACACCCTGAGAAACTAGGGTTGGGATCCTTTATTAACACCCTGAGAAACTAGGGTTGGGATCCTTTATTAACACCCTGAGAAACTAGGGTTGGGATCCTTTATTAACACCCTGAGAAACTATGGTTGGGATCCTTTATTAACACCCTGAGAAACTAGGGTTGGGATCCTTTATTAACACCCTGAGAAACTAGGGTTGGGATCCTTTATTAACACCCTGAGAAACTAGGGTTGGGATCCTTTATTAACACCCTGAGAAACTAGGGTTGGGATCCTTTATTAACACCCTGAGAAACTAGGGTTGGGATCCTTTATTAACACCCTGAGAAACTAGGGTTGGGATCCTTTATTAACACCCTGAGAAACTATGGTTGGGATCCTTTATTAACACCCTGAGAAACTAGGGTTGGGATCCTTTATTAACACCCTGAGAAACTATGGTTGGGATCCTTTATTAACACCCTGAGAAACTATGGTTGGGATCCTTTATTAACACCCTGAGAAACTAGGGTTGGGATCCTTTATTAACACCCTGAGCGACATAAACGGAGGTCTCCGTCCTATCAAATAGTAACGCTCGACGCTCAGGACGGAGATTAATCACAGGACGGAACTTTATTGATATCATAACCGAGTGCTTCGCTCCACAGGCTGGGAGCGCCTGTTGGGCGACATTCAATTGAAAATCTTAAAACGTGAATAACTCTTGATCTAAAATCAATCCGTCCAATTCTAACCATGTGTTTGACGGCCCATCGCGGTCCCGTCGGTTAGAATGAATCATACCTCCCGTTGTTGTCGATCACCTCGGGGGTGTTTTGGCTACATCTAGCTGCTTCAGCTACATCCGGGAGAGCGCCTGGTGCGTCGCTACATGTGCTCCGTTGCTGCAAATCGCTGGGCGCTCTGATTTAATGGTCCTAAATGCCCCATGGGCGTTCAGGGTGTTAAGGCCGATTCATACTCCAGTTTTAGGTGATAAGGTGACCACCGGTGACCACAGTGTTTAGTAAAAAATAAAAATCACACCCGTGTGAACTGAGTGGTGTAAGGTCTTATATAGCCTGTCTGACGTAATGAAATCATGTCTGACGTAATGAAATCACACCCGGGTGAACAGGGTTTTTTTCTGTGCAGAAAAAATGAGCATGGTTGCTATGTTCACCCTGTTCACCCGGGTGTGATTTCATAGCAACCATGCTCAGGGTGAACATAGCAACCATGCTCATTTTTTCTGCACTAACAAAGCCAGTTGTAGGAGTGGTTTACACCACTCAAAAGCAAAGTGTTTGGGTGAGCGGTGAGTGGCTTATCACCGCGCCGTGACGTCATGTTGTAGTTTTCGGTGGTAGAGTATGAACAGGCCTTTAGGACATTATCACCGCGCCGTGACGTCATGTTGTAGTTTTCGGTGGTAGAGTATGAACAGGCCTTTAGGACATTATCACCGCGCCGTGACGTCATGTTGTAGTTTTCGGTGGTAGAGTATGAACAGGCCTTATCACCGCGCCGTGACGTCATGTTGTAGTTTTCGGTGGTAGAGTATGAACAGGCCGTGACGTCATGTTGTAGTTTTCGGTGGTAGAGTATGAACAGGCCGTGACGTCATGTTGTAGTTTTCGGTGGTAGAGTATGAACAGGCCTTTAGGACATAGTGACGTCATGTTGTAGTTTTCGGTGGTAGAGTATGAACAGGCCTTATCACCGCGCCGTGACGTCATGTTGTAGTTTTCGGTGGTAGAGTATGAACAGGCCTTTAGGACATAGTGACGTCATGTTGTAGTTTTCGGTGGTAGAGTATGAACAGGCCTTTAGGACATAGTGACGTCATGTTGTAGTTTCCGGTGGTAGAGTATGAACAGGCCTTTAGGACATAGTGACGTCATGTTGTAGTTTTCGGTGGTAGAGTATGAACAGGCCTTTAGGACATAGTGACGTCATGTTGTAGTTTTCGGTGGTAGAGTATGAACAGGCCTTTAGGATGACGTCATGTTGTAGTTTTCGGTGGTAGAGTATGAACAGGCCTTTAGGACGTGACGTCATGTTGTAGTTTTCGGTGGTAGAGTATGAACAGGCCTTTAGGACGTGACGTCATGTTGTAGTTTTCGGTGGTAGAGTATGAACAGGCCTTTAGGACATTGGTATTCAACCCTTTTCATATCAAGGTCCATTATTTATTTTTGAGTGGTGTAAACCACTCCTACAACTGGCTTTTGTGTGCAGAAAAAAATGAGCATGGTTGCTATGTTCAAAATAATTTCTGACGTAATGAAATCACACCCGGGTGAACTGGATGACCGTAGCAACCATGCTCATTTTTTCTGCACAAAAAAAGCCAGTTGTGAAATCACATCCGGGTGTGATTTCATTACGTCAGATCAGAGCTGATCAGGCTATATAATACCTTACCTTATATAATACCTCACATCGGACAAAAACTCCAGCTGAATCAACTTCATGGTCACAAATCATCACATCAGTGATTTCATTACGTCAGACATTACGTCAGACCACAACTGATCATGCTATATAAAACCTTACACCACTCAGTTCACACGGGTGTGATTTTTTCAGTATTTGAGCCACGGCCAAATCGTATATATATTGTTGTCGTTGGATTAATTGTGTTGTGTTTGTATCCTGCACAGATGACTCGGGTCGCTGGGGTAGAGGTGGTTTGTTCACAGCCCTGGAGTCCAGGTCTGACGAACCACGCAAACAGTACGAGTTGGCCGGTACCATGAAAGGTGGGATCTGTTCTCAATCAATTTTATACCATAATATATTCATAATTATAAGATTGATACTAAGAAGGCCTTGTTGTGACTGCAGGTAAATCCCATTTGTTTCTGTCTGTGTTCACACAGTTTTTTGCAAGTGATCAGATTTCTCCGACAATAACAGATCAAGCAGTTGTTTTGGGCTTGTAGATTCTGCGAGTGACACCATCGTACATGAAAGTATAAATCACTTCAGTGTCCATTCATTCAGTCAGTTGGTCCAGAATGGGACAACTGACTGAATGTCAATCACATTTCATGTCGCCTAGGAATGTGGTTCAAATCTGATTAGAAAAATATTAAAATGAATCCATGTAGTTTTATGGTGTTCAGACATGATTCCATTCTGGATAGGCTAAGAAAGAACACAGATTTAGAGGCTACCAGTCTGGACATACTGTAGCCTAAACACTCCTACAGTATGTAGATTCCCTGCTTTGAGCTCTTCAAGGCTTTAGATGAGTGATTCTTTGATATGCATTAGGTCACAGACCCCCCATTTGATACAATATTTTATCTGTGGGACCCCAAATCTACTACACTGTACAATCCTCCGTGCTTCTCTGAGCATGTTCAGACGTGTACACGCTCAGAGTTACTGAGCCGTAAGGGTCCTTTTGAAGCCCCTGGTGGTTAGTTACTGAGCCGTAAGGGTCCTTTTGAAGCCCCTGGTGGTTAGTTACTGAGCCGTAAGGGTCCATTTGAAGCCCCTGGTGGTTGAGAACCACTGCTTTAGATGTCCTGCGCAGGTCAAAGGTCAAGATGGTGGAGGTCATTGTAAATCTCATGTGTTTCAGACTTGGAGCTGGGGCGCGTCCTCCTCTTCCCCATCGATGACAAACAGTCCAGAATGGACGGTCAAGACCTGGTGCGTGTTCATTTCCTAAAATCCTCAGTGTCATTATTCTATCGTCTTTTTGCACCTCAATAAGCTTTATTAATAAGTCTATTACTATGTTTATTAATATGTTTATTGTTAAACTGTGCCGTGTCCTCTTCCAGCTGGCTCTCATCGTGGCGCAGCAGAGAGACAAAGCTAACAACCTGTCTGGAATCCATCTCAGCGCTCTGGACCAAGCTCTGCTGAAGATTCAGACTGCAGCCAAGAAAAAGAAAGGTACCGTCAATCTTTTATTATCAAAATGATTCTTTAGTCTTTTATTTATTAGTCAGTTTATTTATATACAGTAGCGTACTAGCGTGCATATAATGCAGAATAAATAAGTAGCCTTGCCGAGCCACGAGGCCCATAGGGGCAGGAGCCTATCTCCTGTTTCTGTAGCCACGATGCCCATAGGCCAGGAGCCTATCTCCTGTTTCTGTAGCCACGAGGCCCATAGGCCAGGAGCCTATCTCTGTTTCTGTAGCCACGATGCCCATAGGCCAGGAGCCTATCTCCTGTTTCTGTAGCCACGATGCCCATAGGCCAGGAGCCTATCTCTGTTTCTGTAGCCACGATGCCCATAGGCCAGGAGCCTATCTCCTGTTTCTGTAGCCACGATGCCCATAGGCCAGGAGCCTATCTCCTGTTTCTGTAGCCACGATGCCCATAGGCCAGGAGCCTATCTCTGTTTCTGTAGCCACGATGCCCATAGGCCAGGAGCCTATCTCCTGTTTCTGTAGCCACGATGCCCATAGGCCAGGAGCCTATCTCCTGTTTCTGTAGCCACGATGCCCATAGGCCAGGAGCCTATCTCCTATTTCTGTAGCGTGAGGCAGCTTGATGTACAAGTACACCCCCTGGACATGACGCTAGTATGTCGCAGGGACTTACCCCCCAATCCAACCCTTGATGCTGAGTGTCAAGCAGGGAGGCACTGGGTCCCATTTTTACAGTCTTTGGTATGACCCGGCCGGGGATCGAACCCCGACCTCCCAGTCTCAGGGCGGACACTCTAACCACAAGGCCACTGAGCTGTCAGAATACAACAATCATATTGAGATTTGTATCTGTCGGTGTGAACGCAGCGATATAGCATGCGTGGACACTGATGACACGTGTGGGTGTCAGGTCACATGATCACGGTGCAGCTGTGTGTGTTTCTCCTTAGCGAGCGTCCACCTGCCCCGCATCGGCCACGCCACCAAGGGCTTCAACTGGTACGGCACGGAGAGACTCATCAGGAAACACCTGGCGTCCAAAGGAGTCCCCACGTCCATGTATCCTACTGCAGTCAAAACAGGGAAATGCTTTATGTAAGAAGGGATAATATCTGGCTAGGTGGTCATTGTCGGGAGATAATTCACCGACAGGGGATTTAACCATTCTGGACGGGAACCCCTTTTGGTGTTTTAAACATTATGTTATAATTTAGCTATTGAAAAATAGCAGATCTACAAGCTCATAGCGCGCCACCGAGTGGCGCGCTACGAGCTTGTAGGTCCGCTATTTTTGAAAAGTCGTTAAAATGTGGTGCAAATCATTGAATATATACTTTCAGAGCGAACATTTTTAACTAAACTATTTGCTTCTGGGGGGTTCCTGGAACTACATATTTTGAGATGGGGGTCCGTGGCCCAATAGAGATAATTCTGGGGGTCCTTGACATGAAAAAGGTTGAGCACCACTGACATAGAAACATAGGTTTTTCAGATTTTTTATCGACCTCAAAATGGGTTAATCACCCTGAAGGTGTTCCAGTTTCAATCATGTCTGCTCATTTATTTGTTTTTTCACTTCCAATTGCACTTGTTTACCCTGTTTATCCTGTTGTACGAGTTCTGAAAATGTATTTTCTGTTTACTAAAGAGCTGGAGAGACAAACACTCCTGTTAGTAGAAACATCACTCCATAGCAATGGGTGTACATTAGAGACCTGAAACATCACTCCATAGCAATGGGTGTACATTAGAGACCTGAAACATCACTCTATAGCAATGGGTGTACATTAGAGACCTGAAACATCACTCCATAGCAATGGGTGTACATTAGAGACCTGAAACATCACTCCATAGCAATGGGTGTACATTAGAGACCTGAAACATCACTCCATAGCAATGGGTGTACATTAGAGACCTGAAACATCACTCCATAGCAATGGGTGTACATTAGAGACCTGAAACATCACTCCATAGCAATGGGTGTACATTAGAGACCTGAAACATCACTCCATAGCAATGGGTGTACATTAGAGACCTGAAACATCACTCCATAGCAATGGGTGTACATTAGAGACCTGAAACATCACTCCATAGCAATGGGTGTACATTAGAGACCTGAAACATCACTCCATAGCAATGGGTGTACATTAGAGACCTGAAACATCACTCCATAGCAATGGGTGTACATTAGAGACCTGAAACATCACTCTATAGCAATGGGTGTACATTAGAGACCTGAAACATCACTCTATAGCAATGGGTGTACATTAGAGACCTGAAACATCACTCCATAGCAATGGGTGTACATTAGAGACCTGAAACATCACTCTATAGCAATGGGTGTACATTAGAGACCTGAAACATCACTCTATAGCAATGGGTGTACATTAGAGACCTGAAACATCACTCCATAGCAATGGGTGTACATTAGAGACCTGAAACATCACTCCATAGCAATGGGTGTACATTAGAGACCTGAAACATCACTCCATAGCAATGGGTGTACATTAGAGACCTGAAACATCACTCCATAGCAATGGGTGTACATTAGAGACCTGAAACATCACTCCATAGCAATGGGTGTACATTAGAGACCTGAAACATCACTCCATAGCAATGGGTGTACATTAGAGACCTGAAACATCACTCTATAGCAATGGGTGTACATTAGAGACCTGAAACATCACTCCATAGCAATGGGTGTACATTAGAGACCTGAAACATCACTCTATAGCAATGGGTGTACATTAGAGACCTGAAACATCACTCCATAGCAATGGGTGTACATTAGAGACCTGAAACATCATTCCATAGCAATGGGTGTACATTAGAGACCTGAAACATCACTCCATAGCAATGGGTGTACATTAGAGACCTGAAACATCATTCCATAGCAATGGGTGTACATTAGAGACCTGAAACATCACTCCATAGCAATGGGTGTACATTAGAGACCTGCAGATGGCGGATTTAGCCGCGGTTGCCACAGTTTAGGGTGGATTTCATTCAAATATATTATAAATTAATATTGGATAAACCGCGCGCCACCGAGTGGCGCGCTACGAGCTTGTAGGTCTGCTATTTTTGAAAAATCGAAGAACGACTGACATATAAACATAGCTTTTTCAGAAAACTGTCAAAATGGGTTAATGCGGTCGGATAACGGGCGGATTATAAATATGCACACGCGGATTCGGGTGACAAAAGACCTCGTCTGCAGGTCTCTAGTGTACATGAAATGGTAGTGTGAACTGTGACGTGCATTTTCAGGTGCGTTAAGGTCCTTGCAGAATGGACGCGTTTTTTTGGAAAAACGGATGAAAAACACAAAATCAGAAGAAATGCAGCAGTACTGCAGACATAAAACGGTGCTAAAATGAACGTGTGGACAGAGATAGTTGTAGTTTTTAAAATGGCGTTTTAACAACATGAAACCTCTTTTTCTGGGCTTGTCACGATTGGCAAACATTCTGCCAAAAATAGCCGATCTGATTGGTGAAGAGATTTGGTGTTGTGGTCGGAAAAACGGAAGGTTCTGAGGGTTCGGGATCTGCTCGTAATTCCGACGCAATGTTCTGACAACGTGGCTTGGTGTGAGGTTAGGGACAGGGTTAGTAATGGGGCGGGTGGTTGGAATAATGACGCTGACCTGTGGGTTTAAGATGTTAAAATGAAACTATTTGTGTGACGACGACGTGGCTTCACGATGTATTTAACCCTTTGTCCTTGACCTGAGTGACGTCCAGATATTACCACAGTAGAGCGGCCAGGAACACAGGAACCCCACGTGGAGCGGCCGCGCCCAAGGCCTCGCCTCCACCGGCGTCCTCGCCCACGTCACCAACACCAGGATCGGACAGCCCGAGCCGGGACATGGAGGAGACAGAACCCCCCTCAGGACACTCCTCTCGCTCCCAGCAGGACACAGAAGCCCCCTCCGAACCCTCCCAGCAGGAGACGGACGCCCCCTCCGAACCCTCCCAGCAGGACACAGAAGCCCCCTCCGGACACTCCTCTCGCTCCCAGCAGGACACAGAAGCCCCCTCCGAACCCTCCCAGCAGGAGACGGACGCCCCCTCCGGACACTCCTCTCCCTCCCAGCAGGACACAGAAGCCCCCTCCGAACCCTCCCAGCAGGACACAGACGCCCCCTCAGAACCCTCCCAGCAGGAGACGGACGCCCCCTCCGGACCCTCCTCTCGCTCCCAGCAGGAGACGGACGCCCCCTCCGGACCCTCCTCTCGCTCCCAGCAGGAGACGGACGCCCCCTCCGGACCCTCCTCTCGCTCCCAGCAGGAGACGGACGCCCCCTCCGGACCCTCCTCTCGCTCCCAGCAGGAGACGGACGCCCCCTCCGGACCCTCCTCTCGCTCCCAGCAGGAGACGGACGCCCCCTCCGGACCCTCCTCTCGCTCCCAGCTGCCCAGCTTCATGAACGGAGTCCATGTGTTCTTCTACAACCTGCCGGCGTCCGAGAGGAAGAGGCTGGGCCGTTACCTCTTCACATATCCTCTAACGAGCTAACACAAACCACAACTCACAACATTTTTCTGTGTGCTGTTTTTATTTAAGTTGAAGAATGTACTAGTTTTAGATTTGTTGTTTTATTTGGTGTATGTTTTTCAGGTAGGTATTATGAGGAATGCCTTGATTTATATAGAAGCTGAAAGGGGTAGGATGACGGAATGCATAGCATCACATGGCAGAAAAACTAAAACCAAGATTGGTTAGCTATCGTCTTTAATTTAATTTAGTTTAGGTTTACTTTACTTTTCCTTTTCGGTTCAGTTATAACAAACTTATTTTCGCTCTTTTATATGTAATAACCCTGCATTGTAGACAGCCTAGGGCCTCCTAGGCTAATAGTCAGTCATGTAGCCTCGGAAACACAGACGTTTTTATTTCCAGGGAGAAAAATAAAAGTCCACTTCAATTCGGCATAGAGTAGCGCAAACGCCGATCACTCTCTGCTGATTTATGATCGTCTGCACCTGACACGCACACCAGTACACACACACACACACTCCTGTATCTCTCTGTCGCTCTAATTAATTAGTCTCATGTCGCGCAGCTGCGTCTAGATTCTCCCGGCGGATCCTGCCGGGAGCTGCCTATGCCATAGAAAGCATAGGTGGACCCCAGGCTAGTCAGCATGTAACACAGTTACGTTTAATTGATTCGCCGCTGCCGTGCGACAGGGTTGTCCTTCGACAAGTATCGATCTGCAGCAAACAACGTGACACAACACATCGTAGGCCTTGCCAAGACACGAGGCCCATAGGGCAGGAGCCTAACTCCTGTTTCTGTAGCGTGAGGCAGCTTGATGTACAAGTACACCCCCTTGACTAGATGTACTGTACAGGTACACCCCCTGGACATCACGCTAGTAGTTTGTCGCAGGTACTTAACCCCAGCAGTCTAACCCTTGATGCTGCTGAGTGTCAAGCAGGGAGTCCCATTTATTATTGTCTTTGGTATGACTCGACCAGGGGATCGAACCCCGACCTCCCAGTTTCATGGCGGACACTCTTAACCCCAGGGCCACGCTGTTTACTGTAGATCAAATATTTGCTGTACAGTCAAGCCGTTACTTTGTAGATTATAAGTTAAGGCATACAGTAAGACTTGTGTTTCATTGACCCTCACACTGTGCTAGACAGCTCCTTAACAGAGACCTTCACTTATGACGGTGACGAAGAGGAGGTCCTGAGTCCAGACGTCACGCACATAGCTGCCGAGGTGGAGCACAGCGTCCACACAGAGGTCAGTGGTAACCTGCCGAGGTGGAGCACAGCGTCCACACAGAGGTCAGTGGTAACCTGTCGAGGTGGAGCACAGCGTCCACACAGAGGTCAGTGGTAACCTGTCGAGGTGGAGCACAGCGTCCACACAGAGGTCAGTGGTAACCTGTCGAGGTGGAGCACAGCGTCCACACACAGGTCAGTGTTACTGTCAACCTGTCGAGGTGGAGCACAGCGTCCACACAGACGTCAGTGGTAACCTGTCGAGGTGGAGCACAGCGTCCACACACAGGTCAGTGTTACTGTCAACCTGTCGAGGTGGGGCACAGCGTCCACACACAGGTCAGTGTTAACCTGCCGAGGTGGAGCACAGCGTCCACACAGAGGTCAGTGTTAACCTGTCGAGGTGGAGCACAGCGTCCACACACAGGTCAGTGTTACTGTCAACCTGTCGAGGTGGGGCACAGCGTCCACACACAGGTCAGTGTTAACCTCCCGAGGTGGAGCACAGCGTCCACACACAGGTCAGTGTTACTGTTAACCTGCCGAGGTGGGGCACAGCGTCCACACACAGGTCAGTGTTAACCTCCCGAGGTGGAGCACAGCGTCCACACACAGGTCAGTGTTAACCTCCCGAGGTGGAGCACAGCGTCCACACACAGGTCAGTGTTAACCTCCCGAGGTGGAGCACAGCGTCCACACACAGGTCAGTGTTAACCTCCCGAGGTGGAGCACAGCGTCCACACACAGGTCAGTGTTACTGTTAACCTGCCGAGGTGGAGCACAGCGTCCACACACAGGTCAGTGTTAACCTCCCGAGGTGGAGCACAGCGTCCACACAGAGGTCAGTGTCAACCTGCCGAGGTGGAGCACAGCGTCCACACAGAGGTCAGTGTCAACCTGCCGAGGTGGAGCACAGCGTCCACACACAGGTCAGTGTCAACCTGCCGAGGTCGACCACAGCGTCCACACACAGGTCAGTGTTAACCTGGTGAGGTGGAGCACAGCGTCCACACACAGGTCAGTGTTAACCTCCCGAGGTGGAGCACATCGTCCACACACAGGTCAGTGTTACTGTTAACCTGCCGAGGTGGAGCACAGCGTCCACACACAGGTCAGTGTTAACCTCCCGAGGTGGAGCACAGCGTCCACACAGGTCAGTGTTAACCTCCCGAGGTGGAGCACAGCGTCCACACAGAGGTCAGTGTTTTAACCTGCCGAGGTGGAGCACAGCGTCCACACAGAGGTCAGTGTCAACCTGCCGAGGTGGACCACAGCGTCCACACACAGGTCAGTGTTAACCTGGTGAGGTGGAGCACAGTGTCCACACACAGGTCAGTGTTAACCTGGCTGGACGTTTCAGCAGAACATCTTCATTCAACGTCATGAACCCTATAGCGTAACTATCCCGGGGAGCAAAGAGATTTGTGCGTTCATAGAAGAGGGCCTAGTATAGAGCTGTGGGGGACCCCTTTCAACTAAGTATATATAGGGTTTAAATGGTAGATAGAAGTGACAGAAATATATATTGACGTAGAAAATTGCATATTGTATGATTAATGCTAAAACTGGATCACAACTGTGTTTAGTTTTTCATGTTACATAAACGGACATTATATGAGCAACGTTTAGTACAGCTTAGCCGTTCTGGAACAAGCTCTACCTTAGGTAGAGCTTGTTATATATATAGCATATATATATATATAGCATATAGCGTTTATTGAGGCAACAACAAGGAATCCCGAGTCAGAATTTCATCCGTTTCACCTGATCCAGAATAATAAATAGAAATACAGCCTGCGGTACACAACCCATCATGCCACTGCAACGTCTTCTGTGTCTTGGCTCAGCCTCAGTCACCACTGACTCAGCGCCGTTCCAGTTATGTACGAGTACAACATCGTAAATGATTGCGCCCTCCCCATAGGCAATGCCGGAGCCGAGCAATATTTTCCACCACAGAGGAAAGCAGGGTGGTTCCTGGAATGTGCTGATTCCTGGAATGTGACGTCGTCACCATGTTACTCAAACCCCGAAGAGAATTCCTGACTTGCGGACGCGGTATATTTCTTGACGATGTGGCGGTGTTTTCTGTGGTCACTATAGGAGCTGGTGGACATGAAGAGACGGTACCCTCAGGCTGTGGTGGTCCAGAAGAGCTGGCTGGAGGCCTGTTTCTCCAGGCAGAGGAAGGTCAACGCGGCACCGTTCCTGCACCAGCTCACATGATTCTATCACTGCACCGTTCCGGTAGCCGGAGAACTCGCCAGTTTACCAACTCGCCACAGCGAAAATTCTTCATCAATGTCTTCAGCGTTATGCTAACATGCTGTCTTCATCAGTGTAGGATGTCAAACCCACAGATGTTATAGTTAATTTCCAAAGTGATCAAATTATTTTGTGCAATTAAATGGTCAGCTAGATAATGATAAAAAAATGTATGAAATGTGAATACCAATAATAAGTAGGCCTACCATTTCAGGATATTGTTTAGTAATGAATTACATTGTTTCGGTACTTTGGTGTTTAAACTTTAGCATTCCTACTTAATTTAGTGTAAACTCTACACAACTATCCTCTCTCTCTCTCAATTCAATGCAATTTAAATGAAGGTGAAGTAAAACTAAAATGCACTAAACCGCGGCGAGTCGGTAAACTGGAGAGTTCTCCGGTATCCAGCGTTCCTGCATCAGCTCACATGATTCTAGGTGTTTATCACTGCACCGTTCCTCCTAGGAGGTGTTTCTATCGACTTTGTATTTCAGTCACTTCTCAGGTTGAGACACTCAAACGGAACATGTATGATTGTAAAATCATAGCACTGACAAAATAGTACATTTTACTCTTGTTGTTCGCCTGTGTTGTGTTAATTAAATACGCTTTGCCTTTATTAGTCTCATGTAGTCATGTCGTCTTAATTTATATGGCATGTTTTGGAGAAAAAAAAGTACTACATTTTAGGGCACTAAACAAACATTAAAAGTCCATAGACTTTGGCCGCCCACTGGTCAAGTGGTCCAGGCGCATGTCACAGATAGGCTCTGGCCTGACAGCGCGTCACGTGTTCGAGTCCCGTTCATGACGACCTTTGCTGCGTGTCTCTCCCCTTTTCTCTCCCCCTCCGTCCTGTCTATCTTCACTTGATACTAAAGGCAGAAAAGTAAAAAAATATATATATATATATTTTTGAGTGGTGCAAACCACTCCAATAACCAGCTTTGTCTGTATGTACCTGTGTACCTGTACGTGGGGCCACGTAGGGGTGAGCATGGTTGCTATGGTTAGTGTGTGACGTCACTGCACCACTCAGTTCACACGGGTGTGATTATTATTATTTTTTCCATAGACTTGGCTGGCAAACGTTTTTTTGTCGAAAGTGCTCTAAACAAACAGAAGTGCACAGACTTGGCTGCATGCCACATGACGTCATTTGGGTAAGCCATGCATTGAAGGGGCTGTTACAGGGACCCGGTGGCTCCCTGAAGGGGCTGTAACAGGGACCCGGTGGCTCCCTGAAGGGGCTGTAACAGGGACCCGGTGGCTCCCTGAAGGGGCTGTAACAGGGACCCGGTGGCTCCCTGAAGGGGCTGTAACAGGGACCCGGTGGCTCCCTGAAGGGGCTGTAACAGGGACCCGGTGGCTCCCTGCTTGGCAGTTGGCACTCAGCATGGAGGGTTGGATTGGGGGCAAGTCTTGCACGCTACAGAAACAGGAGATGGGTTGGTTCCTGCCCGATGGGCCACCTGCAGTGAACCGTTGGCGCCCAAGGCTACCTGTACCTACTAGTACAACCTATAAAGTTAATTTGTTTTGTAATATATTATACATACACACGCGCTGAACCACATGAAGCCCTTGGTGACGATGGGAATCTGCCTAACTTTAATATAGGGTTTAATATGGTCCATGTTGAAGATCTGTTGAATCCATTTGTTTCCTTCTCAACCTGAGGGTCGGTTTAATCGTTTACCCGCCAGGAACATAGGAATTTTAAAACGTAGAATCTTGTAGCCTGCCACAAACGGAAAAGCCGTTTTAACAGCGATGTATTCATTAATGCATGTTTTAATACGATCGTATCGAAATCTACCGTCAGTTAGCTTTGTTATGCTTCTGACACAATGGGCGCGGCCATTTTGAAAATGCGCGCGCATCCACTTACATTGCCGGCTCTGGTTTCAGACGGCTTTATCTCACAGAAGCGACATTGCAGAGGACGCTTTGTCCCAGACAAGCGTTTTCAACGGCCTGTAGCAGGCGCTGTGATACTCGCGGTCCACTTTTTCCACCACCGACCGAGAGAACGAGCACCAGCTTCGTCAACACACACGGAATGGTTTCATAGTAAAATGCGATTACGGATATTTGGCTCTTCAAAGTAAGTGTCACGCGTGATTAAACCATGGCAATACGCAATCGAGGGATTAATTAATGGCGGCAGGCTAAGAGTTTAATATGGTCCATGTTGAAGATCTGTTGAATCCATTTGTTTCCTTCTCAACCTGAGGGTCGGTTTAATATGGTCCATGTTGAAGATCTGTTGAATCCATTTGTTTCCTTCTCAACCTGAGGGTCGGTTTAATATGGTCCATGTTGAAGATCTGTTGAATCCATTTGTTTCCTTCTCAACCTGAGGGTCGGTTTAATATGGTCCATGTTGAAGATCTGTTGAATCCATTTGTTTCCTTCTCAACCTGAGGGTCGGTTTAATATGGTCCATGTTGAAGATCTGTTCAATCCATTTGTTTCCTTCTCAACCTGAGGGTCGGTTTAATATGGTCCATGTTGAAGATCTGTTGAATCCATTTGTTTCCTTCTCAACCTGAGGGTCGGTTTAATATGGTCCATGTTGAAGATCTGTTGAATCCATTTGTTTCCTTCTCAACCTGAGGGTCGGGACCCCCAGGGTCCCCACGTGATTTTCTTGTCCACGGATGGACTGTGTGAAGTGACATTTAAGGACTTGCTCATTACAAAAGTACAAACTATACTTATAAAAACGGGTCAAACATTGGCCAAATTGTCAAATGATATGTGAAAGAGGCAAACATTGTGTAAATATAGGCGATCTACAAAAAAGTGAGGCGTTGTGAGCTTGTAGATCTTCTATTTTAAAAAATATTCATCTGTTTGAACCCAAGTTCAAATATGATTATTTTGAGGGGTCCCCAGTTCAAATATGATTATTTTGAGGGGTCCCCAGTTCAAATATGATTATTTTGAGGGCCCCCCACTCCCCAGTTCAATTATGATTATCTTGAGGGGTCCCCAGTTCAAATATGATTATTTTGAGGGCCCCCCACTCCCCAGTTCAATTATGATTATCTTCAGGGGTCCCCAGTTCAATTATCATTATTTTGAGGGGTCCCCAGTTCAAATATGATGATTATTTGTAAAGTAACATGTTACGTCATGATGATATACGA
The DNA here is from genome assembly GCF_951216825.1 of Electrona antarctica. Lineage (NCBI taxonomy): Eukaryota > Metazoa > Chordata > Actinopteri > Myctophiformes > Myctophidae > Electrona > Electrona antarctica. Next base: position 4,540,890 of record NC_136812.1, on the reverse strand, counting down.
TGATAAGAAAGAGCATCGCTCACTTCACACGGGTGTGATTTTTTTTACAATCTTACTTATTTTAGCACCTATTTTTGTATTATTTATTCTTTGCTTTTATATTAGATTGTTTTCCTTTTTTTTGTTTATTTTTGTAAATATTATTTATTATGATGAAATACATGCGTCCATACCGGTTGCCCATGGCAGCCAAGCAGCGTATCAGAGCAGGCCGCTCCCTCCGGGCTATGGGATGGTGATGTATAGAGTGAGGGTGGAGCATAGGCAGGGCAGTCCACATGCTCAGCAGGACAAGACGAGACACACATTGACATAACATTGACATACCATTAGAATGTTTGTTTCGCGGAAGATCAGTAGGCTACTGTATATAAATACATATGATAGGTTCTAACAGCTGGGATTACAGTAGGAGTTTATAGAACACACTTGAACTTCACCCTGAAATTCTACAAGACTTTTAATACATCCAGGACTTTTTATAAGACTCACCTGCAGCATAAGGTAAGGAAGTAATCCACTTTAGAAGAGAAGACATACATTTTTACCATTTGGATCTGGAAATCTTTTTATGTAATGGCTGTGGACATTTTGTTATTGGCCTATTGCAGGTTTATATATATGTACAAATTAAGGTTTTATAGCTTCTAAAAACATGAGCAAAAACGGAAAGTTTTTTTTAAAGGCTGTGCTTGTTTATTGATATTTAATACATGATCAATAGCCATAATTATGTTATGTAGAAATGTAGTCAATGTGTGTAACTTCAACTTTCGAGGACTAGGTGGGGGGGGGGGGGGTCGACAGGAAGAGATCGGCATCGAAATATTGCACAACACCGCAGATTTATAGATTTGCGTTCGTGTGCGCTTTTCCGTGTGTGTGTGTGTGTGTGTGTGTGTGTGTGTGTGTGCGCGCGCGCGCGTGCGTGCGGAGGTCCGCAACAGCCACATCTGGGTCAACACTCAACAGACGACACACTTGCAACAGTTGCAAGTTCTGTTGATACTTGTTACTCAGAAATTGGCGACCTATCGAATACCGTGACTCTACGACTGAGTGACGTCAGTTCACCTGACAGGACTGAGTTGGTGTTCTGTTGTTGTTGTTGTTTTATACACCCCCTAATAGTGGTTCCCAAACTGGGGGGTCCCCAAAATATGATTATTTTAGGGGGTCGTCACAGCTTGATATTGATTGATTGAACATTTTATTTCACATATAGAATTTCAAACGAAAGCCAAGTAGTCAATACAAAAACTGTTACTTTGTGGACGATCCATGTAAACAGGTTGAAAAAGATCTTGATCTAAATGCTAGCCTACTTGTAGAAGTGCTGACATGTTTTTTCAATTGGTTACAACACGTCTTAAATGGCATTTTACTCCCATTCGTTCTATATGTGAATGAACCTTTTGACATACATTTTTGTTTGATATGAAGTCATGCCAAGGTGTTTCCAGACCTGTGTTTAGTCATGAGGAATATGATTCATGTCAACTTGTTGTCATATCAAAGTCACAGACTATGATAGATCACTCATTGCAGTGTAACCCCCCCCCCCCCCCCCCCCCAGGCTTATGTACAACACATGTTCTGGTTGGATCCTTCACGCTGACTGATCATCATCATTACAGATCCTTCCTTTTCAGGTCGTGACCCCTCAAAATAATCATACCGTATTTGACCTGGGGGGCCCCTCAAAATAATCATATTTGAACTAGGGGGCCCCTCATAATAATCATATTTGAACTAGGGGGCCCCTCATAATAATCATATTTGAACTGGGGGGGCCCTCAAAATAATCATATTTGAACTGGGGGGGGCCCTCAAAATAATCATACCGTATTTGACCTGGGGGGCCCCTCAAAATAATCATATTTGAACTGGGGGGGGCCCTCAAAATAATCATATTTGAACTGGGGGGGGCCCTCAAAATAATCATATTTGAACTGGAGGGGCCCCTCAAAATAATCATATTTGAACTGGGGGCCCCTCAAAATAATCATACCGTATTTGACCTGGGGGGCCCCTCAAAATAATCATATTTGAACTGGGGGGGCCCTCAAAATAATCATATTTGAACTGGGGGGGCCCCTCAAAATAATCATATTTGAACTGGGGACCCCTCAAAATAATCATATTTGAACTGGGGGGGGGGGCTCAAAATAATCATATTTGAACTGGGGGGGCCCTCAAAATAATCATATTTGAACTGGAGACCCTTCAAAATAATCACATTTGAACTGGGGAGTGGGGATCCCTCAAAATAATCATATTTGAACTGGGGACAAACCCCGATCCTGATATGCATATTGGAACAGGAGTTGAGGGAGGCATTACATTTTCGGTTCCACAGATGAATATTTTTGAAAATAGCAGATCTACAAGCTCACAACGCCTCACTTTTTTTGTAGATCACCTATTTACACAATGTTTGCCTCTTTTCTTTCTCATATCATTTGACAATTTGGCCAATGTTTGTACTTTTGTAATGAGCAAGTCCCCCAAAAAAAAGAAAATCATGTGGGGACCCTGGGGGTCCCGACCCTCAGGTTGAGATTAAACCACTGTTTTATAGGAAACGAATGGATTGAACAGATCTTCAACATGGACCATATTAAACCCTATATTAAAGTTAAGCAGATTCCCATCATCATGAGAAATCATGACAACAAACAAAATTTTTCGGGCCGAACAAATAATTAGAAAGAAGAAGAAAACGGCAGGTTACAACACTTTTTTTCTTGTTTTTCTTCTTTGTAATTATTTGTTTGGTCCAAAATATTGTGTTTATTGTCATGATTTGTCACGACTCGAGTTGGCTTCGTACGGCGCTTATAAGGTATTTAAATAAATACTTTTTGAAATGTCTATGGGGAAAATGCATTGGGAATTATTTCCTGGGCCTGGCGTCGTCATGAAAGGGGGCGGGACTGGGCCTGGCGTCGTCATGGAAGGGGGCGGGACTGGGCCTGGCGTCGTCATGGAAGAGGGCGGGACTGGGCCTGGCGTCGTCATGGAAGGGGGCGGGACTGGGCCTGGCGTTGTCATTGAAGGGGGCGGGACTGGGCCTGGCGTCGTCATGGAAGGGGGCGGGACTGGGCCTGGCGTCGTCATGGAAGGGGGCGGGACTGGGCCTGGCGTCGTCATGGAAGGGCGCGGGACTGGGCCTGGCGTCGTCATGGAAGGGGGCGGGACTGGGCCTGGCGTCGTCATGGAAGGGGGCGGGACTGGGCCTGGCGTCGTCATGGAAGGGGGCGGGACTGGGCCTGGCGTCGTCATGGAAGGGGGCGGGACTGGGCCTGGCGTCGTCATGGAAGGGGCCGGGACTGGGCCTGGCGTCGTCATGGAAGGGGGCGGGACTGGGCCTGGCGTCGTCATGGAAGGGGGCGGGACTGCGACGCTCTATTACTCCAAATAAGAACGGCAGAGATGGGATGCTAGAGTTCATGTCAGGGACGTGCACACATAGATGTCAAAGGGGCTTCAGCCCCTGCCCTTTTACCCGTCTGTAAAACACCTGCCCTCTCTAGACCACGAATGCAGCATTTTCTATGGTGAAAGAAATGCACATGCCCCTCCTCTCCTCTCCTTTCCATGCCATGCCAGAAGGCAGCATTCAGGAGAATTGCTTTTTTCCAAAGTCTCCTGAACTTGAACGCAGCATTTTGCGTTGAACAAATGTGTTTAGAAATCCATGTCGTTACACCACATCTCCACTAGCTAAAGAGTGCTGGGTTGCCCCCCGAAAATAGCTGATCTACAAGCTCTCAACGCGTCGCGCTGCGACGCGTTGAGAGCTTGTAGATCTGCTATTTTCGCTATTTTTGTCCAAAAGTGCAGCTCTTAACGGTATTTCATCCCCTGCCTCTCCTAACCCTCTCTGCACGTCCCTAGCTTAATGTGGTTCAGCGGGTGTGAATGTATAATTGTATATTACACATTAATTTAATGGTTGGTTGTAGTAAGTACTAGGTAGCCTTGGGCGCCAACGGTTCACTGCAGGTGGCCCATCGGGGCAGGAACCAACCCATCTCCGGTCTCTGTAGCGTGCAAGACTTGCCCCCAATCCAACCCTCCATGCTGAGTGCCAACTGCCTTCGGGTCCCTTTAGATCCCCTTCAATGCATGGCTTACCCAAATGACGTCATGTGGCATGCTGCCAAGTCTGTACACTTTTAATGTTTGTTTTTAGGCTTTTCTGCCAAAAAAAAAATATAGTTATCAAGTGAAGAATGACAGGAATAAGGGAGAGAGAGAAGGTGAGAGACACACATAGGCCTATGTGTGGCATGCGCCTCGATCACTTGGCCAGCAGGCTCCCCAAGTCTATGGACTTTTAATGTTTGTTTAGTGCCCTTAAAATGACGACGTGAGACGTCATATGGTCGATATAAATACAACTCGTAATAAGTCATTTGTTGAGACAAAGGTGAATTCATAATGCAATAGCATTTACATTTAATCTTCAGGTGTGCTCATTCTATGACAGAATCATTTGATTTAACATAAAAAAGCCCTGCTAAATCATGGACAATTTTAATTTTAAAAGGCTATTTAATTTAAGGCCTGGGCCGGCCGAGCGGTCCAGGCACCCCTGTAGTGTTGTGGGTTCGAGTCCTGAGCCCGACGACCTTTGCTGCGTGTCTTCCCCCGTCTCTCTCCCCCTTGTATCAATGTATCAATAAAGGGAAAAAACATATCTTTAAAAAAAGAAAATGGAATTAAATAAGGCTAATGCTTTTTAATTAAAAATGTTAAGCTAATACATTTTTATAGACACAAATGAATGTATAATTCTATAGCATTCACACTTCATCTCCAGCTGTGCTCATTCTATGACCGAATGAAAAAGCTAAAGAAAATCTCATGGCTTTATCATTTTCGATTCCTACCTACCCTGCACAGTAAGTACATTAGTACTGTATACGTGCCCAGATGTTTCTGGTGGTTAGACCGTTCCATGGCATGTAGGCCTTGTTTCCGCTGCTGTGAAGCATCATTTCCCATTAATTAACACCAGCAGAAATTAACAACCACAGCTTTAACAACCAACAGTCCCATATGTGGGAGGGACGTGGACTCTACACACAATGACATGAGGTGTTTTCACTACCGCTGTCACAATTACACATTAAAGTTGGCATTGGACCATAATCTCGGAACATAATCTTCTTTTTATTTCTGTTTGCTTTTTAGGCTTCATAATCACAAATTGCAGAGTGCAGATATGACCAATAAGAAATGATTGACACGACCTCTCCTACCACCTGAAATCTGTGGCCTCTGTGGAACTTTTAAAAAAAAAAGACCCACCTTTTCAGACGGGCCTTAATTGTAACATATAGTCCTGTGTTGATTTCTTGATTTTCACCAATTGTTCTGTTTTCTGTCTCCTTGTGCGTTATGTTTTGCTTTTATCGTTGTGAAGCACTTTGTGACTCTGATGTCTGTGAAAAATGTACCGTACTTACGTACTTATTGACTTCCTTACTTAGGTTATAGGGAGCATCTTGCAGTGAACACACATGGATGTCCAGTGGAACAGCCTCCAGGATGCTGCCCTCGGCCCTCTGCTCTGCCTCTGCATACAATAGGTAGGCTCCAGACCAGAAACCATTTAGGCCTGACCTCGAAAACTTTAAAAAAAAAAATATTCTAAATCCTCCAGTTTTCTGAAATAAATATTTTCACGATTTTTCAAAAATAGCAGACCTACAAGCAGACCTATGAGCTTGTAGATCTGCTATTTTTCAATAGCTAAATTATAACATAATGTTTAAAACACCAAAAGGGATTCCCGCCCAAAATGGGATAAACTATAAACACACAATAGACACACAGCAACAACACTAGCCCCATTATGTACACACTAATATACAACGGCACAGTAAACCAGTGGTTTTCTACGTTTTGTGTCCAAGGCACACCGATGTGAAAAGCCAAATCTCAAAGCACACAAAACTACCTATTAAAACACATGTATAGTTTCCATGAGGTGCTGCATGGAGATGGCTTGATGCGATGCATGCTTAGAAACATTTTCCTTTTTGGTTCTAGTTTTCTACTTTTTTTTTCTCTCTCTCTCAAATTACCGCGGTAGATGATTGAGATAAGCAGTGATAAAAAGTAGAGCAGTTTCAAGCTGACTGCAGCGGAAAGTTTTCGACGCACCTGAAAGACCTCCGTGGTCTCAGTCACGCCCCCACTGTAAACCGCTGCCTCTCAACCTTTTGTAGAAGCTCTGGAGTCTACAGGACCGCTAACGATTTGAACAATCCCCACGTCCCCACAACAATATATACAGTGTACTGTATTAAGTAAGTAGGCATAACACATAATTTCTATTCGTATAGATTATGTTATTCATACAAACGTTTAAAGATCTGAAAATAGTTCAAATGTTTTGAGTTCATTTCAAGCTTTTTTCTACACACTAATACAATAAATACATTTTATGGACTTTTACCACCTGTGATTATGACATGTGATTACGACATGGACCACTAGTGGTCCCTGTGGGCTCCCCCAGAGTTAGTGCCAAAGTGTCCTTGAGCAAGACACTGAACCCCTAATTGCTCCTGATGTGCTGGTTGGTGCCTTGCATGGTTTCCGCCGCCATCGGTGTGTGAATGTGTGTGTGAATGGGTGAATGTAATGCACAATCTATGTAAAGCGCCTTGGATAAAGGCGCCTATATAAATGCACCATTTTACCATTTACCTCCAACCCAGCCTCAACACTCCGGAAGAGGACGACGAGACCATGAGCAACAAGGTAGACTGTGCGCCCGGCAGACCGGGGGCTTGCTGCAGCCCTGACCCCAACGACCGGCCCCGTCCCTGCACCGACCGCCTCCTGTCCGTCGACCCAGACTCGGCGGCGTATGGCGGACATGGAGTCCATAAGCACAGCTTTCTCGGTGGCGCCGGTTACCTCCCGTACCAGCCTCCTCACGGCTTACCGGCGGGTTACAGCCAGCCCACTCCCTTCCCCAGCCAGGAGGGGGAGCCCTCCTCCTCCTGGCTCCACCCCCCCAGCCTGGCCAGCGGCTGGACCTGCGGGGGCGGTGGCTTCCCCACAAGGTTATAATAGTTTTGAATGTTTCATTATAGTTTTGTTTTAGTTATAGTTTTGACTTTTCCCCCCTTCTAATTCAGTTAGTTTTAGTTTTTTTTCATACTTACTTATTTGTCAAGGTGCAGGATTCCAAATGGTCAGAGTAAGTAGGCGCATTGTGTAATAAAAACTCAACAAAAGATAACATTTAAGAAGATTTATATTCAGTTACTGTTGGTAGTTCTGTAAACACACAATAAAGTTTCATTTAGTTATCATTTTGTTTTTTTATTATACTTTTTTTATTTAGTTCAGTTAACCGAATGTATGCCAAGAACGTGGGATTCCGTTTTATTCTCCACCCCCGCCCCCTGTGCCAGAACGTAAAAATCCATCTTTCTTTAATGTCATTCAACACAATTATTTTTCTATTTTAGTTTTTCATTAACTCTAATAGCCTTGCTTCCCCTGCAACAGCCTGCCGTCCTACCCGAGCCACAAGGACCCCTGGCCCAGCTACTCCCCCGGAGACAGCCCCCCCCCCCTCCTCCTCGTGCTCCAGACGGTTCGGGTCCCTCCCGGGCCGGTACAGCCCCTCCCCCAGCAGCCTGGAGCAGCCGCACTCGCTCCGCTCCAACCCTCCCACGGCCACATCGGCCCACAACGTTCGCCACCACACCATGTCGCCGTACCACTGCTCGCCTCAGGGGGGCGCCTGCTGCGCGCAGTGCCCCGCCGACTTCTTCAACAGGGCGCCCATGATGGCGGCGGCGGCCCGCCCGCCGGCCCTCCGGCCGGGACACCACCCCCACCCCACTTACGGCCACTACTGTGAGATTCACGTAACTATAACTTAACTCATTGAACGCCTCGGTGTGTTTTGCCCTCCCAAAGATGGCGGCCCGCACACAATTCCATGTGCCGACAGTGCCCGGGTTTTTTCTTTTTTTTTGCCTTTATTGATAGTATCAAGCTTGAAGATGGACAGGAAAGAGGGAGAGAGAGAGAAGGGGAGAGACACGCAGCAAAGGTCGTCATGAACGGGACTCGAACACTCGAACACCCAGGGGGTTTTAGTGGCGGCTAATGAGTTAACTTTCGTCGCTGTCGGGCGGAAACCTTGTAACTATAGCCACGGTTCTCAAAGTGGGGTCCATAATTCACATAATTCACATAATTCACATAATTCACATAATTCCACATAATCCACATAATTCACATAATTCACATAATCCCGCCGTTTCATTACAATAATGTTTATCTACTTGAAAAGTGTGCTGTCAAGTTTGGGTCTGAAGGACTTTGATTGAAAAGTTTTTAATACAAATAGTTCCAATGGCATCTTAAATGTGGTTTCGGGTAGTTGTTGCTATGTATGTAGCAACACCTTTTTTTCTTTTTTTTAAATACTTTAGGATTAGGATTAGGATTTTAGAAGGTCTATTTTTTAGAATCGGCCTCAGGTCTAAATGGCTTAACAAGTCACGACACGTGAGTGAGGTTTGTAGGTCGGCTATCTTCACTACTTACAACTATGTTAGTTTGTAGGTCGGCTATCTTCACTACTTACAACTATGTTAGTTTGTAGGTCGACTATCTTCACTACTTACAACTATGTTAGTTTGTAGGTCGGCTATCTTCACTACTTACAACTATGTTAGTTTGTAGGTCGACTATCTTCACTACTTACAACTATGTTAGTTTGTAGGTCGGCTATCTTCACTACTTACAACTATGTTAGTTTGTAGGTCGGCTATCTTCACTACTTACAACTATGTTAGTTTGTAGGTCGGCTATCTTCACTACTTACAACTATGTTAGTTTGTAGGTCGGCTATCTTCACTACTTACAACTATGTTAGTTTGTAGGTCGGCTATCTTCACTACTTACAACTATGTTAGTTTGTAGGTCGACTATCTTCACTACTTACAACTATGTTAGTTTGTAGGTCGGCTATCTTCACTACTTACAACTATGTTAGTTTGTAGGTCGGCTATCTTCACTACTTACAACTATGTTAGTTTGTAGGTCGGCTATCTTCACTACTTACAACTATGTTAGTTTGTAGGTCGGCTATCTTCACTACTTACAACTATGTTAGTTTGTAGGTCGGCTATCTTCACTACTTACAACTATGTTAGTTTGTAGGTCGGCTATCTTCACTACTTACAACTATGTTAGTTTGTAGGTCGGCTATCTTCACTACTTACAACTATGTTAGTTTGTAGGTCGACTATCTTCACTACTTACAACTATGTTAGTTTGTAGGTCGGCTATCTTCACTACTTACAACTATGTTAGTTTGTAGGTCGGCTATCTTCACTACTTACAACTATGTTAGTTTGTAGGTCGGCTATCTTCACTACTTACAACTATGTTAGTTTGTAGGTCGACTATCTTCACTACTTACAACTATGTTAGTTTGTAGGTCGGCTATCTTCACTACTTACAACTATGTTAGTTTGTAGGTCGGCTATCTTCACTACTTACAACTATGTTAGTTTGTAGGTCGGCTATCTTCACTACTTACAACTATGTTAGTTTGTAGGTCGACTATCTTCACTACTTACAACTATGTTAGTTTGTAGGTCGGCTATCTTCACTACTTACAACTATGTTAGTTTCATGCCTGACAAGGCAAGGCTCTGCTCCTCTGTTGTCAGTGTGTTATACCAGGGGTTCTCAACGTTTTTGGCCGGGGACCCCCGAAAATGCTTTGGCAACGTCTCGGGACCCCCGCCCCGCCCCCTCCCGACCCCCAATATAAATTGACTGCTACAATAACCTTAAACCATTTTGGGCGGGAACCCCTTTTGGTGTGTTAAGCATTGTTATAATTTAGCTATTTAAAAATAGCAGATCTACAAGCTCATAGCGCGCCACCGAGTGGCGCGCTACGAGCTTGTAGGTCTGCTATTTTTGAAAAATCGTGAAAATACAATTTTAATTTAAAATAATTTGGGGACCCCCTAAAATAATTTGGCGACCCCCCGAGGGGTCGCGACCCACGGGTTGAGAACCCCTGTGTTATACGGTCGAAATCTTTCCTATACTTTCCTCATTGTGGTCTCTGTCTCTGTCTCTGTTTCAGATGCAGATAGCCACAGGCGTCCTGGTGCAGGCTACGGCTTGAGGTGAGCTTTCTAGATACCTTCTTAGTAGGGGTGTAACGAGACATTTTAACAGCGATACGATACGTATCACGATACATGGTTGACGATACGATACATGGACGATATTGGTTCATTATGGCGATACGATACGATTAAATGATTTGAAATCGATACAGTAACTATTTAGCAAATACATTAAACATGTGTGAAACTTGTGGATAGTGCAGCTTTCTAAGGGAAAGATTTATTATTATGGATATAAATAAGTAAACACAGTGATTCTCTGGCAAATAGATGGACATTATATTTGAACACATTATGGACAAACCCTCACCTTGACATGAACACAGACAATACACACATTATGGACAAAACCACGCCTTGACATGAACACAGACAATACACACATTATGGACAAAACCACGCCTTGACATGAACACAGAGAATACACACATTATGGACAAACCCACGCCTTGACATGAACACAGAGAATACACACATTATGGACAAAACCACGCCTTGACATGAACACAGAGAATACACACATTATGGACAAAACCACGCCTTGACATGAACACAGAGAATACACACATTTATCGATAGACCAATATTGTAGCTATATGGAATGGAAAAGTAATTAAACCTATCTTTTTCCTTTTTCTTCTTAAAATTGCTAAATACAATGCATAAATACTTAGTATTGTACAGTACCAAGTTGTTACTGTAGGTTGAGAGACTTGTGACATATTTAGAATGCGCCCTGGTGAGTTCTTTGTTGTGTTCATTATATACCTTTTGGCCCCTTGAGATGCATCATCTCATTTTAGAGCCCCAACACAAATGAACAGTACATACAATACATACAGTACACAAACAATACAACAGTACATCCATACATACACATACAGAACAAAACAGAAGAAAAGCTCTCCCAAAGATAGCCGCTCCCAGCCTCCCACCCCACTGATTCAACCCAAAAATAGCAGATTTCATATGGAAAAATAGCATATACTCGTAGCACAATGAAACCATGAAAATGTACAAAGTACAAACATGCGGTACCAACATGCAAATGTAATAATAATACTAAACAACATCATCGACTAAGCGAGGTGTAAATATGAACATGCACATTGGGAAGAAAGGCAGCACTTTGTTTGTTGTTGAAAGACAAGGACCAAGAATGATTATAAAGATTAGAAGCATGAGCACCGTGTTAGAAGATGAGTGAGTTTCTTTAACAATGTCTAAAGATGGATGTGTTCTCTCCAATACAGCGGCCACTATACAGTCCCTCTAAACAGAATAATAAAGATGGATGTGTTCTCTCCAATACAGCAGCCACTATACAGTCCCTCTAAACAGAATAATAAAGATGGATGTGTTCTCTCCAATACAGCAGCCACTATACAGTCCCTCTAAACAAAATAATAAAGATGGATGTGTTCTCTCCAATACAGCGGCCACTACGGTTCCTCCAAGCAGAATAATCCTGCCTACAACAGCCCTCTGTCTTTGGAACAGCGTGAGTACTAACTACAGAATACACAATGCTACAACATAGGAGATCGACAGGCTGTAAACGCGTCAGGCGTCGACGGAAGCTCTGAGCATGAGTGGAATATAAAGCGGAAGTGGAGCCTCCTCCCCACTTCCGTTTCGTCTTTACACTTGCGCAGATTTATCCTAATATAAATGGAAATCATCTAAGCATATTATAGCTTGCTGCTCAGCAGACATGGATATACAAATCAATTAATAATGTAAAGGTATTTTAAAATATATTTTCGTGAACAGAAAGGCCAGCTTCCTTACTGGGATTTGGGGAGGTGTAGTTCCAGACTCTACAATAGCATTGTGGAATAGGTGTCTGCCTACGTGACACTAGTGCTGTTGGGGAGGTGTAGTTCCAGACTTTACAATAGCATTGTGGAATAGGTGTCTGCCTACGCGACAGTCTAGTGCTGTTGGGGAGGTGTAGTTCCAGACTCTACAATAGCATTGTGGAATAGGTGTCTGCCTACACGACAGTCTAGTGCTGTTGGGGAGGTGTAGTTCCAGACTCTACAATAGCATTGTGGAATAGGTGTCTGCCTACGCGACAGTCTAGTGCTGTTGGGGAGGTGTAGTTCCAGACTCTACAATAGCATTGTGGAATAGGTGCCTGCCTACGCGACAGTCTAGTGCTGTTGGGGAGGTGTAGTTCCAGACTCTACAATAGCATTGTGGAATAGGTGTCTGCCTACGCGACAGTCTAGTGCTGTTGGGGAGGTGTAGTTCCAGACTCTACAATAGCATTGTGGAATAGGTGTCTGCCTACGCGACAGTCTAGTGCTGTTGGGGAGGTGTAGTTCCAGACTCTACAATAGCATTGTGGAATAGGTGTCTGCCTACACGACAGTCTACTGCTGTTGGGGAGGTGTAGTTCCAGACTCTACAATAGCATTGTGGAATAGGTGTCTGCCTACGCGACAATCTAGTGCTGTTGGGGAGGTGTAGTTCCAGACTCTACAATAGCATTGTGGAATAGGTGTCTGCCTACGCGACAGTCTAGTGCTGTTGGGGAGGTGTAGTTCCAGACTCTACAATAGCATTGTGGAATAGGTGTCTGCCTACACGACAGTCTAGTGCTGTTGGGGAGGTGTAGTTCCAGACTCTACAATAGCATTGTGGAATAGGTGTCTGTCTGCCTTAGGGCTGTCCCCGACTAAGGATTTGTATAGTCGAAATTAATATGAATAAATTTGCTGTTAGTCGACTGAACACCCCCCTGCACCCCCCCCCAAAAAAACAAAAACACATTTGCATTAAGGTTGGGCGATAAGCTCTCAAGGCGCCGCGTCCTGCCTGTTTTTGCAGCGCCGTTCGCTACGCGTTGAGAGCTTGTAGATCCGTCTATTTTTGCAGCGCAGCTGCGCAGCCAGGGTAACAAAATAAAAAATAAGTTACAGGTGGAGATGAAGTGAAGTTGGAACGGACAAGCAGCTGCACAAGCTAACATCACAACCACTGGCTGGTGACAGTGTTGTTAGCCGCAGCAACATGTAGCCTGCCCTGGTAACTTCTCCTCCTCCCCGGAGAACTCTTGCCTCCCCGCACCGTCGGGGAGGCTGATCCACAAGCTCTCAAGGCATCGCGTCCTGCCTGTTTTTGCAGCGCCGTTCGCTACGCGTTGAGAGCTTGTAGATCTGTCTATTTTTGCAGCGCTGGTGTCGGGGTTCGTTCACGTTGTCAATAAAAAAATAACCTAGATTACAGGCGGAGATGAAGTTCAATCAGTGGGTTGAATCAGTAGCTACGCGCTAAGCTAACGATCCCCGACCCTACACTAACACTAGCAGCCTGTTTTTTATTTCCCCCCCGACTTCACGGGTGGCGCATTGGGATTGTGATGAGACACGAGACAGCAGTGTGCATTCTGTTGTGACTGTATATTATTAAACTGCATGGGTCTGGACTCCGGAGCATAAACAACATGTAGGCTACAGTACAGTAGCCTCCCTCGGCTTGGTCCCTCCCAGCCTTTACTCTGGCTGCCAGAGTGTTCCCCGATGCTGCGGTGCGGGGACTGGGAGCATACCATTATAACGGAGGGGTTTTCCACCCGGCCCAAAAGAAAAAATTCGTCCCGACTGTTTTTTTGTTTTTTTTTGGTGAACATCGACTGAGAGGTTGTCAGTCGACTGAGACCCGTTCCGATCGATTAGTCGACTATTCAACTAATCGAGGTCAGCCCTTACTCTGCCTACACGACAGTCTAGTGCTGTTGGGGAGGTGTAGTTCCAGACTCTACAATAGCATTGTGGAATAGGTGTCTGCCTACGCGACAGTCTAGTGCTGTTGGGGAGGTGTAGTTCCAGACTCTACAATAGCATTGTGGAATAGGTGTCTGCCTACGCGACAGTCTAGTGCTGTTGGGGAGGTGTAGTTCCAGACTCTACAATAGCATTGTGGAATAGGTGTCTGCCTACGCGACAATCTAGTGCTGTTGGGGAGGTGTAGTTCCAGACTCTACAATAGCATTGTGGAATAGGTGTCTGCCTACGCGACAGTCTAGTGCTGTTGGGGAGGTGTAGTTCCAGACTCTACAATAGCATTGTGGAATAGGTGTCTGCCTACGCGACAGTCTAGTGCTGTTGGGGAGGTGTAGTTCCAGACTCTACAATAGCATTGTGGAATAGGTGTCTGCCTACGCGACAGTCTAGTGCTGTTGGGGAGGTGTAGTTCCAGACTCTACAATAGCATTGTGGAATAGTTGTCTGCCTACGCGACAATCTAGTGCTGTTGGGGAGGTGTAGTTCCAGACTCTACAATAGCATTGTGGAATAGGTGTCTGCCTACGCGACAGTCTAGTGCTGTTGGGGAGGTGTAGTTCCAGACTCTACAATAGCATTGTGGAATAGGTGTCTGCCTACGCGACAGTCTAGTGCTGTTGGGGAGGTGTAGTTCCAGACTCTACAATAGCATTGTGGAATAGGTGTCTGCCTACGCGACAGTCTAGTGCTGTTGGGGAGGTGTAGTTCCAGACTCTACAATAGCATTGTGGAATAGGTGTCTGCCTACGCGACAGTCTAGTGCTGTTGGGGAGGTGTAGTTCCAGACTCTACAATAGCATTGTGGAATAGGTGTCTGCCTACGCGACAGTCTAGTGCTGTTGGGGAGGTGTAGTTCCAGACTCTACAATAGCATTGTGGAATAGGTGTCTGCCTACGCGACAGTCTAGTGCTGTTGGGGAGGTGTAGTTCCAGACTCTACAATAGCATTGTGGAATAGGTGTCTGCCTACGCGACAGTCTAGTGCTGTTGGGGAGGTGTAGTTCCAGACTCTACAATAGCATTGTGGAATAGGTGTCTGCCTACGCGACAGTCTAGTGCTGTTGGGGAGGTGTAGTTCCAGACTCTACAATAGCATTGTGGAATAGGTGTCTGCCTACGCGACAATCTAGTGCTGTTGGGGAGGTGTAGTTCCAGACTCTACAATAGCATTGTGGAATAGGTGTCTGCCTACGCGACAGTCTAGTGCTGTTGGGGAGGTGTAGTTCCAGACTCTACAATAGCATTGTGGAATAGGTGTCTGCCTACGCGACAGTCTAGTGCTGTTGGGGAGGTGTAGTTCCAGACTCTACAATAGCATTGTGGAATAGGTGTCTGCCTACGCGACAGTCTAGTGCTGTTGGGGAGGTGTAGTTCCAGACTCTACAATAGCATTGTGGAATAGGTGTCTGCCTACACGACAGTCTAGTGCTGTTGGGGAGGTGTAGTTCCAGACTCTACAATAGCATTGTGGAATAGGTGTCTGCCTACGCGACAGTCTAGTGCTGTTGGGGAGGTGTAGTTCCAGACTCTACAATAGCATTGTGGAATAGGTGTCTGCCTACGCGACAGTCTAGTGCTGTTGGGGAGGTGTAGTTCCAGACTCTACAATAGCATTGTGGAATAGGTGTCTGCCTACGCGACAGTCTAGTGCTGTTGGGGAGGTGTAGTTCCAGACTCTACAATAGCATTGTGGAATAGGTGTCTGCCTACGCGACAGTCTAGTGCTGTTGGGGAGGTGTAGTTCCAGACTCTACAATAGCATTGCGGAATAGGTGTCTGCCTACGCGACAATCTAGTGCTGTTGGGGAGGTGTAGTTCCAGACTCTACAATAGCATTGTGGAATAGGTGTCTGCCTACGCGACAGTCTAGTGCTGTTGGGGAGGTGTAGTTCCAGACTCTACAATAGCATTGTGGAATAGGTGTCTGCCTACGCGACAGTCTAGTGCTGTTGGGGAGGTGTAGTTCCAGACTCTACAATAGCATTGTGGAATAGGTGTCTGCCTACGCGACAGTCTAGTGCTGTTGGGGAGGTGTAGTTCCAGACTCTACAATAGCATTGTGGAATAGGTGTCTGCCTACGCGACAGTCTAGTGCTGTTGGGGAGGTGTAGTTCCAGACTCTACAATAGCATTGTGGAATAGGTGTCTGCCTACGCGACAATCTAGTGCTGTTGGGGAGGTGTAGTTCCAGACTCTACAATAGCATTGTGGAATAGGTGTCTGCCTACGCGACAGTCTAGTGCTGTTGGGGAGGTGTAGTTCCAGACTCTACAATAGCATTGTGGAATAGGTGTCTGCCTACGCGACAATCTAGTGCTGTTGGGGAGGTGTAGTTCCAGACTCTACAATAGCATTGTGGAATAGGTGTCTGCCTACGCGACAGTCTAGTGCTGTTGGGGAGGTGTAGTTCCAGACTCTACAATAGCATTGTGGAATAGGTGTCTGCCTACGCGACAGTCTAGTGCTGTTGGGGAGGTGTAGTTCCAGACTCTACAATAGCATTGTGGAATAGGTGTCTGCCTACGCGACAGTCTAGTGCTGTTGGGGAGGTGTAGTTCCAGACTCTACAATAGCATTGTGGAATAGGTGTCTGCCTACGCGACAGTCTAGTGCTGTTGGGGAGGTGTAGTTCCAGACTCTACAATAGCATTGTGGAATAGGTGTCTGCCTACACGACAGTCTAGTGCTGTTGGGGAGGTGTAGTTCCAGACTCTACAATAGCATTGTGGAATAGGTGTCTGCCTACGCGACAGTCTAGTGCTGTTGGGGAGGTGTAGTTCCAGACTCTACAATAGCATTGTGGAATAGGTGTCTGCCTACGCGACAGTCTAGTGCTGTTGGGGAGGTGTAGTTCCAGACTCTACAATAGCATTGTGGAATAGGTGTCTGCCTACGCGACAGTCTAGTGCTGTTGGGGAGGTGTAGTTCCAGACTCTACAATAGCATTGTGGAATAGGTGTCTGCCTACGCGACAGTCTAGTGCTGTTGGGGAGGTGTAGTTCCAGACTCTACAATAGCATTGCGGAATAGGTGTCTGCCTACGCGACAATCTAGTGCTGTTGGGGAGGTGTAGTTCCAGACTCTACAATAGCATTGCGGAATAGGTGTCTGCCTACGCGACAGTCTAGTGCTGTTGGGGAGGTGTAGTTCCAGACTCTACAATAGCATTGTGGAATAGGTGTCTGCCTACGCGACAGTCTAGTGCTGTTGGGGAGGTGTAGTTCCAGACTCTACAATAGCATTGTGGAATAGGTGTCTGCCTACGCGACAATCTAGTGCTGTTGGGGAGGTGTAGTTCCAGACTCTACAATAGCATTGTGGAATAGGTGTCTGCCTACGCGACAGTCTAGTGCTGTTGGGGAGGTGTAGTTCCAGACTCTACAATAGCATTGTGGAATAGGTGTCTGCCTACGCGACAGTCTAGTGCTGTTGGGGAGGTGTAGTTCCAGACTCTACAATAGCATTGTGGAATAGGTGTCTGCCTACGCGACAGTCTAGTGCTGTTGGGGAGGTGTAGTTCCAGACTCTACAATAGCATTGTGGAATAGGTGTCTGCCTACGCGACAGTCTAGTGCTGTTGGGGAGGTGTAGTTCCAGACTCTACAATAGCATTGTGGAATAGGTGTCTGCCTACACGACAGTCTAGTGCTGTTGGGGAGGTGTAGTTCCAGACTCTACAATAGCATTGTGGAATAGGTGTCTGCCTACGCGACAGTCTAGTGCTGTTGGGGAGGTGTAGTTCCAGACTCTACAATAGCATTGTGGAATAGGTGTCTGCCTACGCGACAGTCTAGTGCTGTTGGGGAGGTGTAGTTCCAGACTCTACAATAGCATTGTGGAATAGGTGTCTGCCTACGCGACAGTCTAGTGCTGTTGGGGAGGTGTAGTTCCAGACTCTACAATAGCATTGTGGAATAGGTGTCTGCCTACGCGACAGTCTAGTGCTGTTGGGGAGGTGTAGTTCCAGACTCTACAATAGCATTGCGGAATAGGTGTCTGCCTACGCGACAATCTAGTGCTGTTGGGGAGGTGTAGTTCCAGACTCTACAATAGCATTGTGGAATAGGTGTCTGCCTACGCGACAGTCTAGTGCTGTTGGGGAGGTGTAGTTCCAGACTCTACAATAGCATTGTGGAATAGGTGTCTGCCTACGCGACAGTCTAGTGCTGTTGGGGAGGTGTAGTTCCAGACTCTACAATAGCATTGTGGAATAGGTGTCTGCCTACGCGACAGTCTAGTGCTGTTGGGGAGGTGTAGTTCCAGACTCTACAATAGCATTGTGGAATAGGTGTCTGCCTACGCGACAGTCTAGTGCTGTTGGGGAGGTGTAGTTCCAGACTCTACAATAGCATTGTGGAATAGGTGTCTGCCTACGCGACAGTCTAGTGCTGTTGGGGAGGTGTAGTTCCAGACTCTACAATAGCATTGTGGAATAGGTGTCTGCCTACGCGACAATCTAGTGCTGTTGGGGAGGTGTAGTTCCAGACTCTACAATAGCATTGTGGAATAGGTGTCTGCCTACGCGACAGTCTAGTGCTGTTGGGGAGGTGTAGTTCCAGACTCTACAATAGCATTGTGGAATAGGTGTCTGCCTACGCGACAATCTAGTGCTGTTGGGGAGGTGTAGTTCCAGACTCTACAATAGCATTGTGGAATAGGTGTCTGCCTACGCGACAGTCTAGTGCTGTTGGGGAGGTGTAGTTCCAGACTCTACAATAGCATTGTGGAATAGGTGTCTGCCTACGCGACAGTCTAGTGCTGTTGGGGAGGTGTAGTTCCAGACTCTACAATAGCATTGTGGAATAGGTGTCTGCCTACGCGACAGTCTAGTGCTGTTGGGGAGGTGTAGTTCCAGACTCTACAATAGCATTGTGGAATAGGTGTCTGCCTACGCGACAGTCTAGTGCTGTTGGGGAGGTGTAGTTCCAGACTCTACAATAGCATTGTGGAATAGGTGTCTGCCTACACGACAGTCTAGTGCTGTTGGGGAGGTGTAGTTCCAGACTCTACAATAGCATTGTGGAATAGGTGTCTGCCTACGCGACAGTCTAGTGCTGTTGGGGAGGTGTAGTTCCAGACTCTACAATAGCATTGTGGAATAGGTGTCTGCCTACGCGACAGTCTAGTGCTGTTGGGGAGGTGTAGTTCCAGACTCTACAATAGCATTGTGGAATAGGTGTCTGCCTACGCGACAGTCTAGTGCTGTTGGGGAGGTGTAGTTCCAGACTCTACAATAGCATTGTGGAATAGGTGTCTGCCTACGCGACAGTCTAGTGCTGTTGGGGAGGTGTAGTTCCAGACTCTACAATAGCATTCTGGAATAGGTGTCTGCCTACGCGACAGTCTAGTGCTGTTGGGGAGGTGTAGTTCCAGACTCTACAATAGCATTGTGGAATAGGTGTCTGCCTACGCGACAGTCTAGTGCTGTTGGGGAGGTGTAGTTCCAGACTCTACAATAGCATTGTGGAATAGGTGTCTGCCTACGCGACAGTCTAGTGCTGTTGGGGAGGTGTAGTTCCAGACTCTACAATAGCATTGTGGAATAGGTGTCTGCCTACGCGACAGTCTAGTGCTGTTGGGGAGGTGTAGTTCCAGACTCTACAATAGCATTGTGGAATAGGTGTCTGCCTACGCGACAATCTAGTGCTGTTGGGGAGGTGTAGTTCCAGACTCTACAATAGCATTGTGGAATAGGTGTCTGCCTACGCGACAGTCTAGTGCTGTTGGGGAGGTGTAGTTCCAGACTCTACAATAGCATTGTGGAATAGGTGTCTGCCTACGCGACAGTCTAGTGCTGTTGGGGAGGTGTAGTTCCAGACTCTACAATAGCATTGTGGAATAGGTGTCTGCCTACGCGACAGTCTAGTGCTGTTGCAACAAGTGAAAGAAAGCTCAGTATTTCACCCGAGGGGAAGGATTTATTACAGTGGAATTCAGACACAGACCAGATTGAAAACACTTCTTCATTGAACAGACAGTGGGTCTTTGTGGTCCGCGAGTAAATATCCCCCCTTTTTTTCTGTATGTTTTTATTTGATTTTATTATGGTGAGCTTTTCATAGATTAAAAAATAAATTCAAGTGAATTAAAAAAATAATTTCATGAATAAAATTTAAGAAATCACACCCGTGTGAAGTGAGGGGCGCTATATATACATCTTTTATGACGTAATTATAAGACAAAACAAACATGGACAAAACAAACATTAAACTGTGTCCATGTCAATGGAGTTTTTAATGTTTGTTTAAGGACAAACAAACATTAAACCTGTATATAGGAGGGGCTGGCGCCCCTCAACAATAAGAAAATCCATTTAAATCCTTTAAATTCCACAAATGTATAGCCGATTTACAAGCTCACACTTGTAGATATGCTATTGTCACTAGTTTGGGTCCTTGGGTGTCTTTTGGGTCACTCACAGGCTAAAAAATGTGGGAACCACTGCTATATAACTTAAAGGGGCATTCCACTCATTTTCAACATTTTACTATGTCATTAATATACCGTAGAGCTGTTGTGTGGTAATAATAAAAAGGTCCCCCCATTCTATGTTTCCTAGAACTGGAGCTCTAAGGTATATTAACGACATAGTAAAATGTTAAAAACACATTCCCTTTAAGGATAATTATGGTATGTATGTAACTGTAAGTGTTCACACTGATGAAAGATAACACTCAGTGAACAAGCTGGAGGCGTGTTAATTATCTCCTCCTCTCTCCCATACCCGAGGCGGGGTTGGCGAAAGGGCCTTTCTGTGTGGAGTTCGCATGTTCTCCCCATGTCTCCTATAGGGTAGGTACCCTCACAAAAAACATGCAGTAATCCTGGTCTCTATATACTGCCTCCCCTCCCCCTGGCCAGCCAGGGGCGCCTGATGCAGGGGAAAGGAACTGGTTGGAATAACGTGTTCCTTCCACACGCTACGTCCAACCAGGGAAACTCCCCCCTGAAAAGAAGCAGCTTGAACTCCTCATGCATTGAAGGAAGCATGATAGTCTACTTGCCAGCCCAGAGAGCCCCATTGTGAGCATTTTGAGTACCCTACCATAATAAGCTGGGGTACCATTAACATCCAATATAAGGCAACATTTTCAACAAGTTTCATTATGCTTTAAGTAGCATTTGACTGGTCAAACTAGGGGGTTTTCATGATTCTGAATCCATTGCAAGCATTCGTTTTACACGAAAAACACTCCTTCAGGTAAAAATGGCCATAGCCGTCATCACAAATACGAAGTGGCTATAGCCAAATTTAGCCCAAGGAGTGATTTTGTGCAAAACTAATGCTTGGAATGGATTCAGAATCATGAACATTGTGTATAATGATAAGAGCGCCCCTCACTTCACACAAGTGTGATTTCTTTTACTTTAAAACAGGACGGGTGTTTGTGACCTACGAGGCGGACAACGACCCACACGTCAACGAAATCATCAACTTTGTGGCGCTGCTGCGACACAACGGCTTCGACACCCACGTACGTACGTCTGTCGGGAGAGGAGGGGAGGGGAGGGGAGAGGAGGGGAGGGGAGATGAGGGGAGGGGAGAGGAGGGGAGGGGAGGGGAGATGAGGGGAGGGGAGGGGAGAGGAGGGGAGAGGAGAGGAGGGGAGGGGAGGGGAGGGGAGAGGAGGGGAGGGGAGAGGAGAGGGGAGAGGAGGGGAGGGGAGGGGAGAGGAGGGGAGGGGAGGGGAGAGGAGGGGGGAGAGGAGGGGAGGGGAGGGGAGAGGAGGGGAGGGGAGGGGAGATGAGGGGAGGGGATGGGAGAGGAGGGGAGGGGAGATGAGGGGAGGGGAGGGGAGAGGAGGGGAGATGAGGGGAGGGGATGGGAGAGGAGGGGAGGGGAGGGGAGATGAGGGGAGGGGAGGGGAGGGGAGAGGAGGGGAGGGGAGGGGAGGGGAGGGGAGGGGAGGGGAGATGAGGGGAGGGGAGGGGAGGGGAGGGGAGGGGAGATGAAAATGTCCACCACAACCACAAGCCAGCATGGCGATGGCCCCTGCTTGTATCAGCTGTCCAGCTTCCTCATGCATGTGCGTGCGTGCGTGCGTGCGTGCGTGCGTGCGTGCGTGCGTGCGTGCGTGCGTTCAGGTGGGCTGTGAACACAACTCATCTGACGTGATGTGTGTTTGTTCTCCAGATCGACATGTTCGAGCAGCACTTCAGGAGCATCAGCAAGATAGACTTTATGGAACGCTACCTCAGCGAGGTACGCACGCACGCACACACACACACACACACGCCACACGCACACAACACACACACACACACGCGCCACACGCACACAACACACACACACACGCGCGCCACACGCACACAACACACAGCCGTTTGAGCGACCTTTAATCACAGGGTTTGAGTGATCAGGGATGTCGAACTCATTTTGGGGTGGGGGTCGCATTGGACGAAATGTGACTTCATGAGGGCCAGAGCGGTGCAACCATGCAGTCGTGGACTGCAATGTTTACGTACACACTACACAGCTGTCACTTGGCTTTGTTTTTCTTGCTGTTGTGCATGCTATAGGTACTACATCACACAAATTATAATAACAATAGCTACTTACATTATTGACTTTCATTATTGGTATTATACCTGTAGCCTAGAAGCCATTTGCTATGAGAGATGCTATTATTTATTTATGGAGCGCCAATAAACCATTTGAAAATAGAATATTTAAATTTCAAATACTGTCTCAGCAGAAATATGTAAATGGCTACACAACCCTTGGTTTTATGCAGGCCTGCTTTTTTATTGAAGTGATGAACAATGGAACATTCAAAAAATATGAGTGAATAACACTAATACTTCAAAAAATATTTATTTTAAAAATCTTAATTGTTATTTCACTTGCTGCTTCCTGAATATCAGGGACCAGTTTCCCAGAAGTTATTTTCATAACATCATTAAATAATATGTATAATATTATGCAGTGGTGGGATATGATAATTTCTTTGTCAGCTGTGATCTGAATGGTCTCTCAGTTATAGACCCTTGTACTGGAGAAGTATAGTACTTTTTGACACGCAGCAGCAGAGAGAGAGGGGGGGGGGGACATGCGTTAACAGTCCATTAAATTGAGCACAGCTGACAGCAATCAGACTAGTTAGGAAGGGCAGCTCAGAACTGGGATAGGCCTATCTCACAGCCCGCTTTCCACGCCCACTTCCGGTAGATAGTGGTGTCATTTAACATTAGGCATTTACACTTTTTTTCTCTGGAGAATCTAAGTACATTTCCTAATGTTAAAATGTCAAAGACCGATAATAATATGAAGAAAACACAATGGTATAACAACTCAAATAAGTAGAATAAACCTTACATTTACAAAACGGTAGTTTGTGGCTTGTGAAAATACCTCTTTTAACATGGAAGCCTATGGACCAGAAAAAAAATAACACCACTAGCTCTAAAAGGGGGCGTAAAAAGGGGGCGGGGAAATGCTGTGAGATAGGCCTATTGAGCCTTTTGGTTTATATTTCTTTAAAGAAATCATAACTTTTGACAGGAATGTGCTAGAGACTTACTTTTTTTTTGACAGACTCATACATTTATGCTCTACAAGTGGGCATAAATCATCTGCCGGGCCGGATGTTTGAGATGGCTGATTCTGAGGTGAAGAGACTCTGGTCATATTGTAGTCAAAGTGTGGGAAACATAAAACACAGTGCCCATGTTTGTTTGTTTGTTAGGTTTTTGGCACAAATGACTTGCCAGACAGACGGTTAAATGATGACCCTAGACTAGTTAGACAGACTGTTAAATGATGACACTAGACTAGTTAGACAGACGGTTAAATGATGACACTAGACTAGTTAGACAGACTGTTAAATGATGACACTAGACTAGTTAGACAGACGGTTAAATGATGACCCTAGACTAGTTAGACAGACGGTTAAATGATGACACTAGACTAGTTAGACAGACGGTTAAATGATGACACTAGACTAGTTAGACAGACGGTTAAATGATGACACTAGACTAGTTAGACAGACGGTTAAATGATGACACTAGACTAGTTAGACAGACTGTTAAATGATGACCCTAGACTAGTTAGACAGACTGTTAAATGATGACCCTAGACTAGTTAGACAGACGGTTAAATGATGACCCTAGACTAGTTAGACAGACGGTTAAATGATGACACTAGACTAGTTAGACAGACGGTTAAATGATGACACTAGACTAGTTAGACAGACGGTTAAATGATGACACTAGACTAGTTAGACAGACGGTTAAATGATGACACTAGACTAGTTAGACAGACGGTTAAATGATGACACTAGACTAGTTAGACAGACAGTTAAATGATGACCCTAGACTAGTTAGACAGACGGTTAAATGATGACACTAGACTAGTTAGACAGACGGTTAAATGATGACACTAGACTAGTTAGACAGACGGTTAAATGATGACACTAGACTAGTTAGACAGACGGTTAAATGATGACCCTAGACTAGTTAGACAGACGGTTAAATGATGACACTAGACTAGTTAGACAGACGGTTAAATGATGACACTAGACTAGTTAGACAGACGGTTAAATGATGACCCTAGACTAGTTAGGCAGACGGTTAAATGATGACCCTAGACTAGTTAGACAGACGGTTAAATGATGACACTAGACTAGTTAGACAGACGGTTAAATGATGACACTAGACTAGTTAGACAGACGGTTAAATGATGACCCTAGACTAGTTAGACAGACGGTTAAATGATGACACTAGACTAGTTAGACAGACGGTTAAATGATGACCCTAGACTAGTTAGGCAGACGGTTAAATGATGACACCAGACTAGTTAGACAGACGGTTAAATGATGACACTAGACTAGTTAGACAGACGGTTAAATGATGACCCTAGACTAGTTAGACAGACGGTTAAATGATGACACTAGACTAGTTAGACAGACGGTTAAATGATGACACTAGACTAGTTAGACAGACGGTTAAATGATGACCCTAGACTAGTTAGACAGACGGTTAAATGATGACACTAGACTAGTTAGACAGACGGTTAAATGATGACACTAGACTAGTTAGACAGACGGTTAAATGATGACACTAGACTAGTTAGACAGACGGTTAAATGATGACACTAGACTAGTTAGACAGACGGTTAAATGATGACACTAGACTAGTTAGACAGACGGTTAAATGATGACCCTAGACTAGTTAGGCAGACGGTTAAATGATGACACTAGACTAGTTAGACAGACGGTTAAATGATGACACTAGACTAGTTAGACAGACGGTTAAATGATGACACTAGACTAGTTAGACAGACGGTTAAATGATGACACTAGACTAGTTAGACAGACGGTTAAATGATGACACTAGACTAGTTAGACAGACGGTTAAATGATGACACTAGACTAGTTAGACAGACGGTTAAATGATGACACTAGACTAGTTAGACAGACGGTTAAATGATGACCCTAGACTAGTTAGACAGACGGTTAAATGATGACACTAGACTAGTTAGACAGACGGTTAAATGATGACACTAGACTAGTTAGACAGACGGTTAAATGATGACACTAGACTAGTTAGACAGACGGTTAAATGATGACCCTAGACTAGTTAGACAGACGGTTAAATGATGACACTAGACTAGTTAGACAGACGGTTAAATGATGACCCTAGACTAGTTAGACAGACGGTTAAATGATGACACTAGACTAGTTAGACAGACGGTTAAATGATGACACTAGACTAGTTAGACAGACGGTTAAATGATGACCCTAGACTAGTTAGACAGACGGTTAAATGATGACACTAGACTAGTTAGACAGACGGTTAAATGATGACACTAGACTAGTTAGACAGACGGTTAAATGATGACACTAGACTAGTTAGACAGACGGTTAAATGATGACACTAGACTAGTTAGACAGACGGTTAAATGATGACCCTAGACTAGTTAGACAGACGGTTAAATGATGACCCTAGACTAGTTAGACAGACGGTTAAATGATGACACTAGACTAGTTAGACAGACGGTTAAATGATGACACTAGACTAGTTAGACAGACGGTTAAATGATGACCCTAGACTAGTTAGACAGACGGTTAAATGATGACACTAGACTAGTTAGACAGACGGTTAAATGATGACACTAGACTAGTTAGACAGACGGTTAAATGATGACCCTAGACTAGTTAGACAGACGGTTAAATGATGACACTAGACTAGTTAGACAGACGGTTAAATGATGACCCTAGACTAGTTAGACAGACTGTTAAATGATGACACTAGACTAGTTAGACAGACGGTTAAATGATGACCCTAGACTAGTTAGACAGACGGTTAAATGATGACACTAGACTAGTTAGACAGACGGTTAAATGATGACCCTAGACTAGTTAGACAGACGGTTAAATGATGACACTAGACTAGTTAGACAGACGGTTAAATGATGACACTAGACTAGTTAGTAGTTCAACAGTCCGGGTTCTTCAATGAAAAACTGTCCATTTCTGGATTTTCCCTTTTCAACAAACACACATAGGCAGCAACAACACTATATTCCCAACCACAGTTTAGTTCATACAACGAAAAATGTTTTTTTAGTTTTTTAATTAAATTGGGAACTAAAGAAAAATAATATTTACGGGGACTAATGTTAAAAGGTAGTATAAGTGATATTCTTTGGTTAAACAAAATGGGGTTTTTTTTGGATAAAAGGTTAACCCATTCTGGACGGGAACCCCTTTTGGTGTTTTAACTAAGCATTATGTTATACTTTAGCTATTGAAAAATAGCAGATCTACAAGCTCATAGCGCGCCACCGAGTGGCGCGCTACGAGCTTGTAGGTCTGCTATTTTTGAATAATCGTAAAAATGCGGCACAAATCTTTGAATATATATTCTTTCAGAGCGAATGTTTTTTTTTTTTTTTACGTCAGGCCTACATTTATTCAGATCTGTACTCATTACTAGAGTGTTTTGTTCAGTAACAGGACACTCCATGTCTCTCCAGCTCTTTAATGAAAGAAAGAAAATACATTTTCAGGTATAGGTGACAACTGTTACTGACAACATTCAGCAGGAGAGAGTCGCCATTGGGCAGCGGTGGCCGAACGGTTTGCGGAGCGGTCTTGATACCGGAAGGTCGCCAGTTCGTATCCCCGGACCGGCACGTTAAAATTACCACCGCTGAAGTGCCCTTGAGCAAGGTATTGAACCCCTACCATGAAATGTTCTATGAGCAGGGTCTGGCTGTAAACAAGTTCGTCGGGCTTAGTCCATTGAAATTAAATGAAATGAAATGATTACTATATTTACCCAGGGTATCTGGGCTAAGCTCAAGAACTTGTTTACAGCCAGGCCCTGCTCATAGAACATTTCATCGTAGTGGTTCAATGCCTTGTTCAAGGGCACTTCAGCGGTGGTAATTTTAACGTGTCGGACCGCTGATTCGAACTGGCGACCTTCCGGTATCAAGACCGCTCCGCAATCCGTTCGGCCACCGCCACCATTCACCCTGGGTAAACAAAGAACTTTGCTTTGCTTTGCTTTGATCAGCTTCATTTTATAGTGTTCTAGTTCCAATTGTGTCTGCTCATTTCTTTGTATCTTCACTTCCAGTTTCACTTCTTAGTCGGTATCCTGTCTGAGTTCTCTCTAAACTGGATAACATTTGGTATCCTGACCTGAAACTCTGGAACTGTTTGCCCCTACACATTAAGTCTGCCCGCTCCTTAGAG
Source organism: Electrona antarctica (assembly GCF_951216825.1). NCBI lineage: Eukaryota > Metazoa > Chordata > Actinopteri > Myctophiformes > Myctophidae > Electrona > Electrona antarctica. The sequence goes on along the minus strand of NC_136812.1, from coordinate 4,513,197 downwards.
GCTATTCAATCTTTGCTTAAAACACATATTTTCTCCCTGGCATTCAATGTTGTTTGACCTAGTTACCCTGTCTGTCTAAATACTTGTGTTGCTTCAATGTTGTTTTACTATATTGTTTGTGTTGATTCAGATTGTATGCTTGTTATATGTTCATGTACAGCACTTTGCTTGTTATATGATCATGTATAGCACTTTGGTTGTTATATGTTCATGTACAGCACTTTGCTTGTTATATGTTCATGTACAGCACTTTGGTTGTTATATGTTCATGTACAGCACTTTGCTTGTTATATGTTCATGTACAGCACTTTGCTTGTTATATGTTCATGTACAGCACTTTGCTTGTTATATGTTCATGTACAGCACTTTGCTTGTTATATGTTCATGTACAGCACTTTGCTTGTTATATGTTCATGTACAGCACTTTGCTTGTTATATGTTCATGTACAGCACTTTGGTTGACCTTCTGGTCTTTGTAAATGTGCTCTATAAATAAAGTTTGATTTGATTTGATTTGATTTGATTTTGAAAATGCATTTTCTGTTTAATAAAGAACTGGAGAGATGGAGACTCCTGTAATTGAACAGACACAGTACTAGCAGGATATAGAGCTATTTAACACTTATTTTAACCAAAGAAAGTCACGTACCCTCCCTTTTAAACGGGAGGGAGGCGGTAATGAATTGCAGAAGAATCCTGTGGAAAACCTGGAGGGTTGACAGGCATGCATGAGTATTGAGTAATCACTCTTATGTTTCTTCTTTTCATTGATTGAAATCCCCCCAGGGGGTGGGGGGGGGGGGGGGGGGGAGACAAATTATCTGTATTTGTATCTTATCTTAATCTCGTCGTCTTTGAACTTAAGCGGGGGGGTATAATGTGTTGTGAAACGTGTGGAGAACTTCAAAGCAACACAGTATGTCGTTGGCAAACCTCGTTGGCCCGTTCTTAACGGAAACCTTCTTTGATGTGCGTCTGCTCGCTGACACCGCTCAACATGTCGAGTCGTTATCACGTTCAGGACGGGAACGCCTTTTGGTGTTTTGAGCGTTATACTTGAGCTGTTGAAAAATAGCAGATCTACAAGTTCATGGCGCGGCACTCGGTGCCGCGCCATGAACTTGTAGATCTGCTATTTTTGAAAAATCGTGAAAATGTGGGCGCAAATCTTTGAATATATATTCTTTCAGAGCGAACCTTTTTAACTCAAATCTTTGCTTCCGTGGGGGGGTCCCTGGAACAACATGTTTTGAGATTGGGGTTCGTGGCCAATTACATATAATTCTGGGGGTCCATGACATGAAATAGTTTGAAAAACCACTGACATAGAAACATAGGTTTTTTCAGAAAAGCTTTTAGGATTTAGAAGCCTTTTTTTGTTTTTTGAATCAGCCCTCAGTTCTAAGTGGGTTAAGTTTAATGTCTTGTCTTGTCACGCAGAAGGAATACCTCATCATCATAATCATCAGCCCAAAGTACCACGAGACGGTGACGGCGCCCCCTGTCAGCCTGGAGGGCGACGAGCGGACCCTCAACACCGTCTACATACACAAACAGGTAAGACCACCGGCGTTTCACAAACAGTGGGTCGCCCACATGCTATTTTTGTATTTGACGGTTATTCGTTTTATACCACGTCTAAAATTGTAAAATTGTGCTTTTCAGTTGCAGAATGAATTCATTCAGAATGGAAGCAAGAACTTCAGGTTCATTCCCATCCTGTTCCCTGGAGCCAGGAAGGTGGGTTCCATTTTAATGTCCCCTGGAGCCAGGAAGGTGGGTTCCATTTTAATGTCCCCTGGAGCCAGGAAGGTGGGTTTCATTTTAATGTCCCCTGGAGCCAGGAAGGTGGGTTCCATTTTAATGTCCCCTGGAGCCAGGAAGGTGGGTTTCATTTTAATGTCCCCTGGAGCCAGGAAGGTGGGTTCCATTTTAATGTCCCCTGGAGCCAGGAAGGTGGGTTTCATTTTAATGTCCCCTGGAGCCAGGAAGGTGGGTTCCATTTTAATGTTCCCTGGAGCCAGGAAGGTGGGTTCCAATTTAATGTCCCCTGGAGCCAGGAAGGTGGGTTTCATTTTAATGTCCCCTGGATCCAGGAAGGTGGGTTCCATTTGAATGTCCCCTGGAGCCAGGAAGGTGGGTTCCATTTGAATGTCCCCTGGAGCCAGGAAGGTGGGTTCCATTTTAATGTCCCCTGGAGCCAGGAAGGTGGGTTTCATTTTAATGTCCCCTGGAGCCAGGAAGGTGGGTTTCATTTTAATGTCCCCTGGAGCCAGGAAGGTGGGTTCCATTTTAATGTCCCCTGGAGCCAGGAAGGTGGGTTTCATTTTAATGTCCCCTGGAGCCAGGAAGGTGGGTTCCATTTGAATGTCCCCTGGAGCCAGGAAGGTGGGTTCCATTTTAAAGGAGAATTCCATGCTAGAAGGCTTTCTTACCTTTATTTGTAGTTGTTACTTCCCCACCAAAGAGGTCCAGGTGTTATTTTGTGCAAAAGTGCATTATTGGCTATTTCCCCTAATATAAGCCCTCAATGGGGGTTGGGTTTTTGTGCTAATTCGCTTATTTCCATCGAAATAAGTAGGCCGAAATAAGTGTGCCGCTTGGGATGCTATTTACATTATGAAGAGAGGATTTAAAAAAAAAAAATTGAGTGATGGAAATAAGCGAATTAGCACAACACCCCATAGCCCCATTCAATTCAATGCAATTCAATTCAATTCATTGAGGGCTTATGGTAGGGGAAATAGCCAATAATGCGCTTTTGCACAAAATAACACCTGGACCTCTTTGGTGGGGACGTAACAACTACAAATAAAGGTAAAAAAGCCTTCTGGCATGGAATTCTCCTTTAATGTGCCGCAGATAAAGTCGTCTTGTCAACGTCAAACCTCAAATTACTTACGGTGTGAGCAGCTTTGTACACGCACGCGCACACACACACACACACACACACACACACACACACACACACACACACACACACACACACACACACACACACACATCATAACGCACGCTCCAAGGAGCTGTTTGTGGAATAAAAATATCTCAAACATTACAGTAACAACGTAAGAATGCGTTAAAAGATGAAAAGAAAATACAAAAGGTCATTTATAAGTCATATTGCCAGGGGGTTGGATGTTTACCTCTCCACTGTGTGCCTTGTGACACATAATAAGGCCTTGACATGTTTATTAGAAACACTATTTACAATGGAATGTATAGTAATACATTTTATGGCAGGTACTAAACACTAAACGCAGAGTATATATTAATAGAGACGGCACCGGGTTTCTCCTCCCATACACTTGCATTAAGTTCAAAAGCGCACAAGGCGTTTTCACTAGTGTAGGAACAGAGTGCATTCTGGGATGGATTGGGCCAAATCGTATGAAACAGCGTTCACGTGTCATCATTAACGTGCGCAATGATAGTCAACGGACCAGAATTGGCCCAGCGCTGCAATACCAAATTCGGCCACTATGTCCACTTCGCCTCAGGGTTTCCTCCGGGTGCCGTCTCTATTCATATATACTCTAAGACTAAACATATCTTTTATTACCTGCCATTTTAAATTGATATTTTTCCCCCCCACGGTGTAACATCCAAGATTCTAGTTCTAGTTCCAGCTCCGTTGTCTTTTGGAACTGCAATTCCTAGAATTCTGTTCGAAACAAAAAACACACACAGTCTGTACTTTACGGTAGGCCTACTTTTACGATACAGGAGCATCAGTGCCAGGATGGGAAGGATGCGGAACAGTTTCTTTCCCCAGGCAATCACACTTTCACACTTTCCCACACTTTCCCACACTTTCCCACACTTTCCCCAGGCAATCACACTTTTCAACTCCAGTCTCCCTAGTACATTTTTCAGAATGAAAGCGCTAGAGTGCCAAGCAGATGAGGCAGATTTTACTCTGACACACGGCTGTGTGTGTGTGTGTGTGTGTGTGTGTGTGTGTGTGTGTGTGTGTGTGTGTGTGTGTGTGTGTGTGTGTGTGTGTGTGTGTGTGTGTGTGTGTGTGTGTGTGTGTGTGTGTGTGTGTGTGTGTGTGTGTGTGTGTCCCATGCAGAGCCACGTGCCCAACTGGCTCCAGAACACCCACGTGTACGGATGGCCGCGGGACCGCGATGACATCCTGCGACGCCTGATGCGCGTGGAGAAATACAACCCGCCTCCCATTGGACCGCTGCCCACCATCATCCCCATCCCCATCTAGGGCATCGGACAGCTGCCCACCATCATCCCCATCTAGGAGACCTACGCTCTGGGCATCAGACTGCTGCCCACCATCATCCCCATCCTCTGGGCATCAGACAGCTGCCCACCATCATCCCCATCCTCTGGGCATCAGACAGCTGCCCACCATCATCCCCATCCTCTGGGCATCGGACAGCTGCCCACCATCATCCCCATCCTCTGGGCATCGGACAGCTGCCCATCATCATCCCCATCCTCTGGGCATCGGACAGCTGCCCACCATCATCCCCATCCTCTGGGCATCGGACAGCTGCCCACCATCATCCCCATCCTCTGGGCATCGGACAGCTGCCCACCATCATCCCCATCCTCTGGGCATCAGACTGCTGCCCACCATCATTCCCATCCTCTGGGCATCGGACAGCTGCCCACCATCATCCCCATCCTCTGGGCATCGGACAGCTGCCCACCATCATCCCCATCCTCTGGGCATCGGACAGCTGCCCATCATCATCCCCATCCTCTGGGCATCGGACAGCTGCCCACCATCATCCCCATCCTCTGGGCATCGGACAGCTGCCCACCATCATCCCCATCCTCTGGGCATCGGACAGCTGCCCACCATCATCCCCATCCTCTGGGCATCAGACTGCTGCCCACCATCATCCCCATCCTCTGGGCATCAGACAGCTGCCCACCATCATCCCCATCCTCTGGGCATCAGACTGCTGCCCACCATCATCCCCATCCTCTGGGCATCGGACAGCTGCCCACCATCATCCCCATCCTCTGGGCATCAGACTGCTGCCCACCATCATCCCCATCCTCTGGGCATCAGACAGCTGCCCACCATCATCCCCATCCTCTGGGCATCAGACTGCTGCCCACCATCATCCCCATCCTCTGGGCATCAGACTGCTGCCCACCATCATCCCCATCCTCTGGGCATCAGACAGCTGCCCACCATCATCCCCATCCTCTGGGCATCAGACAGCTGCCCACCATCATCCCCATCCTCTGGGCATCGGACAGCTGCCCACCATCATCCCCATCCTCTGGGCATCGGACAGCTGCCCACCTGGCTGGGGGACCCTGGTCAAAGTGACAGAGCTGCACTTGAACACTTCACAGTAATATGTTATGTAAAAATGTCAAAATAACTGAGTTAACTGAGTTCGTTCACTTTAAATTAATTATAGTGTGGTTCCCAGACCAAAATGAGAGCTAAAATGGAGAGTTGGTAACCAAATGGACCCTTATTAGATCTTTAACTCTTGAGTGTAAAATGAAACCATAGGAGTTACATTATTGTTAAACATTACATGCATTACTTAATTTAGAATAAGTATGAAGTTAGAGAATATAGGAGATTTGTTATTGTTTGTTATTGCCTGTTATCTCTCCTAATGGTACCAACATCATGTTATCTCTCCTAATGGTACCAACATCATGTTATCTCTCCTAATGGTACCAACATCATGTTCTCTCTCCTAATGGTACCAACATCATGTTATCTCTCCTAATGGTACCAACATCATGTTCTCTCTCCTAATGGTACCAACACCATGTTCTCTCTCCTAATGGTACCAACATCATGTTATCTCTCCTAATGGTACCAACATCATGTTCTCTCTCCTAATGGTACCAACACCATGTTCTCTCTCCTAATGGTACCAACATCATGTTATCTCTCCTAATGGTACCAACATCATGTTATCTCTCCTAATGGTACCAACATCATGTTCTCTCTCCTAATGGTACCAACATCATGTTATCTCTCCTAATGGTACCAACACCATGTTCTCTCTCCTAATGGTACCAACACCATGTTCTCTCTCCTAATGGTACCAACATCATGTTCTCTCTCCTAATGGTACCAACACCATGTTCTCTCTCCTAATGGTACCAACATCATGTTATCTCTCCTAATGGTACCAACATCATGTTCTCTCTCCTAATGGTACCAACATCATGTTCTCTCTCCTAATGGTACCAACATCATGTTATCTCTCCTAATGGTACCAACACCATGTTCTCTCTCCTAATGGTACCAACATCATGTTCTCTCTCCTAATGGTACCAACATCATGTTATCTCTCCTAATGGTACCAACACCATGTTCTCTCTCCTAATGGTACCAACATCATGTTATCTCTCCTAATGGTACCAACATCATGTTCTCTCTCCTAATGGTACCAACATCATGTTATCTCTCCTAATGGTACCAACATCATGTTCTCTCTCCTAATGGTACCAACATCATGTTATCTCTCCTAATGGTACCAACATCATGTTATCTCTCCTAATGGTACCAACACCATGTTCTCTCTCCTAATGGTACCAACATCATGTTCTCTCTCCTAATGGTACCAACATCATGTTATCTCTCCTAATGGTACCAACACCATGTTCTCTCTCCTAATGGTACCAACATCATGTTATCTCTCCTAATGGTACCAACATCATGTTATCTCTCCTAATGGTACCAACATCATGTTCTCTCTCCTAATGGTACCAACACCATGTTATCTCTCCTAATGGTACCAACATCATGTTCTCTCTCCTAATGGTACCAACACCATGTTCTCTCTCCTAATGGTACCAACACCATGTTATCTCTCCTAATGGTACCAACATCATGTTCTCTCTCCTAATGGTACCAACACCATGTTATCTCTCCTAATGGTACCAACATCATGTTCTCTCTCCTAATGGTACCAACATCATGTTCTCTCTCCTAATGGTACCAACACCATGTTCTCTCTCCTAATGGTACCAACATCATGTTCTCTCTCCTAATGGTACCAACACCATGTTCTCTCTCCTAATGGTACCAACATCATGTTCTCTCTCCTAATGGTACCAACATCATGTTCTCTCTCCTAATGGTACCAACACCATGTTCTCTCTCCTAATGGTACCAACATCATGTTCTCTCTCCTAATGGTACCAACACCATGTTATCTCTCCTAATGGTACCAACATCATGTTCTCTCTCCTAATGGTACCAACATCATGTTCTCTCTCCTAATGGTACCAACACCATGTTATCTCTCCTAATGGTACCAACACCATGTTATCTCTCCTAATGGTACCAACACCATGTTATCTCTCCTAATGGTACCAACACCATGTTATCTCTCCTAATGGTACCAACATCATGTTCTCTCTCCTAATGGTACCAACATCATGTTATCTCTCCTAATGGTACCAACACCATGTTCTCTCTCCTAATGGTACCAACATCATGTTATCTCTCCTAATGGTACCAACATCATGTTCTCTCTCCTAATGGTACCAACACCATGTTCTCTCTCCTAATGGTACCAACATCATGTTATCTCTCCTAATGGTACCAACACCATGTTCTCTCTCCTAATGGTACCAACATCATGTTATCTCTCCTAATGGTACCAACATCATGTTCTCTCTCCTAATGGTACCAACATCATGTTCTCTCTCCTAATGGTACCAACATCATGTTATCTCTCCTAATGGTACCAACACCATGTTCTCTCTCCTAATGGTACCAACATCATGTTATCTCTCCTAATGGTACCAACATCATGTTCTCTCTCCTAATGGTACCAACACCATGTTATCTCTCCTAATGGTACCAACATCATGTTCTCTCTCCTAATGGTACCAACACCATGTTATCTCTCCTAATGGTACCAACATCATGTTCTCTCTCCTAATGGTACCAACATCATGTTCTCTCTCCTAATGGTACCAACACCATGTTCTCTCTCCTAATGGTACCAACATCATGTTCTCTCTCCTAATGGTACCAACACCATGTTCTCTCTCCTAATGGTACCAACATCATGTTCTCTCTCCTAATGGTACCAACATCATGTTCTCTCTCCTAATGGTACCAACACCATGTTCTCTCTCCTAATGGTACCAACATCATGTTCTCTCTCCTAATGGTACCAACACCATGTTATCTCTCCTAATGGTACCAACATCATGTTCTCTCTCCTAATGGTACCAACATCATGTTCTCTCTCCTAATGGTACCAACACCATGTTATCTCTCCTAATGGTACCAACACCATGTTATCTCTCCTAATGGTACCAACACCATGTTATCTCTCCTAATGGTACCAACACCATGTTATCTCTCCTAATGGTACCAACATCATGTTCTCTCTCCTAATGGTACCAACATCATGTTATCTCTCCTAATGGTACCAACACCATGTTCTCTCTCCTAATGGTACCAACATCATGTTATCTCTCCTAATGGTACCAACATCATGTTCTCTCTCCTAATGGTACCAACACCATGTTCTCTCTCCTAATGGTACCAACATCATGTTATCTCTCCTAATGGTACCAACACCATGTTCTCTCTCCTAATGGTACCAACATCATGTTATCTCTCCTAATGGTACCAACATCATGTTCTCTCTCCTAATGGTACCAACATCATGTTCTCTCTCCTAATGGTACCAACATCATGTTATCTCTCCTAATGGTACCAACACCATGTTCTCTCTCCTAATGGTACCAACATCATGTTATCTCTCCTAATGGTACCAACATCATGTTCTCTCTCCTAATGGTACCAACACCATGTTCTCTCTCCTAATGGTACCAACATCATGTTCTCTCTCCTAATGGTACCAACACCATGTTCTCTCTCCTAATGGTACCAACATCATGTTCTCTCTCCTAATGGTACCAACATCATGTTCTCTCTCCTAATGGTACCAACACCATGTTCTCTCTCCTAATGGTACCAACACCATGTTCTCTCTCCTAATGGTACCAACACCATGTTATCTCTCCTAATGGTACCAACACCATGTTATCTCTCCTAATGGTACCAACACCATGTTATCTCTCCTAATGGTACCAACACCATGTTATCTCTCCTAATGGTACCAACACCATGTTATCTCTCCTAATGGTACCAACACCATGTTATCTCTCCTAATGGTACCAACACCATGTTATCTCTCCTAATGGTACCAACACCATGTTATCTCTCCTAATGGTACCAACACCATGTTATCTCTCCTAATGGTACCAACACCATGTTCTCTCTCCTAATGGTACCAAATGAGAGCTGGCTAAATCTCCTCAAATGAGAGCTGGCCAAATGAGGGAAGCCGGGAACCCCTTTTGGTGTTAGCATTATGTTATGCTTTAGCTATTGAAAAATAGCAGATCTACAAGCTCGTAGCGCGCCACCGAGGGGCGTGCAACGAGCTTGTAGGTCTCCTATTTTTGAAAAATCGAAGAACGACTGACATAGAAACATAGCTTTTTCAGAAAACTGTCAGGATGTAGAAGACATTTTTAGAATCTGATCTCAGGTCAGAATGGGTTAAAGGAACAACCAACATCCACAGTAGCGGCTTTTGGTTCAGGATATTAAAGTGTCGTATAAAGTTTGTAATTTACTACTTGTATATTAACCCATTCTGGGCGGGAACCCCTTTTGTTGTTGTAAGCATCATGTTATACTTTAGCTATTGAAAAATAGCAGATCTACAAGCTCGTAGCGCGCCACCGAGTGGCGCGCTACGAGCTTGTAGATATGCTATTTTTGAAAAATCGTGAAAAAGTGCCTCAAATCTTTGAATATATATTCTTTCAGAGCGAACGTTTTTTAACTCAAATATTTGCTTCTGGGGGAGGTCCCTGGAACAACATATTTTCAGATGGGGGTCGGTGGCCAATTACATATCATTTTTGGGGTCCTTGACATGAAATATTGAGCACCACTGACACAGAAACGTGAGGTATTTAGAAGACATTTTTTAAATTTCAACGTCAGTCCTAAATGTATTAAAGTGTCATATAAAGTTAGTGATTTAATACACTGGCGCTTGACGCAGTAGTGATGTTTTGTTTTGTTTTTTTTCTGTTCATTAACCCATTTGGTGCCATCTACATAAGAGGTTCTCAACCCGTGGGTCGCGACCCCTCGGGGGGGGGGGGGGGGGGGGGGGTCGCCAAATTATTTTGGGGGGTCCCAAAATAAAATATATATATTTTTTCTTTTTGCAACTGAATCGCTGGAAAATGGAAATGAAGAATTGCCATATTAGTCTAGTAGCCAGAATGTGAACCTGGACATGCTAACTTGCATATGTTGAGCAATTTTCGTAATTGGCATATGTGAGTGTGACCATACCATTAACAACCTATAGAAGGCAAAATATTCAACATTTCATTATGCATGTGATGTGTCAAACTAGGGGGTTTTCATTGGGCTAAAAACGGCCATTGCCGTCATCACAAATGTGATGATGTCCGCACAATTGGGCAAGTGATGCCAATTATGAAAATTGCTCAACATATGCAAGTTAGCATCCGGCAGTTTCTACATGCTGGGGACCCATACTAAACATTTATAACATTAAACCTTGGTGTACTCAACATGTCCGGGTTCACAATGGGGCTCTATGGGCTGGCTACTAGACTATATAGTACACATAGTACATGCATACACCTTCCTAATGATTATATCTGGTTTCAGTATTTATTTATGGTGTATTGTCTCTATTATTAAGGTTATTGTAGCAGTCAATTTATATTGGGGGTCGGGAGGGGGCGGGGCGGGGGTCCCGAGACATTGCCAAAGCATTTCCGGCCGGGGGTCCCTGGCCAAAAACGTTGAGAACCCCTGATCCTACATTATAATAACTTTTAATCCGGGAGGCGGAGCTACCTCTGAGTCTCATTAGTTTATTAAAATTTTTACATTTTTGAATACGAATTTGAAGGTTTTCAGAAAGCTTAGGTTAATAGATTTTAGAAGGTGTTTTTTTTAGAATCAGTCTCGGGTCTAAATGGGTTAACCCATTCTGGACGGGAACCCCTTTTGGTGTTTTAACTAAGCATTGATTATGTTATACTTTAGCTATTGGAAAATAGCAGATCTACAAGCTCGTAGCGCGCCACCGAGTGGCGCGCTACGAGCTTGTAGGTCTGCTATTTTTGAAAAATCGTGAAAATGCGGCACAAATCTTTGAAAATATATTCTTTCAGAAGACTTTTTTATTTCGACGTCAGGCCTTATTTAGTAACTACTGTATAGACTTGCTGTCGGGTGGTTTCTTTCTGTAAATTAATTACATACGTTTTACAAGATAGTCTCACAAACATAACGTTATACAAGATAGTCTCACAAACATAACGTTATACAAGATAGTCTCACAAACATAACGTTATACAAGATAGTCTCACAAACATAACGTTATACAAGATAGTCTCACAAACATAACGTTATACAAGATAGTCTCACAAAAATAACGTTATACAAGATAGTCTCACAAACATAACGTTATACAAGATAGTCTCACAAACATAACGTTATACAAGATAGTCTCACAAACATAACGTTATACAAGATAGTCTCACAAACATAACGTTATACAAGATAGTCTCACAAACATAACGTTATACAAGATAGTCTCACAAACATAACGTTATACAAGATAGTCTCACAAACATAACGTTATACAAGATAGTCTCACAAACATAACGTTATACAAGATAGTCTCACAAACATAACGTTATACAAGATAGTCTCACAAACATAACGTTATACAAGATAGTCTCACAAACATAACGTTATACAAGATAGTCTCACAAACATAACGTTATACAAGATAGTCTCACAAACATAACGTTATACAAGATAGTCTCACAAACATAACGTTATACAAGATAGTCTCACAAACATAACGTTATACAAGATAGTCTCACAAACATAACGTTATACAAGATAGTCTCACAAACATAACGTTATACAAGATAGTCTCACAAACATAACGTTATACAAGATAGTCTCACAAACATAACGTTATACAAGATAGTCTCACAAACATAACGTTATACAAGATAGTCTCACAAACATAACGTTATACAAGATAGTCTCACAAACATAACGTTATACAAGATAGTCTCACAAACATAACGTTATACAAGATAGTCTCACAAACATAACGTTATACAAGATAGTCTCACAAACATAACGTTATACAAGATAGTCTCACAAACATAACGTTATACAAGATAGTCTCACAAACATAACGTTATACAAGATAGTCTCACAAACATAACGTTATCCAAGATAGTCTCACAAACATAACGTTATACAAGATAGTCTCACAAACATAACGTTATACAAGATAGTCTCACAAACATAACGTTATACAAGATAGTCTCACAAACATAACGTTATACAAGATAGTCTCACAAACATACGTTATACAAGATAGTCTCACAAACATAACGTTATACAAGATAGTCTCACAAACATAACGTTATACAAGATAGTCTCACAAACATACGTTATACAAGATAGTCTCACAAACATAACCTTATACAAGATAGTCTCACAAACATAACGTTATACAAGATAGTCTCACAAACATAACGTTATACAAGATAGTCTCACAAACATAACGTTATACAAGATAGTCTCACAAACATAACGTTATACAAGATAGTCTCACAAACATAACGTTATACAAGATAGTCTCACAAACATAACGTTATACAAGATAGTCTCACAAACATAACGTTATACAAGATAGTCTCACAAACATAACGTTATACAAGATAGTCTCACAAACATAACGTTATACAAGATAGTCTCACAAACATAACGTTATACAAGATAGTCTCACAAACATAACGTTATACAAGATAGTCTCACAAACATAACGAGGGATAAGAAATGCTGATCTACAAGCTCACGTGTTCTGAGCTCGTGCTATTTTAAATTGTTTTTTAAAAATAATACAAATGGAACGGTTTTGGACTTAAATGTTAAATGGTGCATTTATATAGCGCCTTTATCCTTTATCCAATCCGATTGTGGCGGAAACCATGCAAGGCACCAACCAGCACATCGGGAGCAATTAGGGGTTCAGTGTCTTGCTCAAGGACACTTCGACATGTAGACAAGAGGAGCCGGGATTCGAACCGCTGACCCATGGATCATTGGACGACCTGCTCTACCTCTTGAGCCACAGCCTTACAAGGTTTTCACCCGATGGCAACGTTATGCGATTGCTTTGATGCTACATTCACGTGCAAAAGTCATCACTTTATTACAATGTATTTCATGCCAAATGTTTCATACAACCTGAAGTGTAGATGGACCAAATGATTCATACAACCTGGAGTGTAGATGGACCAAATGTTTCATACAACCTGAAGTGTAGATGGACCAAATGATTCATACAACCTGGAGTGTAGATGGACCAAATGTTTCATACAACCTGAAGTGTAGATGGACCAAATGATTCATACAACCTGGAGTGTAGATGGACCAAATGATTCATACAACCTGGAGTGTAGATGGACAAAATGATTCATACAACCTGAAGTGTAGATGGACCAAATGATTCATACAACCTGGAGTGTAGATGGACCAAATGATTCATACAACCTGGAGTGTAGATGGACCAAATGATTCATACAACCTGGAGTGTAGATGGACAAAATGATTCATACAACCTGAAGTGTAGATGGACCAAATGATTCATACAACCTGGAGTGTAGATGGACCAAATGATTCATACAACCTGGAGTGTAGATGGACCAAATGATTCATACAACCTGGAGTGTAGATGGACCAAATGATTCAAACAACCTGGAGTGTAGATGGACCAAATGATTCAAACAACCTGGAGTGTAGATGGACCAAATGATTCAAACAACCTGGAGTGTAGATGGACCAAATGATTCAAACAACCTGGAGTGTAGATGGACCAAATGATTCATACAACCTGAAGTGTAGATGGACCAAATGATTCATACAACCTGAAGTGTAGATGGACCAAATGATTCATACAACCTGAAGTGTAGATGGACCAAATGATTCATACAACCTGGAGTGTAGATGGACCAAATGATTCATACAACCTGGAGTCTAGATGGACCAAATGATTCATACAACCTGAAGTGTAGATGGACCAAATGATTCATACAACCTGAAGTGTAGATGGACCAAATGATTCATACAACCTGGAGTGTAGATGGACCAAATGATTCATACAACCTGAAGTGTAGATGGACCAAATGATTCATACAACCTGGAGTGTAGATGGACCAAATGATTCATACAACCTGGAGTGTAGATGGACCAAATGATTCATACAACCTGGAGTGTAGATGGACCAAATGATTCATACAACCTGGAGTGTAGATGGACCAAATGATTCATACAAGTATTGTTTCATTCCAAAAACTCCGAAAGTGTGACTTTGACATTTTAGAGCAGACTGTTAAAGCCTCATATATTAAAGGAAATATGTAGGTGCTTATATGAGATGTTGTGTTATGAGGTGCATGAGACAGATACAGTGGATATTGTGTGTGTGTGTGTGTGTGTGTGTGTGTGTGTGTGTGTGTGTGTGTGTGTGTGTGTGTGTGTGTGTGTGTGTGTGTGTGTGTGTGTGTGTGTGTGTGTGTGCCTTTTTAATTAAATGTAAACATTGACAGATGCCCAGACTCACAAGGCAAGTACACTGTGTATTATATTATATTATTATACGATCTCCACTATATCTAATCAACAATTCCCAATTGTGTTCAAAGTGTAAAAAAAATCAACAGGTAATTCATAAAAATGAGTTTGCAGTGTTTTTATTTGATAACAAATGAAAGTCCTCATACTTAAAAATAACGTGCATTTTCAGGTCGGGATACCAATTTTATCCAATCAGGAGAGCTGGTACTCACACAGGATACAGATGAAATTGGAAGTGATAGCAGAGTAAAGCAGACACAGAATGATGTTGAATGAACTGAACAAACACTATCCACAGCAATGATTACTATCAGAATATTGTAACCTCATATCCAGGCACGTGCACACATCGACATCAAAGGGGGCTTCAGCCCCCTGCCCTTTTACCCGTCTGTAAAACAACTGCCCTTTCCAGACCACGAATGCAGCATTTACTACATGATGAAATAAATGCAAATGGCACACTGAACTTGAACACAGCATTTTGCATTGAACAAATTTGTCTCGAAATCCATGTCGTTACACCTGCATCTCAAGTAGATAAAGAGTGCCGGGTTGCGCCCCGAAAATAGCTGATCTACAAGCTCTCAAGAGAGAGCTACAGCAGGGAATTGTGGACAAAATCTTATCCAACGACAACAAAATATTAAAAGTTTTGGGTCTGAGACTGAGAGGCTAAATGTCATCAAATGGTGGTTCTGTGGCTCAAATTCTGAATAAATATAATGGGCCTTGATATGAAAAGGGTTGAAGACCACAGGCCTGTAAATAATGACAGACAGTGAGATCCTTGATGTAGTCGTGAAGCCTGGAAGGATCTTCTGCCTTCCACTGGTCCCTCCATCTTGATGTAGTAGTGAAGCCTGGAAGGATCTTCTGCCTTCCACTGGTCCCTCCATCTTGATGTAGTAGTGAAGCCTGGAAGGATCTTCTGCCTTCCACTGGTCCCTCCATCTTGATGTAGTCGTGAAGCCTGGAAGGATCTTCTGCCTTCCACTGGTCCCTCCATCTTGATGTAGTCGTGAAGCCTGGAAGGATCTTCTGCCTTCCACTGGTCCCTCCATCTTGATGTAGTCGTGAAGCCTGGAAGGATCTTCTGCCTTCCACTGGTCCCTCCATCTTGATGTAGTCGTGAAGCCTGGAAGGATCTTCTGCCTTCCACTGGTCCCTCCATCTTGATGTAGTCGTGAAGCCTGGAAGGATCTTCTGCCTTCCACTGGTCCCTCCATCTTGATGTAGTAGTGAAGCCTGGAAGGATCTTCTGCCTTCCACTGGTCCCTCCATCTTTATGTAGTAGTGAAGCCTGGAAGGATCTTCTGCCTTCCACTGGTCCCTCCATCTTGCCTTCACCCAGGAAGCCTTGGAGGTGTCGGCTGGTGTTGTGCCGAGCAGTTCCTGGGCCTGTGTGGCAAAGGGCCGCCGGGACTTGAGACGCGTACGCTGTGGTGTCTCCGTGACGACCTTGTGGAGGAGGTGAGGTGACGGGCGGTGGTCTTTCCCTTAACACTGTCCAGGTGTTGTTTAAAGGACAGTGTTCTGTCGAGCTTCACTCCAAGGTATGTCGGTGAGGACTGGGACTGTAGCCGGGCACCGTCAACCATGATGTTGATTTGGCGAGTTGCTTCCCTTTTGTAGAGGTGGAACATTGTTGCTACAGTCTTCTCAACACTGAGCTTGAGGCGGCAGTCCTTCAGGTATGAAGAAAGGGTGTCCTCCGAGAGGCCTTCCCCTATACTGCTTCCCAGGATGGCTTGCTGAGCAGAATTGCCAGGTTTCGTAGGAGAAGCCGGACGGATAAACATATTGGTTTGCTCCCCCTTTCCATTATAGTACAAGGATATGCATCATAGTGTGAAACATGTTATAGAGCTGTGCTTCCTGCCTAGCTGTCACAATTGCATTTGCAAAGTGGGGAACAGTCCAAATTTGCATTACTGCATTTCCAGGTACTACACTACAGTCACCTTTACAGGTGCATCTGATCAGCTCTCTGCAAGCTCTGGAAACCTCTGGAATGGTCAGCCAAACTGGCACCCATGACCCTTCTTCCTTAACCCACCCATAGTTCTGTGGAGAAGGAATCACTTGGTGGCTTCGTGTGCTGGTGGCCCAGATGCCCGCTTGGTAGACTGCAATAGCCTAGGGGAACCCAAATCTCGAGCCCTGCCTATGTTTCACGCATATTCCAGTTGTGACACAACATATGCCTTAAAGGGGCATTCCACTCATTTTCAACATTTTACTATGTCATTAATATACCTTAGAGCTGTTGTGTGGAAATAATAAAAAAGTTCCCCCATTCTGTGTTTCCTAGAACTGTAATTATGAAAAAAAACATTAACATGGTGAAACACATCTTGATGACATCATCAAGATGTATTTCACCATGTTAATGATTTTTTTTCAGACCTCTAGTTCTAGGAAACACAGAATGGGGGAACTTTTTTATTATTTCCACACAACAGCTCTAAGGTAAATTAATGACATAGTTAAATGTTGAAAATGAGTGGAATGCCCCTTTAATAGCCGGGGAGCCAGTCACCCAAAATTTGAGAGGACCTGTGATGTCATGACATACTTTTTATTTGTGTTTTTTTTCTATTAATTTGGTCAGAGCAGACCTCTCATTCTGTGTTCCTTAATGACCAAGTGAATAGAAAAAACACAAATAAAAAGTATGTCATGACATTACAGGTTAATCTCTATTCCCGCTCCCCGGCTATTAATGGAAAGGGTAAGAAGTCAGCTTGGCGGACCTGGCAAGCCTATGATGCTGCCTGCGACAGAAACATTCGTCAATCTGGCAAAGCATCCCTTCCAGCAACTAGATGTTGACTGCCAGCACTTCCGGGAGCTTGAAAGACTGACGGTAATTTTGTACGACAAATCCGGTCCTTTGAGCTCCATCAACGAAAAAAGAAAATAACTTCTGTGAACAAAATCGAACGATAGAGAAATTACCTCCCACCCAGGGTGCACTCACATGTGAAACGGGCAGTCTACCAAGCAGGCATCTGGGCCACCAGCACACAAAGCCATCAAATGATTCCTTCTCCACAAAACTATGGGTGGGCCAAGGAAGGGGCATGGCCCATGGGTGCTAGTTTGACTGACCATTCCAAAGGTTTCCAGAG
>NC_136812.1:4467856-4490356 GCF_951216825.1 Electrona antarctica | reverse complement strand
GGATCAAAACAACCAAAAAAAACAAAGTAAACTTAATTGCTATCTTTCCCTAAATAGACAATCCACTGTGGCAGAATATTTGAGCACAGTGAGAAAAACCTTAACAATGAACTAGAGATGTTAATAGTTAACCCCTTTTGGTGTTAAATGGTAAAATGGTAAATGGTGCATTTATATAGCGCCTTTATCCAAGGCGCTTTACATAGATTGTGCATCAATTCACCCATTCACACACACATTCATACACTGATGCGGAAGAAACCATGCAAGGCACTAGCCAGCATATCGGGAGCAATTTGGGGTTCAGTGTCTTGCTCAAGGACACTTCGACACTAACTCTGGGGGAGCCCAGGTTCGAACTGGCAACCTTGCGGTTACCATCCAGCCACTCTACCCCTGAGCCACCGCCGCCGCCGCCTATGCGGCCTTCATTAGGCTGGATATGGATATGGATAGCCTGATGAAGGCCGCATAAGGCCGAAACGTTTGTTTCCCTAAAATAAAAGTTGGTCACTGCATTTGAAGACAGTGTGCGAGTGTTCATTTTTGGGCACCGTACCCTCTCCTACGCACCTGTCGCATGTAGGTGTGCAAAAGCCTTGCTTTTTAATGCTTTAGCTATATATTGAAAAATAGCAGATCTACAAGCTCATAGCGCGCCACCGATTGGCGCGCTACGAGCTAGTATAGGTCTGCTATTTTTGAAAAATCGAAGAACCACTGACATAGAAACATAGCTTTTTCAGAAAACTGTCAGGATGTAGAAGACATTTTTAGAATCTGATCTCAGGTCAAAGTGATACATTGCTAACCCCGTCCCATTCCACAATTTACAATTTACAATTTAGGCATTTAGCAGACGCTCTTAATCCAGAGCGACTTACAATAAGCAAGAACAAAAAGCATGGGAATACATCACATATGTAAAAAAGCATTTATCGCGAAACATGCGTAAGCTAAGAACGTGACTAGAACATATCTATATAATGACACTATACATATAAACTATAACTAGAACATATCTATATAATGACACTATACATATAAACTACACATATATGCTATACTATGCTGTACATATATACTATGAAGTGCTATGACTACTATACACTATATACTATGAAGTGCTATGACTACATATAATGCACTTATTGTGCTGTCTACATGACATGCTATAAGTCTGTTTCAAATGCTATATAAGTCTAAGAAGTGCTGTCTAAGGGGGGTAGGGTAAGTGCTATGGGCCATGATGGAGTCTGAAAAGGTGGGTGTTATACTATAAATCTGACATTTATACCAGAGGCGTATCTACAATAAGGCGAGGGCAGGCGTCCGCCTGTCCAAATCCATTTCTGGCCTGGCCAAAATCCATACAATGAGAAAAAAAGAGGACAAAAACAAGACCTGAGAACTATTAATGGACAGCTGATTGGCCCATTGGAATGTAAATGCATGCCTTAATTTCAGCCTTTGTATTGATTGATTGATTGAAAAATGTATTAACAGTTTGCAGAATTACAGTACATTTCAAGCACAAACTCAATACAAAGGCTGTTAACTGTGAGTGGACGACCCAATTAAGCATTACACTTGTATCCAATAGGGTCCACCATGTTCAAATCATCAAAAACATTTAGAGACGTACAAATAGACACTTCTAGACAAAGGACAGAACAGGAATTCATCATAAAGGAGGTAAAAAAGGTAAAAAAAAGAAACATATACAGTGAGGGAAAAAAAGGTGTGGGCGGTGGGGGGGGATTCACGTTCAGCTCCGTTAATTTGTTTATTTTCCTTGGAGGAGCTGCGTTGGGTCCCCAAGTCGGCTCCGTGGCCGTACCTTGAGTTGGCTGTGTGGCCGTGGCCGTATCCTACTCGTCTGGCAGGTATATCACTTTGAAAACCTTTAGTGCTACGATTGTGCGCGGGGAGACGACACTTAACACACATCTTGCCTGCCCAACACGTAATTCCTGGATACGCCACTGATTTATACCACTTAAATGGTGTAAAAGATCCGTTTCTCCAGATAAGGGTAAATTGCCGATCACAGATTTAGGGTAAATACCGATTACCGATCAGAGTGAATATTTGCCGATTATCGGAGCATCTCTAACATAATGACATAACATACAGAACATAAATATGTATTTATGTCGACATGTTCCCCCTAAGGTGCGCCCGTGCGCGCGCACATGTCCAAATGCTCTCGCACACAACTGAAATCTGTCGCGCACAGACAGACGCTGGTGTAAAAAAAAGAAAAGAAATTGTGTCGTCGTCCCCGAGTTTCATCTACACTACAATAATAATACCTATCCCGAGTCGACATTTGCCCACACTTTATTTTTATTTACACTTTATTTAGATTACACAGGCAGGGCACCTACGGACGGCTGCAATTACACAGGCAGGGCACCTACGGACGGCTGCAATTACACAGGCAGGGCACCTACGGACGGCTGCAATTAGATTACACAGGCAGGGCACCTACGGACGGCTGCAATTACACAGGCAGGGCACCTACGGACGGCTGCAATTAGATTACACAGGCAGGGCACCTACGGACGGCTGCAATTACACAGGCAGGGCACCTACGGACGGCTGCAATTAGATTACACAGGCAGGGCACCTACGGACGGCTGCAATTCCAAACTGGCCCCTGTAAAATCGGAATCCCTCGCAAGGACAACACAAGAGACGGTCACGGCCACACAGCCAACTCAAGGTATGGCCACTGAGCCGACTTGGGGACCCAACGCAAGGACAACACAAGAGACGGTCACGGCCACACAGCCAACTCAAGGTATGGCCACTGAGCCGACTTGGGGACCCAACGCAAGGACAACACAAGAGACGGTCGCGCCCACACAGCCAACTCAAGGTATGGCCACTGAGCCGACTTGGGGACCCAACGCAAGGACAACACAAGAGACGGTCACGGCCACACACACAGCCAACTCAAGGTACGGCCACGGAGCCGACTTGGGGACCCAACGCAGCTCCTCCAAGGAAAACAAACAAATTAACGGAGGTGAGCGTGAATCCCCCCCACCGCCCACCCCTTTTTTTCCCTCACTGTATATGTTTCTTTTCCCTTTTTACCTCCTTTATGATGAATTCCTGTTCTGTCTATAGAAGTGTCTATTTGTACGTCTCTAAATGTTTTGATGATTTGAACATGGTGGACCCTATTGGAAACAAGTGTAATGCTTAATTGGGCAGTGAAGTGACAATTTAAGGACTTTTTTTTTTTTTTTTAAGATATTTTTTGCGGCTTACGCCTTTTATTGGTTTTTGAAGGGACAGACAGTAGGCTGACAGGAAACGGGAGAGAGATGGGGGAAGACATGCAGTAAAGGCCGTGTCGGGCTCGGGAGTCGAACCCGCGGCACACTGCGACTGGATTACCAGTCGGGTGCCCAGACGGTTACGCCACCGCCTGGGCAATTTAAGGACTTTTAAGACTTTTCTAATACCTCAAAGGCTCTAAAAGAAAAAATACCATTACTGCATGAAATGTAATCAGCAAACCATGCTATAAAAACTGGTCAAACATTGTCCAGATTATTAAATTATAAAGAAAGAGGCAACCATTTTGATGAATTGAACAAGGTGGACCATCTTGTAAACAAGTGTAATGCTTAATTGAGTCGTCCAGTCACAGTTAACAGTCTTTGTATTGAGTTTGTGCTTGAAATGTACTGTAATTCCGCAAACTGTTAATAAATATTTCAATCAATCAATCAATGGAACCATTCTGTTGCTTGTCTGGGTGGGGGGTCCCCAGTTCAAATATGATTACTTTGGGGGGTCACAGCCTGACAAGGTTGAGAACCACTGATATAGACTACCGGTATAACTGAATATTCCTAAAATTGCTAGCCTACCACCTTGATATAAAATAAAAATGTTGTAACTTGCGTAACCTTATGTAACTATTCATTGATTCACTCGTATACCAAAATGAAATCCATTTGGAAAAAAGAAAAAAATCACACCTGTGTGAAGTGAGGGGCGCTCACTTCGCATTATCTAACGTTTGGATAGTTGGTGTCAAGGTGACGCAATGTTTGCTCAGTAGTTGCTGCTCAGGAGGTTTGAGTGTTTGCTCAGACCGGGGGAAAAAATAGAGGGAACATTGCATACAGTACATAAATATGTATTTATGACATAATATAATATGACATTACAGCAGATGATGAAACATATGAAGTAGCTATGTCCTTAGCTAATAGGTCAACAATTCTGCCGTGCCTAGCAATGTACATTCCCTTATATACATATGTGACAGTGTTTCTGTAACTGGAGTGTGGTCATGGTGCAGACAATGAGGAGGAAACGTGTTAGGGCACACACACACACACACACACACACACACACACACACACACACACACACACACACACACACACACACACACACACACACACACACACACACACACACACACACACACAGTCATCATCCTCCTCTGTGTTGGGCTGCTCTGGGCTGGTCTATAGATTACAGTGTGATATTAGTCTAAGACTGCTCACCTCTGGTCAATAGATTACAGTGTATAGTGATATTACAGTTGAGGAATATAGGAATAAGATTATAGAGTCACCAGGAGAAAACAGCAGTACTAATCAGGCCAGATCTCACCACGTCGTACCACAAAATCATTCATGACACAAACTCAATATTTCACAAATCCACAACCAAGCCTACAACAATGTCATCTTTCTCATCTGTAGCTAATTCAGAGCTAACTTTGTGCTGATGCATATTCCTCAGGACAGCGACATCATTCCCCCACAAATCCAACCCAAACAAATTATTAATCGACATAAACAAAAATACAAAAACTATTGGATCAAAACAACAAAAAAAACCAAAGTAAACTTAATTGCTATCTTTCCCTAAATAGACAATCCACTGTGGCAGAATATTTGAGCACAGTGAGAAAAACCTTAACAATGAACTAGAGATGTTAATAGTTAACCCCTTTTGGTGTTAAATGGTAAAATGGTAAATGGTGCATTTATATAGCGCCTTTATCCAAGGCGCTTTACATAGATTGTGCATCAATTCACCCATTCACACACACATTCATACACTGATGCGGAAGAAACCATGCAAGGCACTAGCCAGCATATCGGGAGCAATTTGGGGTTCAGTGTCTTGCTCAAGGACACTTCGACACTAACTCTGGGGGAGCCCAGGTTCGAACTGGCAACCTTGCGGTTACCATCCAGCCACTCTACCCCTGAGCCACCGCCGCCGCCGCCTATGCGGCCTTCATTAGGCTATCTTTATGGATAGCCTGATGAAGGCCGCATAAGGCCGAAACCTTGCTGTTTCCCTAAAATAAAAGTTGGTCACTGCATTTGAAGACAGTGTGCGAGTGTTCCTTTTTGAGCACCGTACCCTCTCCTACGCACCTGTCGCATGTAGGTGTGCAAAAGCCTTGCTTTTTAATGCTTTAGCTATTGAAAAATAGCAGATCTACAAGCTCATAGCGCATAGAAACATAGCTTTTTCAGAAAACTGATGTAGAAGACATTTTTAGAATCTGATCTCAGGTCAAAGTGATACATTGCTAACCCCGTCCCATTCCACTTGTTCCACACAGGCGGTAATTCTGTACCTCAAATGAAACGTTTCTGGTCGTATCTGGTCACCCTAAGAGGGGGGGGGAGAGAGAGAGAGAGAGAGAGAGAGAGAGAGAGAGAGAGAGAGAGAGAGAGAGAGAGAGAGAGAGAGAGAGATAGAGGGAGGGGAGGGGAGGGGAGGGGAGGGGAGACACAGAGACACAGAGAGACAGACAGACAGACAGACAGACAGACAGACAGACAGACAGACAGACAGACAGACAGACAGACAGACAGACAGACAGACAGACAGACAGACAGACAGACAGACAGACAGACAGACAGACAGACAGACAGACAGAGAGGGAGGGAGGGAGGGATCGGGAGAGACAGAGACAGAGACAGAGAGAGACAGAGAGACAGAGAGACAGAGAGAGAGAGAGAGAGAGAGAGACAGAGACAGAGAGAGAGACAGAGACAGAGAGAGAGAGACAGAGAGAGAGAGAGAGAGAGAGAGAGAGAGAGAGAGAGAGACAGAGACACAGCGAGAGAGAGAGACAGAGAGAGAGAGAGACTGAGAGAGAGAGAGAGAGAGAGAGACTGAGAGAGAGACTGAGAGAGAGAGCGAGAGAGAGAGAGAGAGAGAGAGAGACTGAGAGAGAGACTGAGAGAGAGAGACTGAGAGAGAGACTGAGAGAGAGAGACTGAGAGAGAGACTGAGAGAGAGAGAGAGAGACTGAGAGAGAGAGAGAGAGAGAGAGAGAGAGACAGAGAGAGACTGAGAGAGAGAGAGAGAGAGACAGAGAGAGAGAGAGAGAGAGAGAGACAGAGAGAGAGAGAGAGAGAGAGACAGAGAGAGAGAGAGAGAGAGACAGAGAGAGACAGAGAGAGACAGAGAGAGAGAGAGAGAGAGAGACAGAGGCTAGGAGTGGGCCCTCCCACCCAGGGCTCTGAATGCGACGCTAGGAGTGGGCCCTAGGAGTGGGCCCTAGGAGTGGGCCCTCCCACCCAGGGCTCTGAATGCGATGCTAGGAGTGGGCCCTCCCACCC
Source organism: Electrona antarctica (assembly GCF_951216825.1). Classification (NCBI taxonomy): domain Eukaryota; kingdom Metazoa; phylum Chordata; class Actinopteri; order Myctophiformes; family Myctophidae; genus Electrona; species Electrona antarctica. The sequence continues at coordinate 4,483,730 of NC_136812.1, read as the reverse complement.
AGGGCTCTGAATGCGACGCTAGGAGTGGGCCCTCCCACCCAGGGCTCTGAATGCGACGCTAGGGGTGGGGTGTGGGCCCTCCCACCCAGGGCTCTGAATGCGATGCTAGGAGTGGGCCCTCCCACCCAGGGCTCTGAATGCGACGCTAGGAGTGGGCCCTCCCACCCAGGGCTCTGAATGCGACGCTAGGAGTGGGCCCTCCCACCCAGGGCTCTGAATGCGACGCTAGGAGTGGGCCCTCCCACCCAGGGCTCTGAATGCGACGCTAGGAGTGGGCCCTCCCACCCAGGGCTCTGAATGCGACGCTAGGAGTGGGCCCTCCCACCCAGGGCTCTGAATGCGACGCTAGGAGTGGGCCCTCCCACCCAGGGCTCTGAATGCGACGCTAGGAGTGGGCCCTCCCACCCAGGGCTCTGAATGCGACGCTAGGAGTGGGCCCTCCCACCCAGGGCTCTGAATGCGACGCTAGGAGTGGGCCCTCCCACCCAGGGCTCTGAATGCGACGCTAGGAGTGGGCCCTCCCACCCAGGGCTCTGAATGCGACGCTAGGAGTGGGCCCTCCCACCCAGGGCTCTGAATGCGACGCTAGGAGTGGGCCCTCCCAGATAAGATCTCGTTGCCTTGGACCCGTGTGTTGATGGGACATTTAGATTTAAAAGGCGAACGGATGGAAGTGTGGATAAAAGCACGGCTGTGCGCAACAACAACGAACGAGAGGGGGACTAACGTTAGCTTCGCGTTAGCTGGTTAGCTAATGTGGTTATCACTACAGCACAACAAGCCTCCAGACAGTCCGGTGTGCTTGTGAATGAAACATGTGGAAGCTAACGTTCATCTCTAGCGGTCTAGCCCCATATGGAACCTCTCTGTAATTCTCCAATCTGTTAATACAGCTTTCTTCAAAAGGGGCTGCTGACGTTCGACAATCTGAGTTCAAAGACACACCAACAAACTCGTCTTTGTGTGTGTGTGTGTGTGTGTGTGTGTGTGTGTGTGTGTGTGTGTGGGTGTGTGTGTGTGTGTCCCAATACATTATTTCCGTTTTCTCATGCCCCCCATGTAAAGCAGTATTGAGTATTCATATACCAGTCGTTCTCAACCTGTGGGTCCCCACATGATTTGGGGGTGTGATTTAAGGACTTTTAAGACTTTTCTAATACCTCAAAGGCTCTAAAAGAAAAAATACCATTACTGCATGAAATGTAATCAGCAAACCATGCTATAAAAACTGGTCAAACATTGGCCAGATTATTAAATTATAAAGAAAGAGGCAACAATTTTGATGAATTGAACAAGGTGGACCCTCTTGTAAACAAGTGTAATGCTTAATTGGGTCGTCCACTCACAGTTAACAGTCTTTGTATTGAGTTTGTGCTTGAAATGTACTGTAATTCCGCAAACTGTTAATAAATATTTCAATCAATCAATCAATGGAACCATTCTGTTGCTTGTCTGGGTGGGGGGTCCCCAGTTCAAATATGATTACTTTGGGGGGTCACAGCCTGACAAGGTTGAGAACCACTGATATAGACTACCGGTATAACTGAATATTCCTAAAATTGCTAGCCTACCACCTTGATATAAAATAAAAATGTTGTAACTTGCGTAACCTTATGTAACTATTCATTGATTCACTCGTATACCAAAATGAAATCCATTTGGAAAAAAGGAAAAAATCACACCTGTGTGAAGTGAGGGGCGCTCACTTCGCATTATCTAACGTTTGGATAGTTGGTGTCAAGGTGACGCAATGTTTGCTCAGTAGTTGCTGCTCAGGAGGTTTGAGTGTTTGCTCAGACCGGGGGGAAAAATAGAGGGAACATTGCATACAGTACATAAATATGTATTTATGACATAATATAATATGACATTACAGCAGATGATGAAACATATGAAGTAGCTATGTCCTTAGCTAATAGGTCAACAATTCTGCCGTGCCTAGCAATGTACATTCCCTTATATACATATGTGACAGTGTTTCTGTAACTGGAGTGTGGTCATGGTGCAGACAATGAGGAGGAAACGTGTTAGGGCACACACACACACACACACACACACACACACACACACACACACACACACACACACACACACACACACACACACACACACACACACACACACACACACACACACACACACACACACACACACACAGTCATCATCCTCCTCTGTGTTGGGCTGCTCTGGGCTGGTCTATAGATTACAGTGTGATATTAGTCTAAGACTGCTCACCTCTGGTCAATAGATTACAGTGTATAGTGATATTACAGTTGAGGAATATAGGAATAAGATTATAGAGTCACCAGGAGAAAACAGCAGTACTAATCAGGCCAGATCTCACCACGTCGTACCACAAAATCATTCATGACACAAACTCAATATTTCACAAATCCACAACCAAGCCTACAACAATGTCATCTTTCTCATCTGTAGCTAATTCAGAGCTAACTTTGTGCTGATGCATATTCCTCAGGACAGCGACATCATTCCCCCACAAATCCAACCCAAACAAATTATTAATCGACATAAACAAAAATACAAAAACTATTGGATCAAAACAACCAAAAAAAACAAAGTAAACTTAATTGCTATCTTTCCCTAAATAGACAATCCACTGTGGCAGAATATTTGAGCACAGTGAGAAAAACCTTAACAATGAACTAGAGATGTTAATAGTTAACCCCTTTTGGTGTTAAATGGTAAAATGGTAAATGGTGCATTTATATAGCGCCTTTATCCAAGGCGCTTTACATAGATTGTGCATCAATTCACCCATTCACACACACATTCATACACTGATGCGGAAGAAACCATGCAAGGCACTAGCCAGCATATCGGGAGCAATTTGGGGTTCAGTGTCTTGCTCAAGGACACTTCGACACTAACTCTGGGGGAGCCCAGGTTCGAACTGGCAACCTTGCGGTTACCATCCAGCCACTCTACCCCTGAGCCACCGCCGCCGCCGCCTATGCGGCCTTCATTAGGCTGGATATGGATATGGATAGCCTGATGAAGGCCGCATAAGGCCGAAACGTTTGTTTCCCTAAAATAAAAGTTGGTCACTGCATTTGAAGACAGTGTGCGAGTGTTCATTTTTGGGCACCGTACCCTCTCCTACGCACCTGTCGCATGTAGGTGTGCAAAAGCCTTGCTTTTTAATGCTTTAGCTATATATTGAAAAATAGCAGATCTACAAGCTCATAGCGCGCCACCGATTGGCGCGCTACGAGCTAGTATAGGTCTGCTATTTTTGAAAAATCGAAGAACCACTGACATAGAAACATAGCTTTTTCAGAAAACTGTCAGGATGTAGAAGACATTTTTAGAATCTGATCTCAGGTCAAAGTGATACATTGCTAACCCCGTCCCATTCCACAATTTACAATTTACAATTTAGGCATTTAGCAGACGCTCTTAATCCAGAGCGACTTACAATAAGCAAGAACAAAAAGCATGGGAATACATCACATATGTAAAAAAGCATTTATCGCGAAACATGCGTAAGCTAAGAACGTGACTAGAACATATCTATATAATGACACTATACATATAAACTATAACTAGAACATATCTATATAATGACACTATACATATAAACTACACATATATGCTATACTATGCTGTACATATATACTATGAAGTGCTATGACTACTATACACTATATACTATGAAGTGCTATGACTACATACAATGCACTTATTGTGCTGTCTACATGACATGCTATAAGTCTGTTTCAAATGCTATATAAGTCTAAGAAGTGCTGTCTAAGGGGGGTAGGGTAAGTGCTATGGGCCATGATGGAGTCTGAAAAGGTGGGTGTTATACTATAAATCTGACATTTATACCAGAGGCGTATCTACAATAAGGCGAGGGCAGGCGTCCGCCTGTCCAAATCCATTTCTGGCCTGGCCAAAATCCATACAATGAGAAAAAAAGAGGACAAAAACAAGACCTGAGAACTATTAATGGACAGCTGATTGGCCCATTGGAATGTAAATGCATGCCTTAATTTCAGCCTTTGTATTGATTGATTGATTGAAAAATGTATTAACAGTTTGCAGAATTACAGTACATTTCAAGCACAAACTCAATACAAAGGCTGTTAACTGTGAGTGGACGACCCAATTAAGCATTACACTTGTATCCAATAGGGTCCACCATGTTCAAATCATCAAAAACATTTAGAGACGTACAAATAGACACTTCTAGACAAAGGACAGAACAGGAATTCATCATAAAAAAGGTAAAAAAGGTAAAAAAAAGAAACATATACAGTGAGGGAAAAAAAGGTGTGGGCGGTGGGGGGGATTCACGTTCAGCTCCGTTAATTTGTTTATTTTCCTTGGAGGAGCTGCGTTGGGTCCCCAAGTCGGCTCCGTGGCCGTACCTTGAGTTGGCTGTGTGGCCGTGGCCGTATCCTACTCGTCTGGCAGGTATATCACTTTGAAAACCTTTAGTGCTACGATTGTGCGCGGGGAGACGACAATTAACACACATCTTGCCTGCCCAAAACGTAATTCCTGGATACGCCACTGATTTATACCACTTAAATGGTGTAAAAGATCCGTTTCTCCAGATAAGGGTAAATTGCCGATCACAGATTTAGGGTAAATACCGATTACCGATCAGAGTGAATATTTGCCGATTATCGGAGCATCTCTAACATAATGACATAACATACAGAACATAAATATGTATTTATGTCGACATGTTCCCCCTAAGGTGCGCCCGTGCGCGCGCACATGTCCAAATGCTCTCGCACACAACTGAAATCTGTCGCGCACAGACAGACGCTGGTGTAAAAAAAAGAAAAGAAATTGTGTCGTCGTCCCCGAGTTTCATCTACACTACAATAATAATACCTATCCCGAGTCGACATTTGCCCACACTTTATTTTTATTTACACTTTATTTAGATTACACAGGCAGGGCACCTACGGACGGCTGCAATTACACAGGCAGGGCACCTACGGACGGCTGCAATTACACAGGCAGGGCACCTACGGACGGCTGCAATTAGATTACACAGGCAGGGCACCTACGGACGGCTGCAATTCCAAACTGGCCCCTGTAAAATCGGAATCCCTCGCAAGGACAACACAAGAGACGGTCACGGCCACACAGCCAACTCAAGGTATGGCCACTGAGCCGACTTGGGGACCCAACGCAAGGACAACACAAGAGACGGTCACGGCCACACAGCCAACTCAAGGTATGGCCACTGAGCCGACTTGGGGACCCAACGCAAGGACAACACAAGAGACGGTCGCGCCCACACAGCCAACTCAAGGTATGGCCACTGAGCCGACTTGGGGACCCAACGCAAGGACAACACAAGAGACGGTCACGGCCACACACACAGCCAACTCAAGGTACGGCCACGGAGCCGACTTGGGGACCCAACGCAGCTCCTCCAAGGAAAACAAACAAATTAACGGAGGTGAGCGTGAATCCCCCCCACCGCCCACCCCTTTTTTTCCCTCACTGTATATGTTTCTTTTCCCTTTTTACCTCCTTTATGATGAATTCCTGTTCTGTCTATAGAAGTGTCTATTTGTACGTCTCTAAATGTTTTGATGATTTGAACATGGTGGACCCTATTGGAAACAAGTGTAATGCTTAATTGGGCAGTGAAGTGACAATTTAAGGACTTTTTTTTAAGATATTTTTTGCGGCTTACGCCTTTTATTGGTTTTTGAAGGGACAGACAGTAGGCTGACAGGAAACGGGAGAGAGATGGGGGAAGACATGCAGTAAAGGCCGTGTCGGGCTCGGGAGTCGAACCCGCGGCACACTGCGACTGGATTACCAGTCGGGTGCCCAGACGGTTACGCCACCGCCTGGGCAATTTAAGGACTTTTAAGACTTTTCTAATACCTCAAAGGCTCTAAAAGAAAAAATACCATTACTGCATGAAATGTAATCAGCAAACCATGCTATAAAAACTGGTCAAACATTGTCCAGATTATTAAATTATAAAGAAAGAGGCAACCATTTTGATGAATTGAACAAGGTGGACCATCTTGTAAACAAGTGTAATGCTTAATTGAGTCGTCCAGTCACAGTTAACAGTCTTTGTATTGAGTTTGTGCTTGAAATGTACTGTAATTCCGCAAACTGTTAATAAATATTTCAATCAATCAATCAATGGAACCATTCTGTTGCTTGTCTGGGTGGGGGGTCCCCAGTTCAAATATGATTACTTTGGGGGGTCACAGCCTGACAAGGTTGAGAACCACTGATATAGACTACCGGTATAACTGAATATTCCTAAAATTGCTAGCCTACCACCTTGATATAAAATAAAAATGTTGTAACTTGCGTAACCTTATGTAACTATTCATTGATTCACTCGTATACCAAAATGAAATCCATTTGGAAAAAAGAAAAAAATCACACCTGTGTGAAGTGAGGGGCGCTCACTTCGCATTATCTAACGTTTGGATAGTTGGTGTCAAGGTGACGCAATGTTTGCTCAGTAGTTGCTGCTCAGGAGGTTTGAGTGTTTGCTCAGACCGGGGGAAAAAATAGAGGGAACATTGCATACAGTACATAAATATGTATTTATGACATAATATAATATGACATTACAGCAGATGATGAAACATATGAAGTAGCTATGTCCTTAGCTAATAGGTCAACAATTCTGCCGTGCCTAGCAATGTACATTCCCTTATATACATATGTGACAGTGTTTCTGTAACTGGAGTGTGGTCATGGTGCAGACAATGAGGAGGAAACGTGTTAGGGCACACACACACACACACACACACACACACACACACACACACACACACACACACACACACACACACACACACACACACACAGTCATCATCCTCCTCTGTGTTGGGCTGCTCTGGGCTGGTCTATAGATTACAGTGTGATATTAGTCTAAGACTGCTCACCTCTGGTCAATAGATTACAGTGTATAGTGATATTACAGTTGAGGAATATAGGAATAAGATTATAGAGTCACCAGGAGAAAACAGCAGTACTAATCAGGCCAGATCTCACCACGTCGTACCACAAAATCATTCATGACACAAACTCAATATTTCACAAATCCACAACCAAGCCTACAACAATGTCATCTTTCTCATCTGTAGCTAATTCAGAGCTAACTTTGTGCTGATGCATATTCCTCAGGACAGCGACATCATTCCCCCACAAATCCAACCCAAACAAATTATTAATCGACAAAAACAAAAATACAAAAACTATTGGATCAAAACAACCAAAAAAAACAAAGTAAACTTAATTGCTATCTTTCCCTAAATAGACAATCTACTGTGGCAGAATATTTGAGCACAGTGAGAAAAACCTTAACAATGAACTAGAGATGTTAATAGTTAACCCCTTTTGGTGTTAAATGGTAAAATGGTAAATGGTGCATTTATATAGCGCCTTTATCCAAGGCGCTTTACATAGATTGTGCATCAATTCACCCATTCACACACACATTCATACACTGATGCGGAAGAAACCATGCAAGGCACTAGCCAGCATATCGGGAGCAATTTGGGGTTCAGTGTCTTGCTCAAGGACACTTCGACACTAACTCTGGGGGAGCCCAGGTTCGAACTGGCAACCTTGCGGTTACCATCCAGCCACTCTACCCCTGAGCCACCGCCGCCGCCGCCTATGCGGCCTTCATTAGGCTGGATATGGATATGGATAGCCTGATGAAGGCCGCATAAGGCCGAAACGTTTGTTTCCCTAAAATAAAAGTTGGTCACTGCATTTGAAGACAGTGTGCGAGTGTTCCTTTTTGAGCACCGTACCCTCTCCTACGCACCTGTCGCATGTAGGTGTGCAAAAGCCTTGCTTTTTAATGCTTTAGCTATTGAAAAATAGCAGATCTACAAGCTCATAGCGCATAGAAACATAGCTTTTTCAGAAAACTGATGTAGAAGACATTTTTAGAATCTGATCTCAGGTCAAAGTGATACATTGCTAACCCCGTCCCATTCCACTTGTTCCACACAGGCGGTAATTCTGTACCTCAAATGAAACGTTTCTGGTCGTATCTGGTCACCCTAAGAGGGGGGGGGGGGGGGAGAGAGAGAGAGAGAGAGAGAGAGAGAGAGAGAGAGAGAGAGAGAGAGAGAGAGAGAGAGAGAGATAGAGGGAGGGGAGGGGAGGGGAGGGGAGGGGAGACACAGAGACACAGAGAGACAGACAGACAGACAGACAGACAGACAGACAGACAGACAGACAGACAGACAGACAGAGAGGGAGGGAGGGAGGGATCGGGAGAGACAGAGACAGAGACAGAGAGAGACAGAGAGACAGAGAGACAGAGAGAGAGAGAGAGAGAGAGAGACAGAGACAGAGAGAGAGACAGAGACAGAGAGAGAGAGACAGAGAGAGAGAGAGAGAGAGAGAGAGACAGAGACACAGCGAGAGAGAGAGACAGAGAGAGAGAGAGAGAGACTGAGAGAGAGAGAGAGAGAGAGAGACTGAGAGAGAGACTGAGAGAGAGAGCGAGAGAGAGAGAGAGAGAGAGAGAGACTGAGAGAGAGACTGAGAGAGAGAGACTGAGAGAGAGACTGAGAGAGAGAGACTGAGAGAGAGACTGAGAGAGAGAGAGAGAGACTGAGAGAGAGAGAGAGAGAGAGAGAGAGAGACAGAGAGAGACTGAGAGAGAGAGAGAGAGAGAGAGACAGAGAGAGAGAGAGAGAGAGAGAGAGGAGAGAGAGACAGAGAGAGAGAGAGAGAGAGAGACAGAGAGAGAGAGAGAGAGAGACAGAGAGAGACAGAGAGAGACAGAGAGAGAGAGAGAGAGAGACAGAGGCTAGGAGTGGGCCCTCCCACCCAGGGCTCTGAATGCGACGCTAGGAGTGGGCCCTAGGAGTGGGCCCTAGGAGTGGGCCCTCCCACCCAGGGCTCTGAATGCGATGCTAGGAGTGGGCCCTCCCACCCAGGGCTCTGAATGCGACGCTAGGAGTGGGCCCTCCCACCCAGGGCTCTGAATGCGACGCTAGGGGTGGGGGGTGGGCCCTCCCACCCAGGGCTCTGAATGCGATGCTAGGAGTGGGCCCTCCCACCCAGGGCTCTGAATGCGACGCTAGGAGTGGGCCCTCCCACCCAGGGCTCTGAATGCGACGCTAGGAGTGGGCCCTCCCACCCAGGGCTCTGAATGCGACGCTAGGAGTGGGCCCTCCCACCCAGGGCTCTGAATGCGACGCTAGGAGTGGGCCCTCCCACCCAGGGCTCTGAATGCGACGCTAGGAGTGGGCCCTCCCACCCAGGGCTCTGAATGCGACGCTAGGAGTGGGCCCTCCCACCCAGGGCTCTGAATGCGACGCTAGGAGTGGGCCCTCCCACCCAGGGCTCTGAATGCGACGCTAGGAGTGGGCCCTCCCAGATAAGATCTCGTTGCCTTGGACCCGTGTGTTGATGGGACATTTAGATTTAAAAGGCGAACGGATGGAAGTGTGGATAAAAGCACGGCTGTGCGCAACAACAACGAACGAGAGGGGGACTAACGTTAGCTTCGCGTTAGCTGGTTAGCTAATGTGGTTATCACTACAGCACAACAAGCCTCCAGACAGTCCGGTGTGCTTGTGAATGAAACATGTGGAAGCTAACGTTCATCTCTAGCGGTCTAGCCCCATATGGAACCTCTCTGTAATTCTCCAATCTGTTAATACAGCTTTCTTCAAAAGGGGCTGCTGACGTTCGACAATCTGAGTTCAAAGACACACCAACAAACTCGTCTTTGTGTGTGTGTGTGTGTGTGTGTGTGTGTGTGTGTGTGTGTGTGTGTGGGTGTGTGTGTGTGTGTCCCAATACATTATTTAGTTTTCTCATGCCCCCCATGTAAAGCAGTATTGAGTATTCATATACCAGTCGTTCTCAACCTGTGGGTCCCCACATGATTTGGGGGTGTGATTTAAGGACTTTTAAGACTTTTCTAATACCTCAAAGGCTCTAAAAGAAAAAATACCATTACTGCATGAAATGTAATCAGCAAACCATGCTATAAAAACTGGTCAAACATTGTCCAGATTATTAAATTATAAAGAAAGAGGCAACCATTTTGATGAATTGAACAAGGTGGACCATCTTGTAAACAAGTGTAATGCTTAATTGAGTCGTCCAGTCACAGTTAACAGTCTTTGTATTGAGTTTGTGCTTGAAATGTACTGTAATTCCGCAAACTGTTAATAAATATTTCAATCAATCAATCAATGGAACCATTCTGTTGCTTGTCTGGGTGGGGGGTCCCCAGTTCAAATATGATTACTTTGGGGGGTCACAGCCTGACAAGGTTGAGAACCACTGATATAGACTACCGGTATAACTGAATATTCCTAAAATTGCTAGCCTACCACCTTGATATAAAATAAAAATGTTGTAACTTGCGTAACCTTATGTAACTATTCATTGATTCACTCGTATACCAAAATGAAATCCATTTGGAAAAAAGAAAAAAATCACACCTGTGTGAAGTGAGGGGCGCTCACTTCGCATTATCTAACGTTTGGATAGTTGGTGTCAAGGTGACGCAATGTTTGCTCAGTAGTTGCTGCTCAGGAGGTTTGAGTGTTTGCTCAGACCGGGGGAAAAAATAGAGGGAACATTGCATACAGTACATAAATATGTATTTATGACATAATATAATATGACATTACAGCAGATGATGAAACATATGAAGTAGCTATGTCCTTAGCTAATAGGTCAACAATTCTGCCGTGCCTAGCAATGTACATTCCCTTATATACATATGTGACAGTGTTTCTGTAACTGGAGTGTGGTCATGGTGCAGACAATGAGGAGGAAACGTGTTAGGGCACACACACACACACACACACACACACACACACACACACACACACACACACACACACACACACACACACACACACACACAGTCATCATCCTCCTCTGTGTTGGGCTGCTCTGGGCTGGTCTATAGATTACAGTGTGATATTAGTCTAAGACTGCTCACCTCTGGTCAATAGATTACAGTGTATAGTGATATTACAGTTGAGGAATATAGGAATAAGATTATAGAGTCACCAGGAGAAAACAGCAGTACTAATCAGGCCAGATCTCACCACGTCGTACCACAAAATCATTCATGACACAAACTCAATATTTCACAAATCCACAACCAAGCCTACAACAATGTCATCTTTCTCATCTGTAGCTAATTCAGAGCTAACTTTGTGCTGATGCATATTCCTCAGGACAGCGACATCATTCCCCCACAAATCCAACCCAAACAAATTATTAATCGACATAAACAAAAATACAAAAACTATTGGATCAAAACAACCAAAAAAAACAAAGTAAACTTAATTGCTATCTTTCCCTAAATAGACAATCCACTGTGGCAGAATATTTGAGCACAGTGAGAAAAACCTTAACAATGAACTAGAGATGTTAATAGTTAACCCCTTTTGGTGTTAAATGGTAAAATGGTAAATGGTGCATTTATATAGCGCCTTTATCCAAGGCGCTTTACATAGATTGTGCATCAATTCACCCATTCACACACACATTCATACACTGATGCGGAAGAAACCATGCAAGGCACTAGCCAGCATATCGGGAGCAATTTGGGGTTCAGTGTCTTGCTCAAGGACACTTCGACACTAACTCTGGGGGAGCCCAGGTTCGAACTGGCAACCTTGCGGTTACCATCCAGCCACTCTACCCCTGAGCCACCGCCGCCGCCGCCTATGCGGCCTTCATTAGGCTGGATATGGATATGGATAGCCTGATGAAGGCCGCATAAGGCCGAAACGTTTGTTTCCCTAAAATAAAAGTTGGTCACTGCATTTGAAGACAGTGTGCGAGTGTTCATTTTTGGGCACCGTACCCTCTCCTACGCACCTGTCGCATGTAGGTGTGCAAAAGCCTTGCTTTTTAATGCTTTAGCTATATATTGAAAAATAGCAGATCTACAAGCTCATAGCGCGCCACCGATTGGCGCGCTACGAGCTAGTATAGGTCTGCTATTTTTGAAAAATCGAAGAACCACTGACATAGAAACATAGCTTTTTCAGAAAACTGTCAGGATGTAGAAGACATTTTTAGAATCTGATCTCAGGTCAAAGTGATACATTGCTAACCCCGTCCCATTCCACAATTTACAATTTACAATTTAGGCATTTAGCAGACGCTCTTAATCCAGAGCGACTTACAATAAGCAAGAACAAAAAGCATGGGAATACATCACATATGTAAAAAAGCATTTATCGCGAAACATGCGTAAGCTAAGAACGTGACTAGAACATATCTATATAATGACACTATACATATAAACTATAACTAGAACATATCTATATAATGACACTATACATATAAACTACACATATATGCTATACTATGCTGTACATATATACTATGAAGTGCTATGACTACTATACACTATATACTATGAAGTGCTATGACTACATACAATGCACTTATTGTGCTGTCTACATGACATGCTATAAGTCTGTTTCAAATGCTATATAAGTCTAAGAAGTGCTGTCTAAGGGGGGTAGGGTAAGTGCTATGGGCCATGATGGAGTCTGAAAAGGTGGGTGTTATACTATAAATCTGACATTTATACCAGAGGCGTATCTACAATAAGGCGAGGGCAGGCGTCCGCCTGTCCAAATCCATTTCTGGCCTGGCCAAAATCCATACAATGAGAAAAAAAGAGGACAAAAACAAGACCTGAGAACTATTAATGGACAGCTGATTGGCCCATTGGAATGTAAATGCATGCCTTAATTTCAGCCTTTGTATTGATTGATTGATTGAAAAATGTATTAACAGTTTGCAGAATTACAGTACATTTCAAGCACAAACTCAATACAAAGGCTGTTAACTGTGAGTGGACGACCCAATTAAGCATTACACTTGTATCCAATAGGGTCCACCATGTTCAAATCATCAAAAACATTTAGAGACGTACAAATAGACACTTCTAGACAAAGGACAGAACAGGAATTCATCATAAAGGAGGTAAAAAAGGTAAAAAAAAGAAACATATACAGTGAGGGAAAAAAAGGTGTGGGCGGTGGGGGGGATTCACGTTCAGCTCCGTTAATTTGTTTATTTTCCTTGGAGGAGCTGCGTTGGGTCCCCAAGTCGGCTCCGTGGCCGTACCTTGAGTTGGCTGTGTGGCCGTGGCCGTATCCTACTCGTCTGGCAGGTATATCACTTTGAAAACCTTTAGTGCTACGATTGTGCGCGGGGAGACGACAATTAACACACATCTTGCCTGCCCAACACGTAATTCCTGGATACGCCACTGATTTATACCACTTAAATGGTGTAAAAGATCCGTTTCTCCAGATAAGGGTAAATTGCCGATCACAGATTTAGGGTAAATACCGATTACCGATCAGAGTGAATATTTGCCGATTATCGGAGCATCTCTAACATAATGACATAACATACAGAACATAAATATGTATTTATGTCGACATGTTCCCCCTAAGGTGCGCCCGTGCGCGCGCACATGTCCAAATGCTCTCGCACACAACTGAAATCTGTCGCGCACAGACAGACGCTGGTGTAAAAAAAAGAAAAGAAATTGTGTCGTCGTCCCCGAGTTTCATCTACACTACAATAATAATACCTATCCCGAGTCGACATTTGCCCACACTTTATTTTTATTTACACTTTATTTAGATTACACAGGCAGGGCACCTACGGACGGCTGCAATTACACAGGCAGGGCACCTACGGACGGCTGCAATTACACAGGCAGGGCACCTACGGACGGCTGCAATTAGATTACACAGGCAGGGCACCTACGGACGGCTGCAATTCCAAACTGGCCCCTGTAAAATCGGAATCCCTCGCAAGGACAACACAAGAGACGGTCACGGCCACACAGCCAACTCAAGGTATGGCCACTGAGCCGACTTGGGGACCCAACGCAAGGACAACACAAGAGACGGTCACGGCCACACAGCCAACTCAAGGTATGGCCACTGAGCCGACTTGGGGACCCAACGCAAGGACAACACAAGAGACGGTCGCGCCCACACAGCCAACTCAAGGTATGGCCACTGAGCCGACTTGGGGACCCAACGCAAGGACAACACAAGAGACGGTCACGGCCACACACACAGCCAACTCAAGGTACGGCCACGGAGCCGACTTGGGGACCCAACGCAGCTCCTCCAAGGAAAACAAACAAATTAACGGAGGTGAGCGTGAATCCCCCCCACCGCCCACCCCTTTTTTTCCCTCACTGTATATGTTTCTTTTCCCTTTTTACCTCCTTTATGATGAATTCCTGTTCTGTCTATAGAAGTGTCTATTTGTACGTCTCTAAATGTTTTGATGATTTGAACATGGTGGACCCTATTGGAAACAAGTGTAATGCTTAATTGGGCAGTGAAGTGACAATTTAAGGACTTTTTTTTAAGATATTTTTTGCGGCTTACGCCTTTTATTGGTTTTTGAAGGGACAGACAGTAGGCTGACAGGAAACGGGAGAGAGATGGGGGAAGACATGCAGTAAAGGCCGTGTCGGGCTCGGGAGTCGAACCCGCGGCACACTGCGACTGGATTACCAGTCGGGTGCCCAGACGGTTACGCCACCGCCTGGGCAATTTAAGGACTTTTAAGACTTTTCTAATACCTCAAAGGCTCTAAAAGAAAAAATACCATTACTGCATGAAATGTAATCAGCAAACCATGCTATAAAAACTGGTCAAACATTGTCCAGATTATTAAATTATAAAGAAAGAGGCAACCATTTTGATGAATTGAACAAGGTGGACCATCTTGTAAACAAGTGTAATGCTTAATTGAGTCGTCCAGTCACAGTTAACAGTCTTTGTATTGAGTTTGTGCTTGAAATGTACTGTAATTCCGCAAACTGTTAATAAATATTTCAATCAATCAATCAATGGAACCATTCTGTTGCTTGTCTGGGTGGGGGGTCCCCAGTTCAAATATGATTACTTTGGGGGGTCACAGCCTGACAAGGTTGAGAACCACTGATATAGACTACCGGTATAACTGAATATTCCTAAAATTGCTAGCCTACCACCTTGATATAAAATAAAAATGTTGTAACTTGCGTAACCTTATGTAACTATTCATTGATTCACTCGTATACCAAAATGAAATCCATTTGGAAAAAAGAAAAAAATCACACCTGTGTGAAGTGAGGGGCGCTCACTTCGCATTATCTAACGTTTGGATAGTTGGTGTCAAGGTGACGCAATGTTTGCTCAGTAGTTGCTGCTCAGGAGGTTTGAGTGTTTGCTCAGACCGGGGGAAAAAATAGAGGGAACATTGCATACAGTACATAAATATGTATTTATGACATAATATAATATGACATTACAGCAGATGATGAAACATATGAAGTAGCTATGTCCTTAGCTAATAGGTCAACAATTCTGCCGTGCCTAGCAATGTACATTCCCTTATATACATATGTGACAGTGTTTCTGTAACTGGAGTGTGGTCATGGTGCAGACAATGAGGAGGAAACGTGTTAGGGCACACACACACACACACACACACACACACACACACACACACACACACACACACACACACACACACACACACACACAGTCATCATCCTCCTCTGTGTTGGGCTGCTCTGGGCTGGTCTATAGATTACAGTGTGATATTAGTCTAAGACTGCTCACCTCTGGTCAATAGATTACAGTGTATAGTGATATTACAGTTGAGGAATATAGGAATAAGATTATAGAGTCACCAGGAGAAAACAGCAGTACTAATCAGGCCAGATCTCACCACGTCGTACCACAAAATCATTCATGACACAAACTCAATATTTCACAAATCCACAACCAAGCCTACAACAATGTCATCTTTCTCATCTGTAGCTAATTCAGAGCTAACTTTGTGCTGATGCATATTCCTCAGG
>NC_136812.1:4457856-4462856 GCF_951216825.1 Electrona antarctica | reverse complement strand
TGGTGTTGTACAAGAGTTTTTTCAAATGTGTTCACTATTGTTTGTGTTCAAGAATTTCTTGTAAAATGTGAATGCAAATAAAGATGTTAAATGTGTGTGTGTGTGTGTGTGTGTGTGTGTGTGTGTGTGTGTGTGTGTGTGTGTGTGTGTGTGTGTGTGTGTGTGTGTGTGTGTGTGTGCGTGCGTGCGTGCGTGCGTGCGTGCGTGCGTGCGTGCGTGCGTGCGTGCGTGCGTGCAATCTTACTTACACCTGTTGGGTTATGCAGAGTCCAGAGAATCCAATAGTTTGAAGATGTTAAGCTCCATGTGTGGAGGAGAGAAATTCACTTAATGTATTTTATATACATTGTTAGCATATAGGCCTATACATAGATAATTAACACACTTTACAGAAAAATAATAACACAAGTAATAACTAAATATACAACATGCAAAACAATTCAGGAAGACATTTGGTTTCATCACCTGGTGTCGATAATGAGTTATGAAAGGTTCATAGTAATGTTTTATATTTCTCAAATATAATTATCTTTAAACATTTTCTTAGGGGGGTTTCAACAGAAATGCAGCAGCATCGGCGCTTCCTGTCCCCTCAGTCTCAAGGCAGCAGCATCGGTGCTTCCTGTCCCCTCAGTGTCAAGGCAGAAGTATCGGTGCTTCCTGTTCCCTCAGTCTCGTGGTCAGCTCTTCAGAGCGCTGTGCGTCTCTTAGTTTCACACCTGCCGTCTCCCTGCCTGTACCAAACAACAGAGAAACCACACAGTCGTATTATGACACATCCTGTCCTCAATAAAGAGCTGTGAGACGGAGAGGCTTGTTCAGTTGAGAGAGAGTACAGTGTGGATAGCAGCAGCACCACCGCCATCCTGCAGCTACTGTCCTACACACAGATATGGACACAACATGGATTCTGGTCTACCTGCTGTGGAGCTCAGGTACAGTTAGTTGGCACTTGGTTTTAATGTCTGTGTGACCATATAAGGCAGTGTGGTGAGCAGGGAGTTTGTTTTAGTGTCTGTTTGACCATATCAAGCAGTGTGGTGAGCAGGGAGTGAGTTTTAGTGTCTGTGTGACAGTAAGGCAGTGATAAAACATGCATACTGGTCTACCTGCTTTTTGGACTGCAGAGAAAACAGATTCTACAAATGTCTCCTAAATCCTGACAGTTTTCTGAAAACCCTATGTTTCTACAGTATGTGTCAGTAGTTCTCAAAACTATTTCATGTCAAGGACCCCCAGGATTATCTCCATTTGGCTGCGGACCCCCATCTGAGAATATGTTGTTCCAGGGAGGGACCCCGCCAGAAGCTAATATAAATTTGAGTTAAAAAAACGTTCACTGTGAAAATAATATAATATTCAAAGATTTGCGCCACATTTTCTCGTTAAAAAAAAAACGCCGCTATGAGCTTGTAGATCTGCTATTTTTCAAAAGCTAAAGTATAACATAATGCAACATTAAAACACCAAAAGGGGTTCCCGCCCTGCATGGGTTTAATGTCTGTGTGACAGTATAAGGCTGTGCAGAGTGCAGTTCTGAGACATGGCACACTGACTATGCAGAATACTATAACGTAACGTACATATATATATATATATGTATATACAGTGTAATCAAGAACAGTGACTATAAAGAAAATTACCCTTTTTCAACAGGAGAGACTCTCCTCTCTCCGCCTAAGCGCTGCTCTCAACCAGAGGTGGAAAGTATTACATTTACTTAGCCCATTTTGGCCTGACATCGAAATAAAATAAAAAGTCTTATAAATCAGTTTTCTGAAATATGTTTCTACATCAGTGGTGCTCAATATTTCATTTCAAGGACCCCAAAAATCATATGCAATTGCCCACCGACCTCCATCTGAAAGTATGTTGTTCCAGGGACCCCCCCCCCAGAAGCAAAGATTTGAGTTCAAAAACGTTCGCTCTGAAAGAATATATATTCAAAGATTCGCACAACATTTTCACGATTTTTCTAAAATAGCAGACCTACAAGCTCGTAGCGCGGCACTCGGTGCCGCGCTACGAGCTTGTAGGTCTGCTATATTTTTCAATAGCTAGATTATAACATAATGTTTAAAACACCAAAAGGGGTTCCCGCCCAGAATGTGTTAAGTACCTATTACAAGTACTTAAGTACTTAGTGTAAATACAATTCTGAGGTACTTTTACTTTGCTGGAGTGTTTCCTTTACTTAGCCTACTTATGTGTACTTATTATGAAACAGGACATTCTGCATAATGAGTACTTTGTACTTAAAGTATATATTTTGATGCCATTTCTGGGTGGCTGTGGCTCAGAAGGTAGAGCAGGTCGTCCAATGATCCCTGGGTCGGCGGTTCGAGTCCCGGCTCCTCCTCCTGTCCACATGTGGAAGTGTCCTTGGGCAACACACTGAACCCTACGTTGCCTCCAATGAGACACTGAACCCTACGTTGCCTCCGATGAGTCGGTCGGTGTGAGGCTGTGAGCTCGCCACCGTCGGTGTGTGAATGTGGGAAGTGAGGACGCTGGCGTCGACTGTTCGCCGCTTCACCTCCCAATGTATGAATGAATTAACCCTTGTAAAGCGCTTTGAGCATTTTGAAAAGTGCTATAAAATGCAATTAATTATTTACTCAAGTAAATTGTGATTACCCGACTCACTGGTATATGCAGTCGCATCAGATCCCGTGGGTAGGAGGTCTCTCTCTCTCTCTCTCTCTCTCTCTTTCTCTCTCTCTCTCTCTCTCTCTCTCTTCAATTTCAGTATTGCCAAAGCATCAAATGCAGAAAAAACTGAAAAATAATAGTACAACAGACAATAATAACTTGTATAGGCCTAAAACAATGCGTGCGTGCGTGCGTGCGTGCGTGCGTGCGTGCGTGCGTGTCAAGATGGTGTCAAGATCACTGTCACATTGGGTGATGTTTGCTCCGTGTTTTTAATTTTGTGACATGCAGTCCCATACTGTGCAGCCAGGTGTGCTGCAGGTCCCTCTCCTAATTGAATGTGTTGTTATTGTCATCTAACTCTGTGAAGTTTAATTGCATGTGTTGTTATTGTCATCTAACTCTGTGAAGTGTAATTGAATGTGTTGTTATTGTCATCTAACTCTGTGAAGTTTAATTGAATGTGTTGTCATTGTCATCTAACTCTGTGAAGTTTGGGATCAACAACTCAGATGTCTTGAAATATTCTTATATTGATCACATTTTAATTTAATTTAATTAAAAATAGAAAATGCATCTCAGTCTCCACCTCACAGTGGTACAGCGACCACACACTCTCTGTTCTGGACTTCTTGTGTCGTCTTTTCTCTATGGCCAGACTGTGGTCACTCATTCTGTATTTGGTCTCTCTCTCTCTCTCTCTCTCTCTCTCTCTCTCTCTCTCTCTCTCTCTCTCTCTCCATAGCCAGGGAGCCACCGGTCCAAAATTGGACAGGACCTGTGATGTCATGCCGTACTTTTTATTTGTGTTTTTTCTATTAATTTGGTCTGTTCTGGTCATTAAGGTCCACAGAATGAGAGGTCTGCTCTGGTCATTAAGGTCCACAGAATGAGAGGCCTGCTCTGGTCATTAAGGTCCACGGAATGAGAGGTCTGCTCTGGTCATTACGGTCCACAGAATGAGAGGTCTGCTCTGGTCATTAAGGTCCACAGAATGAGAGGTCTGCTCTGGTCATTAAGGTCCACAGAATGAGAGGTCTGCTCTGGTCATTAAGGTCCACAGAATGAGAGGCCTGCTCTGGTCATTAAGGTCCACAGAATGAGAGGTCTGCTCTGGTCATTAAGGTCCACAGAATGAGAGGTCTGCTCTGGTCATTAAGGTCCACAGAATGAGAGGCCTGCTCTGGTCATTAAGGTCCACAGAATGAGAGGCCTGCTCTGGTCATTAAGGTCCACAGAATGAGAGGTCTGCTCTGGTCTTTAAGGTCCACAGAATGAGAGGTCTGCTATGGTCATTAAGGTCCACAGAAAGAGAGGCCTGCTCTGGTCATTAAGGTCCACAGAATGAGAGGTCTGCTCTGGTCATTAAGGTCCACAGAATGAGAGGTCTGCTCTGGTCATTAAGGTCCACAGAATGAGAGGCCTGCTCTGGTCATTAAGGTCCACAGAATGAGAGGTCTGCTCTGGTCATTAAGGTCCACAGAATGAGAGGTCTGCTCTGGTCATTAAGGTCCACAGAATGAGAGGTCTGCTCTGGTCATTAAGGTCCACAGAATGAGAGGTCTGCTCTGGTCATTAAGGTCCACAGAATGAGAGGTCTGCTCTGGTCATTAAGGTCCACATAATGAGAGGTCTGCTCTGGTCATTAAGGTCCACAGAATGAGAGGTCTGCTCTGATCATTAAGGTCCACAGAATGAGAGGTCTGCTCTTGTCACTAAGGTCCACAGAATGAGAGGTCTGCTCTGGTCACTAAGGTCCACAGAATGAGAGGTCTGCTCTGGTCATTAAGGTCCACAGAATGAGAGGCCTGCTCTGGTCATTAAGGTCCACAGAATGAGAGGTCTGCTCTGGTCATTAAGGTCCACAGAATGAGAGGTCTGCTCTGGTCATTAAGGTCCACAGAATGAGAGGCCTGCTCTGGTCATTAAGGTCCACAGAATGAGAGGTCTGCTCTGGTCATTAAGGTCCACAGAATGAGAGGTCTTCTCTGGTCATTAAGGTCCACAGAATGAGAGGTCTGCCCTGGTCATTAAGGTCCACAGAATGAGAGGTCTGCTCTGGTCATTAAGGTCCACAGAATGAGAGGTCTGCTCTGTTCATTAAGGTCCACAGAATGAGAGGTCTGCTCTGGTCATTAAGGTCCACAGAATGAGAGGTCTGCTCTGGTCATTAAGGTCCACAGAATGAGAGGTCTGCTCTGGTCACTAAGGTCCACAGAATGAGAGGTCTGCTCTGGTCACTAAGGGCCACAGAATGAGAGGTCTGCTCTGGTCATTAAGGTCCACAGAATGAGAGGCCTGCTCTGGTCATTAAGGTCCACAGAATGAGAGGCCTGCTCTGGTCATTA
>NC_136812.1:4405356-4452856 GCF_951216825.1 Electrona antarctica | reverse complement strand
GTAACATCTATCTATCTATCTATCTATCTATCTATCTATCTATCTATCTATCTATCTATCTATCTATCTATCTATCTATCTATCTATCTATCTATCTATCTATCTATCTATCTATCTATCTATCTTGACTTAAAAAGACTGCATAGCCTACCTCTAAGACATGCTTTCAGTAAAGCTGCCTCCTGCATTATGTGCAAATTCAAAACAGGTGTGATAGGACTTTTCTGTTTGGATGTATGGGCTGTCAATCAGATAGGACTTTTCTGTTTGGATGTATGGGCTGTCAATCAGATAGGACTTTTCTGTTTGGATGTATGGGCTGTCAATCAGATAGGACTTTTCTGATTGGATGTATGGGCTGTCAATCAGATAGGACTTTTCTGATTGGATGTATGTAGTGTCAATGGGAAGTTGCAGCTGTCGTTGCCACCCTGCCATTATCTTAATGTCAACATGGCCGCGGTCTGCATTAGGTCTATTATCTTAATGTCCACATGGTCTGCATTAGGTCTATTATCTTAATGTCAACATGGCCTGCATTAGGTCTATTATCTTAATGTCCACATGGTCTGCATTAGGTCTATTATCTTAATGTCAACATGGTCTGCATTAGGTCTATTATCTTAATGTCAATATGGTCTGCATTAGGTCTATTATCTTAATGTCAACATGGTCTGCATTATGGTCTATTATCTTAATGTCAACATGGTCTGCATTAGGTCTATTATCTTAATGTCAACATGGTCTGCATTAGGTCTATTATCTTAATGTCAATATGGTCTGCATTAGGTCTATTATCTTAATGTCAACATGGTCTGCATTAGGTCTATTATCTTAATATCAACATGGCCTGCATTAGGTCTATTATCTTAATGTCAACATGGTCTGCATTAGGTCTATTATCTTAATGTCAACATGGTCTGCATTAGGTCTATTATCTTAATGTCAACATGGTCTGCATTAGGTCTATTATCTTAATGTCAACATGGTCTGCATTAGGTCTATTATCTTAATGTCAACATGGTCTGCATTAGGTCTATTATCTTAATGTCAATATGGTCTGCATTAGGTCTATTATCTTAATGTCAACATGGTCTGCATTATGGTCTATTATCTTAATGTCAACATGGTCTGCATTAGGTCTATTATCTTAATGTCAACATGGCCTGCATTAGGTCTATTATCTTAATGTCAACATGGCCTGCATTAGGTCTATTATCTTAATGTCAACATGGCCTGCATTAGGTCTATTATCTTAATGTCAACATGGTCTGCATTAGGTCTATTATCTTAATGTCAACATGGTCTGCATTAGGTCTATTATCTTAATGTCAACATGGCCTGCATTAGGTCTATTATCTTAATGTCAACATGGTCTGCATTAGGTCTATTATCTTAATGTCAACATGGTCTGCATTAGGTCTATTATCTTAATGTCAACATGGCCTGCATTAGGTCTATTATCTTAATGTCAACATGGCCTGCATTAGGTCTATTATCTTAATGTCAACATGGCCTGCATTAGGTCTATTATCTTAATGTCAACATGGTCTGCATTAGGTCTATTATCTTAATGTCAACATGGTCTGCATTAGGTCTATTCAGCCTCCTTTGACTAGGCTTCCACCTCTTGGTTCATCCCAACGTCACTTAAGACTGAGCTTCAAACCTCCCGAAACAAACACATTTGACTAAATTATAGGGCACATTGTGTTTTATTTTGTTGTTATTTTTCATGTCATGTCTGAATTGATTGCGTAGGACGTGAATGGAAACAAGACCGCAAGGACTTTTTTGTTGGTGCCATCCCTTTTGGAATAAGTGTTTGACTGTACTATGTTGTTGTTGTTTTTTCCCATTTATGTCTAATTAACTAATCAATCAATCAATCAATCAATCAATCAAAGGTAATAACCAATCACCTCTGTCTTTTTACAGTGCTGTTACTGCTGTTTGAGCCAATCCTCAGCGTCTCCTGTCTCATGAAGGGGGTTTCCGAGGGCCAGCATCAGGGGCTGTGGGTGATGGAGGGGTTCAACTTCTCCATGGACTGCTCCGTCCGGCCACAGTACCCAGGAGGCTCCTTCCAGCTCACCTTCACTGGACCCAATGCCACACACAGCTACACCCAGACAGCTGTCAATCACTCTGCACACTTCCTGTTTCCTGCTGCCGACCACGCCCACCACCAAGGAAACTACAGCTGTGTTTATCACGCCACTGTGTTCGGCCATGACTTCACCTCCGAGAGCCACTTCCTCTCTCTGACTGTAGAAGGTAACATCTATCTATCTATCTATCTATCTATCTATCTATCTATCTATCTATCTATCTATCTATCTATCTATCTATCTATCTATCTATCTATCTATCTATCTATCTATCTATCTATCTACCTACCTACCTACCTACCTACCTATCTATCTATCTATCTATCTATCTATCTATCTAAGTCATGTGAGGTTGTTTCCTACATGATGTAATGTATTATTAATCATCATATTTCTCTCCCACAGCCTCTCCTCTGAAGGAGAGAGTCATCAGAATGACGGTGGCGATGATCATTCTGTTTGGACAGTTCATCTTCCAGTATTTCTTCTGGAAGAGGAGGGTAAATATACTCGTCTTTTATTAAACCACAATCCTTAACCCTAGAACACTAAACCCTTTCACCCTAGAGCCTAGAACACTAAACCCTTTCACCCTAGAACACTAAACCCTTTCACCGTAGAACACTAAACCCTTTCACCCTAGAGCCTAGAACACTAACCCCTTTCACCCTAGAACACTAAACCCTTTCACCCTAGAGCCTAGAACACTAAACCCTTTCACCCTAGAGCACTAAACCCTTTCACCCTAGAGCCTAGAACACTAACCCCTTTCACCCTAGAACACTAAACCCTTTCACCCTAGAGCCTAGAACACTAAACCCTTTCACCCTAGAACACTAAACCCTTTCACCCTAGAACACTAAACCCTTTCACCCTAGAGCCTAGAACACTAACCCCTTTCACCCTAGAACACTAAACCCTTTCACCCTAGAGCCTAGAGCACTAAACCCTTTCACCCTAGAACACTAAACCCTTTCACCCTAGAGCCTAGAGCACTAAACCCTTTCACCCTAGAGCCTAGAACACTAAACCCTTTCACCCTAGAGCCTAGAGCACTAAACCCTTTCACCCTAGAGCCTAGAACACTAAACCCTTTCACCCTAGAGCCTAGAACACTAAACCCTTTCACCCTAGAACACTAAACCCTTTCACCCTAGAACACTAAACCCTTTCACCCTAGAGCCTAGAACACTAAACCCTTTCACCCTAGAGCCTAGAACACTAAACCCTTTCACCCTAGAACACTAAACCCTTTCACCATAGAACACTAAACCCTTTCACCATAGAACACTAAACCCTTTCACCCTAGAACACTAAACCCTTTCACCATATAACACTAAACCCTTTCACCCTAGAGCCTAGAACACTAAACCCTTTCACCCTAGAGCCTAGAACACTAAACCCTTTCACCCTAGAGCCTAGAACACTAAACCCTTTCACCCTAGAACACTAAACCCTTTCACCCTAGAGCCTAGAACACTAAACCCTTTCACCCTAGAGCCTAGAACACTAAACCCTTTCACCCTAGAACACTAAACCCTTTCACCATAGAACACTAAACCCTTTCACCCTAGAGCCTAGAACACTAAACCCTTTCACCCTAGAGCCTAGAACACTAAACCCTTTCACCCTAGAACACTAAACCCTTTCACCCTAGAACACTAAACCCTTTCACCCTAGAGCCTAGAACACTAAACCCTTTCACCCTAGAGCCTAGAACGCTAAACCCTTTCACCCTAGAGCCTAGAACACTAAACCCTTTCACCCTAGAGCCTAGAACACTAAACCCTTTCACCCTAGAGCCTAGAACGCTAAACCCTTTCACCCTAGAACACTAAACCCTTTCACCCTAGAGCCTAGAACGCTAAACCCTGCTGCTGTTGTGTGTCTCCAGGCCACCAGGGGGCAGCGTGTAGACTTGGAGAACGTGGAGATGCATTACGTTAACGTGGCGGCTTCCAGCGCTGACGCCAGACTCAGTGAAGATGATGAAGGAGACTACGAGGAGCCAGACGAAGAAGAAGAAGACGGCTACGAGGAGCCAGACGAGCTTCTGGAATGGGTAAATATACTCGTCTTTTATTAAACTACAATCCTTAACCCTAGAACACTAAACCCTTTCACCCTAGAGCCTAGAACACTAAACCCTTTCACCCTAGAACACTAAACCCTTTCACCCTAGAACACTAAACCCTTTCACCCTAGAGCCTAGAACACTAACCCCTTTCACCCTAGAACACTAAACCCTTTCACCCTAGAGCCTAGAACACTAAACCCTTTCACCCTAGAGCACTAAACCCTTTCACCCTAGAGCCTAGAACACTAACCCCTTTCACCCTAGAACACTAAACCCTTTCACCCTAGAGCCTAGAACACTAAACCCTTTCACCCTAGAACAATAAACCCTTTCACCCTAGAACACTAAACCCTTTCACCCTAGAGCCTAGAACACTAACCCCTTTCACCCTAGAACACTAAACCCTTTCACCCTAGAGCCTAGAGCACTAAACCATTTCACCCTAGAACACTAAACCCTTTCACCCTAGAGCCTAGAGCACTAAACCCTTTCACCCTAGAGCCTAGAACACTAAACCCTTTCACCCTAGAGCCCAGAGCACTAAACCCTTTCACCCTAGAGCCTAGAACACTAAACCCTTTCACCCTAGAGCCTAGAACACTAAACCCTTTCACCCTAGAGCACTAAACCCTTTCACCCTAGAGCCTAGAACACTAACCCCTTTCACCCTAGAACACTAAACCCTTTCACCCTAGAGCCTAGAACACCAAACCCTTTCACCCTAGAACAATAAACCCTTTCACCCTAGAACACTAAACCCTTTCACCCTAGAGCCTAGAACACTAACCCCTTTCACCCTAGAACACTAAACCCTTTCACCCTAGAGCCTAGAGCACTAAACCCTTTCACCCTAGAACATTAAACCCTTTCACCCTAGAGCCTAGAACGCTAAACCCTTTCACCCTAGAACACTAAACCCTTTCACCCTAGAGCCTAGAACGCTAAACCCTGCTGCTATTGTGTGTCTCCAGGCCACCAGGGGGCAGCGTGTAGACTTGGAGAACGTGGAGATGCATTACGTTAACGTGGCGGCTTCCAGCGCTGACGCCAGACTCAGTGAAGATGATGAAGGAGACTACGAGGAGCCAGACGAAGAAGAAGAAGACGGCTACGAGGAGCCAGACGAGCTTCTGGAATGATCTGAAACGGGGTGGCGGTGGCTCAGGGGTAGAGTGGCCACTAGGGGGCGGCGGTGGCTCAGGGGTAGAGTGGCCGGATGGTAACCGTAAGGTTGCCAGTTCGAACTCTGTGGGCTCCCCCAGAGTTGGTGTTGAAGTGTCCTTGAGCAAGACTCTGAACCCCTAATTGCTCCTGATGTGCAGGTTGGTGCCTTGCATGGTTTCCTCCACCATCGGTGTGTGAATGTGTGTGTGAATGGGTGAATGTAATGCACATCTACAGTATGTAAAGCGCCTTGGATAAAGGCGCTATATATATATATATATAAATATGCACCATTTACTATTTAAAACAATATGTCACCATTTTTGTCCACTCACTCTGTTGTTGCGTTCACACGGGCAGATGAAACAATGCAGTCTACCGTTCATTGTCAATGTAATCTATGCAGCGCCATGACGTTGCACAGATAGTCTACCATTCATTGTCAATGGAAGCCAACGACAGACCGGGGGGGGGTTCCAAACCACCCAAATCACTGAATGCTCCTATAACGTACAACAGTATTGACATCAACACATTCTTAAAGCAGCTACCAAAGTAAAAGCTCTGGATGTTTTCATTCTTAAAGCAGCTACCAAAGTAAAAGCTCTGGATGTTTTCATTCTTAAAGCAGCTACCAAAGTCAAAGCTCTGGATGTTTTCATTCTTAAAGCAGCTACCAAAGTAAAAGCTCTGGATGTTTTCATTCTTAAAGCAGCTACCAAAGTAAAAGCTCTGGATGTTTTCATTCTTAAAGCAGCTACCAAAGTAAAAGCTCTGGATGTTTTCATTCTTAAAGCAGCTACCAAAGTAAAAGCTCTGGATGTTTTCAAACTGGCATCACAACATTCTTAGAGCAGCTACCAAAATAAAAGCTCTGGGTGTTTTCAAACTGTTTTGGAAACAGCAGACATGATAACAAAGATCTGCTATTATTGAAGAGATATACAATATGAATTGGTTAATGTATGTTTGGTAAGTATTGTAATATTGATATACTCAATAACCTACCTCCTAACCTACATCTAAATTATGTAAAAAAAGAAAAAAAGAAAAAGAAAAAACTAAAAAAATATCACACTGAATATAACCTACCGGTATGTATCTATGTAATCTACTATAATCTACTGTAATCTACTGTAATCTACTGTAATCTACTATATGCCATATTCAGGTTCATACATGCATATATGTGGATGAATAGGAAATATATGTCTCTATATAGCTTATGCCATTTATATTTCCATGTATGGGGGGGGGTGCGTCGGGAGGTAACAGGGGTGCATGGGGGGGGGGGGCGTCGGGATGTAACAGGGGGTGCATGGGCGGGGGGGTGTCGGGAGGTAACAGGGGGTGCATGGGCGGGGGGGTGTTGGGAGGTAACGGGTGCATGGGGTGGGGGGGGTGCGTCGGGATGTAACAGGGGGTGCATGGGGGGGGGGTGTCGGGAGGTAACAGGGGGTGCATTGGGGGGGGGGGGGGGGGGTGCATGGTCAAAAAGGTTCGGGAACCGCTGTGTTAACTCATTCCCCGCCGAGATCGCCTTATGATGCCTTCTGGCTCCAAACGCACTCGTCGCAGAGATCGCCTTTTGACGCCTTTTTTTTAATATAAATTGATTACGGTTCAAAACTGTTCTGTAAGCGCTCGTAGCACTCCGGTTCCGGTGTGATGGGAAATATAAAAAGAAAAAAAAGGAAAAAAAAGTGAAAATTCCTCTGGCTTATGCCGTCATTGAGTTGCAAGGATCCTTCCAGGATTAGTTCTGATGTAATGTTCTGTTCACACTGAGAACAACCAGGATTAGTTCTGATGTAATGTTCTGTTCACACTGAGAACAACCAGGATTAGTTCTGATGTAATGTTCTGTTCACACTGAGAACAACCAGGATTAGTTCTGATGTAATGTTCTGTTCACACTGAGAACAACCAGGATTAGTTCTGATGTAATGTTCTGTTCACACTGAGAACAACCAGGATTAGTTCTGATGTAATGTTCTGTTCACACTGAGAACATCCAGGATTAGTTCTGATGAATTGAACCATTTTGTACTTTTTGTATTTTTATTTTTTTTTAACATTATCTGTGAACTCAGTTAAAGCTGCAATCCACAGGTTTTATGTCCAGCTCAGGATTCATAAACAGATATGGACTGATATATATCAGTCCATATCTGATATATATATATGCGCATTTCAGGGGTCTGCAACCTTTTTAAATTAAGTGCCATGTTTTCTATTGTCTAGATAGTCAGTGTGCCATGTCAGCATTCATTTAATGACACCACATGTCAGCATTCATTTAATGACACCACATGTCAGCATTCATTTAATGACACCACATGTCAGCATTCATTTAATGTCACCACATCATGTCAGCATTCATTTAATGACACCACATGTCAGCATTAATTTAATGTCACCACATCATGTCAGCATTAATTTAATGACACCACATGTCAGCATTCATTTAATGTCACCACATCATGTCAGCATTCATTTAATGTCACCACATCATGTCAGCATTCATTTAATGTCACCACATGTCAGCATTCATTTTAATGTCACCACATGTCAGCATTCATTTAATGTCACCACATCATGTCAGCATTAATTTAATGTCACCACATCAAGTCAACATTCATGTAATGACACCACATTATGTCAGCATCCATTTAATGTCACCACATCATGTCAACATTAATTTAATGTCACCACATGTCAGCATCCATTTAATGTCACCACATCATGTCAGCATTCATTTAATGTCACCACATCATGTCAGCATCCATTTAATGTCACCACATCATGTCAACATTCATTTAATGTCACCACATCATGTCAACATTCATTTAATGTCACCACATGTCAACATTAATTTAATGTCACCACATCATGTCAGCATTCATTTAATGTCACCACATCATGTCAACATTAATTTAATGTCACCACATGTCAACATTCATTTAATGTCACCACATCATGTCAGCATTCATTTAATGTCACCACATCATGTCAACATTAATTTAATGTCACCACATCATGTCAACATTCATTTAATGTCACCACATCATGTCAACATTCATTTAATGTCACCACATCATGTCAACATTCATTTTAATGACACCACATACAAATAATGTTGATTGTCCACAAAGGTTAAAATGATCATTAGACTCAGAGCAATAACCTCACCTATCTCCCAGACTCTTGAATGAATGTAGAAAATGTGCAGGATGTAATTGACGTAGGTACATGTGAGGGACATTTATTATACAGTTTATTTTAAACTCTCTCATCTATGATCGCCTTCCTTTGTGCCAACGTTGGCACGGTGCCTAAGGTTGCCGACCCCTGGTGTACTGTAAACATATTCACATACAGTACCAAACACATCTGCTAAAATAAAACTTGAATTACAATACGTTGTGGATTACAGCTTCAAGAAGCAGTTTGTATGTGATATATTTTCTTATCTCTATGATGTTACTTGTGTACTTAAATATTGTTGTGTTATTAGGCTTCAAGAAGCAGTCTGTATAGTCGTCGCTGTCGGGAGGAAACCACCTAACTCCATTTTCTGGCATAGCCTAAATCAGTGCTATTGAACACCCTTTAAGACTGTGTGTTGTTTCTATTGAACACCCTTTGTTGTTGTTTCGAAAATATTGAACCAATGAAAAGTAGTAAAAAACGCTTTGGAGAAAACCTCTTAACTCCATTGGACCCTCAAATTGTCTGCTAAAGCAACTAACTCCACCACCTCTCCCCCTCTCATGGAAGTAATTGACAATATATAAAGTCACAACACCAACTTTGATGAGGCAGTATTGCTTTGTTTTCAAAATACGAGGTTTTCTAAATTTCCAGAAAAGATTATTTTTTCTCCATTTCCTGAAAAATGAACATTTTGGAGTTAGATGGTTTCTTCCCGACAGCAGAGATATTATATTATATATTTTCTTATCTCTACGATGTAACTTGTGTACTTAAATATTGTGATGTTTTTAAATGATTAGTAGAAGGTGAGTGGAAAAGTTTAAATCAGTAGTTCTCAAACGTTATATTTTATTTTCCCCTCTGCATTAGGCCACGGAGCCTCTGAGAGTGTACAGGTCCATTTGGTTAAATGTTGCACACTCTCAGAATTAACAATCATTTAGCTGCATGCCATGGGGACCCCCCTGGAACCCTCCTAAAGACCCCTGGGGGTCCCCGGACCCCACTTTGAGAAGCACTGGGTTAAAGTCTCCTGTTGGTTTGGTAGCTTTGTGGCTGCAGTTGAAGTCGGCTCAGCTTTGGATTTCTATCTTTGTGGACGTTTGTAGCGTCGATTAATCTGATCGATAATCGATGCACGACACGATCAATCGATCGGTCGTCTTCAGTGTTGCCAGATGCACAATAATGATCCTTTTTGTACGATGAGTTTACCCCTACAATGTACAATCAATAATTCCAAAAACGCCCCAAATGTACGACAATGTCGCCATATCTAAAAAAGAAAAAGGCGTGTACATTTTCTAAATTCCCTGCAGCTGCTGATTTGGGATCCCGGTTCGGCTTTTCAAAATAAGCCAATCTGACCCTAGATCAGGCATTAAAAACACCACTGGCGTCTTTCCAGTCCAGTTCCAATCTGACCCTAGATCGGGCATTAAAAACACCACTCGCGTCTTTGGCGTCTTTCCAGTCCAGTTCCAATCTGACCCTAGATCAGTCCAGGCTTTTATTTGTGTATAAGGTCAGTTCCAGGAAGTCGCCTGCTTCCACGCAGTATTATGTCATGATGCGTTTTAGTCTCGTATAGGACTCTCAAACAGGGTTGTTTTCTTACAATAAATACAGGAAACAAAATGTGAAATTTAAACCTCCGGTAGCATAATTGAAATCTGGCAACACTGGCCGTCTTGAGAGGGAACCTCTGTGATTGACAGCAGCTCCATCTTGTCTTATTACTGAGCTTTTGTCCCCACACGTCTCATTATGTCTCATTATGTCTTATTACTGAGCTTTTGTCCCCACACGTCTCATTATGTCTTATTATGTCTCATTATGTCTCATTACTGAGCTTTTGTCCCCACACGTCTCATTATGTCTTATTATGTCTCATTATGTCTTATTACTGAGCTTTTGTCCCCACACGTCTCATTATGTCTCATTATGTCTTATTATGTCTCATTATGTCTCATTATGTCTCATTACTGAGCTTTTGTCCCCACACGTCTCATTATGTCTCATTATGTCTTATTACTGAGCTTTTGTCCCCACACGTCTCATTATGTCTCATTATGTCTCATTACTGAGCTTTTGTCCCCACACGTCTCATTATGTCTCATTATGTCTCATTACTGAGCTTTTGTCCCCACACGTCTCATTATGTCTCATTATGTCTCATTACTGAGCTTTTGTCCCCACACGTCTCATTATGTCTCATTATGTCTCATTATGTCTCATTATGTCTCATTACTGAGCTTTTGTCCCCACACGTCTCCTTATGTCTCATTATGTCTCATTATGTCTCATTATGTCTTATTACTGAGCTTTTGTCCCCACACGTCTCATTATGTCTCATTATGTCTTATTACTGAGCTTTTGTCCCCACACGTCTCATATTTGCCACTGACGATGAGAGGAGAAATTAGGTCAAATGTCCGCCAAATTATGATGTAAATTTGTGAGGTCAGAAAAGTGAAGACGCAAATTGTGATTGGCCGGCGTGATGATGATGATGATGATGATGATGATGATGATGATATATGTGTATGTTGATAAGAGCGTCCCTCACTTCACACGGGTGTGATTTTTCTCTACAATAAATTCTTTAGAAACATCATGCTCTGGTTTAGTACCGTCTAATCATTCTCTGCACAACTATAGTCTGTCTTCCGAAACCATGAACTATAGCACTGGGGGGCACTGGGGGGGAACAGGGGAGGCACTGGGGGGACACTGGGGAGGAACTAGGGGGACTTTGTAGTTTCTGAGTTATTTTCGTCTTTTTTTCAAATCCTCAGAAATTATGAAAAACGGCATGCTATAGTATGCCGTTCGAGACAATGGGCTATAGTCCATGGTCTCGGAGCAATTTTCGCCTTTTTTTCAAATCCTCAAAAATTATGAAAAACGGCATGCTATAGTATGCCGTTCGAGACCATGGGCCATGGGCCATGGTAGCCTGGTTAATAAACCGGACCGAATCAGCCGTTGGCAAAAAAAAATTGCCTACCAGCGGATTACGGTCTGGCGAGGCTCAGTAGCACGCCTCTTTCCTACAACCGAGAACAGGTCGGACCAATCGGGACACGGAATGCAATATGGGCGGGCTTTGGTACAGTGACGTTCAATGCTTGAGACCTTTGACTGACAGTAGCTCTGACCAATTGCGTCAAAGGGAAAATGTTTGAACCCGCCCCCCGGGAAATGAAATCCAAGTGGAGCCAGCCCAGACTAATATACCGCGACAGTGTTGTGTGATATTAGTCTGGCTTATTAGCCAGGCTAGGGCCATGGGCCATGGGCCATGGTCTCGGAGTGATTTTCGTCTTTTTTTCAAAACCTCAAAAATGATGAAAAACGGCATATTATAGTATGCCGTTCGAGACCATGGGCTATAGTCAGTCCATGGTCTCGGAGTGATTTTCTCAAATCCTCAAAAATGATGAAAAACGGCAGTATGCTGTCCAAGGCCATGGGCTGAACTTGAACCCACGACCTGTGGCTCATATAAACAGCATCTTATCACAGAGTGCCACCATGCTCTCTGAAGATCTTCTCAGCTTACCATCTCTTTCCAGTGTTCTTCTTGATGTTATTCTCCAAAACGTGCTGCAGAGTGAAAGTAGGAGGAACTCAGCTGGATTCGAACTCACAACCTCTGGCTCACATGGATGTCGTCTTAACAAGGGTGCCACTGAGCCCTCTATGATTAAGTTGTTCTTCTTGGTGTCACTGTTCAAATGGGGCCTTGGGATCATGTACAGCATTGTAATGGTGTTTGCTGTGCATCAAAGGTGTCTTTTACTGCTTTTTAAGTGTTATCATGGATTTTAATCACATAATACAGAGGATAAACCATGACAGAACACTGACAGCCTGGTAGCTCAATGTGTTAAGAGGCTGTCCACATGATCCAGACGTCGTGGGTTCAAATCCCACTGGTCTTTACTCTGAAACTTTACTTTGAAGAAAGAAGAAGATGAAAGCGCATGAAAATCTCACTCTGTCAGGCTAAGGTAGTGACCCATTCACACTTTTTGAGTGGTGTAAACCACTCCTACAACTGGCTTTTGTGTGCAGAAAAAAATGAGCATGGTTGCTATGTTCAAAATAATTTCTGACGTAATTAAATCACACCCGGGTGAACTGGATGACCGTAGCAACCATGGTCATTTTCTCTGCACAGAAAAAGCCAGTTGTGAAATCACATCCGGGTGTGATTTCATTACGTCAGATCAGAGCTGATCAGGCTACATAATACCTTACCTTATTTCATTACGTCAGACATTACGTCAGACCACAGCTGATCATGCTATATAAAACCTTACACCACTCAGTTCACACGGGTGTGATTTTTATAATTCAGCTTACTGTGGAGACACATTCTGGAACGTTTTACTTTGAAATGTTTTGTAGTTTCTGAGTTATTTAACTTAAACGCACAATGCATTCTCAATGGCAATAGCACAAACTTTGGCATGCTACTAGTCCTACATACTTACACCTAGAAACCCCATTCAAACCTATTTAGGTTCATCTTACGGTGTACATGTTTGCCTGAAAAGGAATCTTTGAAATGTTTCATAGTTTTAGAAATATAGTGCTTTCAAATTTGAGAAATGTATAATGGGGCTCAATGGCAGATAGTGGCAAGTCAAAAATCACTTTCACCTAGAAACTCCATTCACACTTTTTATAATTCAGCTTACTGTGGGTACACATGCTGGAACTTTTTACTTTGAAATGTTTTGTAGTTTCTGAGTCTTTTAACTTAAACGCACAATGCATTCTCAATGGCAATAGCACAAACTTTGGCATGCTACTAGTCCTACATACTTACACCTAGAAACCCCATTCAAACCTTTTTAGGTTAATCTTACAGTGGACATGTTTGCCTGAAAAGGAATCTTTGAAATGTTTCATAGTTTTAGAAATATAGTGATTTCAAATTTGAGATATTTATAATGGGGCTCAATGGCAGATATAGTGGCACGTCAAAAAGTCACTTTCACCTAGAAACTCCATTCATACTTTTTATAATTCAGCTGACTATGGAGACACATGCTGGAACTTTTTACTTTGAATTGTTTTGTAGTCTCTGAGTTATTTTCGTATTTTTTTCAAATCCTCAAAAATGATGAAAAACGGCATGCTATATATAGTATGCCGTTCGAGACAATGGGCTGTAGTCCATGGTCTCGGAGTGATTTTCACCTTTTTTTCAAATCCTCCAAAATTATGAAAAACGGCATGCTATAGTATTCCGTCCGAGACCATGGGCTATAGTCCTTGGTCTCGGAGAGATTTTCACCTTTTTTTCAAATCATCAAAAATGATGAAAAACAGCATGCTATAGTATGCCGTCCGAGACCATGGGCTATAGTCCATGGTCTCGGAGAGATTTTCACCTTTTTTTCAAATCCTCAAAAATGATGAAAAACGGCGTGCTACAGTATGCCTTCCAAGGCCATGGGCTGAACTTGAACCCACGACCTGTGGCTCACATAGACAGCAGCTTATCACAGAGTGCCACCATGCTCTCTGAAGATCTTCTCAGCTTACCATCTCTTTCCAGTGTTCTTCTTGATGTTATTCTCCAAAACGTGCTGCAGAGTGAAAGTAGGAGGAACTCAGCTGGATTCGAACTCACAACCTCTGAGGCTTCGTACACACATAAAGAACAACTGTGCTGTGCTCTGCCTGTGTTTCATGGCCGCCCCAATGCTTTTCCAATGGAAGTCACGTGGTTTGACCAAACACTTGTGTTTGATTGCCCCCCCTCCCCCCATCACACACAACTGTTTGGTCAAACCACGTGACTTCCATTGGAAAAGCATTGAGGCGGCCATGAAACACGGACAGCACAGAGC
This sequence comes from Electrona antarctica, assembly GCF_951216825.1. NCBI lineage: Eukaryota > Metazoa > Chordata > Actinopteri > Myctophiformes > Myctophidae > Electrona > Electrona antarctica. Next base: position 4,438,418 of record NC_136812.1, on the reverse strand, counting down.
ATGTTCGTCTGATATGTGTGTACGAAGCCTCAGACAGGTGAGCATCATGCAACTCTTGATTCCTCTCATTAATGCTGATCGTGTACAGCTGTGGGATGGTGCATGGGACCAGCAGCAAGCCTTAAAACCTCTGCTGAGGCCATGCCAGCCACTCACTTCTTCCTCTGTGTTTCTCACTGACGGCAGCAACAACGATGGGAATCATTCGCCATCTTGGTCTTTCTGCACTGGCTCTGTGGTTTGCCACACACGGTAAAACACTTTTTGGTTTGTTTCCCATGTGCATTATATAAATTGTAGGCTTGTTTAGTTGTTGCAGATTCATAGGAAGACTTAGCTCTGGTCCATAGCCTTCTACTGCTTCTACGATTCTGCCCTGCAGGCAGAATCGTAGAATCAAAATGCATATCGTTGCTGTCGGGAGGAAACCTCATAACAACATTTTAGAGGTTTTTGATTTTTTTTTTTGCATAAATCAGTGCTATACACTGACACCACGGCGCGTAAACAGCGCCTCAAACTGTGACTCCGCCCACAACCGGGGGAAGTTGTGATTTGCGCTCGTTCACTACAATGCAATTTGCGGCATTTTCAAAACAATATTGAGCAGAGTAGCGATTATCAAACGTATTTGCAATGCCATACGTTGAAAGATCTGTTGCCCGTGGACAAGGCGCGCTACCTCCGCAAGTTAGATAGCATCGGCATAGATGTTTGTCCGTATGTGATTAAGGATTGGACCAAGTTGCATTGGCAGCCATAGAAAATTCTTACCCCAGGCTAAAACCGGATGTGACGTTTTTGGGCGTTCCTGTCTAGCGTGGTGTCAGTGTATTGAACACCCTTTACGTCTGTGTGTTTCGAAAATATTTAACCAATGGAGAGTAGTAAAAAGTTATTTGGAAAAAACCTCTTAACTCCATTGGACCCTCAAAATGTCTGCTAAAACAACTAACTCCACCACCTCTCTCCCTCTCATGGAAGTAATTGACAATATATAAAGTTACAACACCAACTTTGATGAGGCTGTATTGCTTTGTTAAAATATATATGGTTTTCTTAATTTCCTGAAATGTATATTTTTCATTTCCTGAAAAATGAACATTTTGGAGTTATGAGGTTTCCTCCCGACAGCAGAGATATGTCATACCAAATGCTTTGTTTTATCCAATCTTGATTGAAAATGTTATTTCACACAGTATGCAGAATGGGTACAGGTCAATACAAAAACTGCTATACTTGAGGATAGAACCAGAAAAAGCACAAAAACTTCATTTTCAATTAATCAGAACATTTAATGATGTACAAATATACACTTAAAAATCACACCCGTGAAGTGAAGGGTGCTCTTATCATCATACCATCTCATTTTTGGCCAATCACAATTTGCTTCCTCACTTTTCTGCAGCCCTCACTTATCTTCAACATCTAATTTGCTCATCAAACAAAAATGTTTGGTCAACCCATGTGACTCCTATTGGAAAAGCATTGTGGTGGCCAAAAACAAAACAAAAAACGACCGAACATTTGTTTGATCCGTGTGAATGAGGCCTGAGAGGCTGTGGTCACTGTGTTTCCAGGTCCTTTATTGGACCATGACAGAACATCTGTAACCCCATCTAGTGGAGGTTAGTTGTAATGTCCACCAGGACATCCTTTTAAAAGTGGAAATGAAATGATTACTATTTACCCAGGGTATCTGGGCTAAGCTCAAGAACTTGTTTCCAGCCAGGCCCTGCTCATAGAACATTTCATCGTAGTGGTTCAATGCCTTGTTCAAGGGCACTTCAGCGGTGGTAATTTTAACGTGTCGGACCGCTGATTCGAACTGGCGACCTTCCGGTATCAAGACCGCTCCGCAATCCGTTCGGCCACCGCTGCCACAGGAACATCTACCAGCAATAGATACCGTATAGATATTATCTATACGGTGGATTTTTATGAAACAAACACTTTGCATAGTTTGGGAACCATTGATGATATTAGGTTAAAGTTTCATGATAATGACAACCCTACCAACTATATATAGGAGTTTTCATACATGCACGTCAAAATGCTCCACAGTACAGAAAAGAGAAGTCAAAGTTGATATATATTTTTCCACATCAAGTGCTGAAAGTTGGTGCAAATCGAGGGGCACGAGAACAAAGATACAAATGTTTAATATCAATTAAAAGCCAGATTGAACAGGTCAGATGGGCTTTAATTCAACCGATGCTTTAATACAGTGGGTTTCCACCAGTGGTCCTTGAGGAGGTTCCAGGTGGTCCTCAGCTAATATCTTTAACTCTTAAGATTCCACTTTATGATCTAACGAGTTAAATTATTGTTAAACATCTGCATTACTTAATTTACAAGTAGTGTAGGCTACACAATAAGAGAATGTAGAATAATTGTTAAAATTGTTGTTTTGATCATTTGCCTAGTACCACATCAACACAGCATGTAGTTGTGGACAAAACAAAATATTCAAAGTTTAGGCTATAGGGTCTGAGAGGCTAAATCCCATAAAATGGTGGTCCGTGGCTCAAATGCAGAATAAATAATGGATAAGAAAAATATTGAATACCACTCCTTTAATATGTTGACTGTGCTCACCTCCCTGGGTTTTGAGGTAATGTATTCCACATACGGGAAGGTAGTTGATGAATGCAGAATCACCATTTTTCTTCAGGGTTTTCATTGTAACTTTTTATAGAGCCTGCAGCAGAAGATGGGGCGGCAGGGGCGGCGATGGCTCAGGGGTAGAGTGGTCTGATCACTCCGAGTTCGAACCCGGGATCCCCCAGAGTTAGTGTTGAAGTGTCCTTGAGCAAGACACTGAACCACTAATTGCTCCCGATGTGCTGGTTGGTGCCTTGCATGGTTTCCTCCGGCATCGGTGTGTGAATGTGTGTGTGAATGGGTGAATGTATAATGCACAATATATGTAAAGCGCCTTGGATAAAGGCCCTATATAAATGCACAATTTACCATTTAAGATGTGTAGGCATGTGTATTTTTAGCGAGTCTATGAGATAAGCTGATCCCAGTCCATTCAGTGCTTTGAAAACACGTAGGAGGACTTTGAAGTCGACTCTAAATAAATGGTTCTCAAAGTGGAATCTAGAGACCCTCAGTGTCCCTTGGGGGGAGGGGTTCCAGGGGGTCCCCAGAAAAATGTGTTAACACAGCATGCATCAATCAGTTTAACCACTTTAACCCTATACATCTACAAACTCACAATGCGTTGCGACGATGATGATTTATCATCAAAAAGTGCTCCTTGGAGCACAGGTCTCCACCAGGTCAGGAACGTTTGTGATGTTTGGACAAAATGTGTAGCCGTTTTATATAAACTTTTGTTTTGTATTTGAAGTGCCTCCTGGTTAATAAAAAATCACACCCGTGTGAACTGAGTGGTGCAAGGTCTTATATAGCCTGATCAGCTGTGGTCTGACGTAATGTCAGTGACCATGGTAACCATGCTCACCTGTGCACGGACACGTACACAGGTACACAAACATACAGACAAAGCTGGTTGTTGGAGTGGTTTGCACCACTCAAAAAATCACACTTGTGTGAAGTGAGAGGCGCTCTTATCATCATCATACATCATCACATCCCGTGCTCGGCCAATCAAATCATCCCATTAAGTGGTACACAAACACACAAAGCTGGGCATAGGATGACATTCCAAGAGAAGCAAGTGCCTTTTATGAGGGTCACTTTGTTTAGAGCACTTCTAACAAAAATCGAATGGCAGCCAAGTCTATGGACTTTTAATGTTTGTTTAGGGCACTGACGTGGCGCTGTGAGACATGAGACGTCACGTGGCCAATATAAATACATATTGTGACTGATTTTGTTTTATTTTATACAATAACACACTGTATTTATGTCTCGTAACGTACAGAATATAGTGGAAGTGAATGAAAGTGACTTCTATATTAGTCAAAATGATGCTTCATTTCAACATTACCAGGTGCCCCTCACTTCACACAAGTGTGATTTTTATTCAACAGATAGGGACGAAAGCAGGCATGCCCCCAGAGCGGCTGGCCAACGTGGAAGCCAACACCCAACTGGCCAAAGCTGGAATTGCAGGACGTTCATGGAGGTGGACGGAGGTTCAGTGACGTCATGAGGCACCAGCTTTTAGTGTGTGTGTAATAACTCGTCATAACTCCACAGGTCCGCCTGCAGTCCCTCCTCTTACCACTAGGGCAGAGTGCTTCAACGTTGGAGAGCCTCACTGGGGCCTTGGTACCAACAGAGGTACTTCCGGAAGACTTCCGGGTGCTTCAAACTCCACTGAGCAACTTCCATGAAATGAATAGCTGGGGCGGGGATGTCCGCTCTCTAGTTTATTTATGTAGAACTCTATGAATGGCGAAAGACATGCAGCGTTCTTCCCGATGCTAGTGAGGGGAAAAAAAACATTCAGAAAGTCTCCCGAATGAGGGATGAACATTATGTTGAAGGTCTGAATGAAGCGTCTCCGTCGCCGGTTCTCAACGTCTGGTCCAGGTGCCCCCAGGGGGGTTCCAGGGGGGGTCCCCGGCTAAATGATTGACAGTTAGTCCACCAAAACCAACCGTTACGGGTCTGTATACACTGACACCACAGCGCGTAATCAGCGCCTCAAACTGTGACTCCGCCCACCTCCGGGGGAAGTTGTGATTTGCTCTCGTTTACTGCAATGCAATTTGCGGCATTTTAAAAACAATATTGAGCAGAGTAGCGATTATCAAACGTTTTTGCAATGCCATACGTTGAAAGATCTGTTGCCCGTGGACAAGGCACGCTACCTCCGCAAGTTACATAGCATCGGCATAGATGTTTGTCCGTATGTGATTAAGGATTGGACCAAGTTGCATTGGCAGCCATAGAAAATTCTTACCCCAGGCTAAAACCGGATGTGACGTTTTTGGGCGTTCCTGTCTAGCGTGGTGTCAGTGTATCTCAGAGAGTGTAAAAATGGAACCAAAGAGATATTTGCAAGTCCATCCCATTCCAGTTGAGGTGATCTCACACATGTAGCTAGAAACACCCCAGGACAGGAAAGGACTTTTCAAAGCAAATATATGATACTGCAATCTGACCTCAGCTTGGGGACAATACATGAACCAATGAAAAGTGCTCGACCAATGGGTTTGACTCGTGGGCTTGCACGTGGAGGTGGTTTGTGGTGTAGAGGATATTAATGGGCATGCGTTTGATGGCAGACAGAGCAAGAGTGTGCCAATTAAAGCTACATCGGTGGTTCTCAAACCGGGGTCCCGGGACCCCCCGACGGTCCTTGAGCAGCTACAGGTCTGTAACTCTGAGAGTGTAGTATACACATGGCACCAAATGGACCCGTGAACATTTGGGTTAAGTTAAAGTTAAGTTTAGCTCTCTCAAGAGATCGAGGCTGCAGATAAAACATTCCAAACAATATGAAGAAAACATCCTTATTCCCGCAGCGTGCGCACAGACGGACATCTGGCACAGACGGACCACCACGGTGGTCTTTGTCCATCCATGGTCCCTCTACTTCTTCCAGCCGAGCAGTCTCCCCACGTTCATGATCCTCTTGTCTTTGTCCTTCTTCTTGTAGAGCAGCTGCAGCTCGTTGAGGCTCTGCCTCAGCGCGCTGATCTCCAGGGCCTGCTTGCTGTTCTCGTCCCTCAGCGTCTGGTTCTCATCCTCCAGGCGGTCCATGTCCTCCTGCTGCGGCCTGGCGTGCTCCGCCCCCGGGGTGGGAGTCGGGGTCGCCGCCACCGTCTCGTCGCCGTCCGACAGGAAGTGCTTCAGGAGGTCCACGTTGGAGACAAAGGGCGAGTCGGCGCGACGTTCCATCCTTTCGAGGAGAAAACGGAGAACGCCGTCGCTTTGCCTCCTTTTATATATTCCACCCCGTCGCCCTGATCAATGACCACTCTGATGACGTTACCCGACTCGGGTCTGTGTGATTGGACGCAGTGTGTAAATCTATTATATTGCGAGCTCGATTCGCGAGTCCGCCATTGTTATCGTAATTATATATATGGATATCTCTGTATCTGTCTGCCTATCTGTGTCTCTTTTATCTTGTTTATGGTTATGTGTGAGTCATAGTGACATGCCTAAAGGCACCTGGGATATAGGCTATATATGGGCGCAACATGGGGTTTATTTATGGTTATGTCAAAGTGCATGACGTCAGAGGTCATTTTGAGGGGTGCCAGCCCCTCCTACGCTCAGCTTTGTGTGTGTCTATGTATACCACGGAATGTGATGATTTGATTGGCTGAGCACGTAATGTGATGATGTATGATGAAAAGAGCGCCCCTCACTTCACACAAGTGTGATTTTTGAGGGGCCACAGCTTTTACTGTGTGAGTGTGTGTAAACAACACAAACTAATTAACATTAAATTTACATTGACAGGATTTTGAGTGTTTGTGTAAACACAAACTTTGTGTAACGCAAACATTAGACAAAGGTGAGTGACGCGAATTCTGATTGGCCGGAATGAGGTGATGTATGATGATGTATGATATTAGAGCGCCCCTCACTTCACACGGGTGTGATTTTTTAAGATCACATGCAATGTAAATATTGTAGATCAGTGGTTGAACCTTTTTCATATCAACGCCCATATTTGGCATTTGAGCCATGGATCACCATTCGATGGGATTTAGCCTCTCTGACCCAAAAATAAAGAATATGCCTCCACCAGGCCGAATGGATGGAGTGGACGCTAAGTTAGTTATTATTAAATATTAAGCAGGTAGTGGTCTTCCGTGACTTCCCGTCGGACTCACAGAGATGTCTTTGAAGTGAAATGATTACTATATTTACCCAGGGTATCTGGGCTAAGCTCAATAACTTGTTTCCAGCCAGGCCCTGCTCATAGAACATTTCATCGTAGTGGTTCAATGCCTTGTTCAAGGGCACTTCAGCGGTGGTAATTTTAACGTGTCGGACCGCAATCCGTTCGGCCACCGCTGTCACACACACGCACGCACATGCATTCACACGCACACACACGCACACGCACGCACACACACACACACACACACACACACACACACACACACACACACACGCACGACCCGTCAGCGGTAGTGCGGAGATGTTGCACAGACAACTGTGACCCAGTAGTAGACGTAGTCACTCACTTCTTCCCAACATGCATTGCACTACGCCAGCCAGACGCGGGAAATGGTCGCCTATGCTCCCCGTTTTTTCCTCCCCTACCCTATTTCTCCCCAGTGAGCGGTGGGACTGGGAGGGGCGTCTGGGCGGCTGTGGCGAAAACAGGATAAAGGAACAATCAGTAAAAACGGGGAAGCGTTTCAGTCCACTACGTTGATCTGGGAGAGTTTAAAATAGTCACTGTTCTACATGTTGATCTGGGAGAGTTTAGTCACTGTTCTGTATGTTGATCTGGAACTCGAGAGTTTAGGCAGGAAGGAGACGGAGAGCAGAGGACTGGGTCAAATACCACAACATGTCACTGAGTAAAGTCACATCACAGACGGTAAAAGGCAAAGCGGACCTCAAACGTGGACCACCATCAGAGTGGACCGATGCTGCGTCAGAGAAGGAACAGATCCAGGCAGCCATGCTGAAGCAGCCTGTGATAAAGTTACACAGAATAAGTATGTGTAGCCCAAACATTTAGACTCTCGTAGAGGTTTTTTTCGATTTTTTCAGAATCTAAAAAAACCTCTACGAGAGTCTAAATGTTTGGGCTAAAGTATGTGCATGTTTTCATGTCACTATTGTAGCCTACACTTTGATTTAATCTTCAACAGACAGCACATGTACACAAATGTTGTCGCTACTCGGTGGAGTAACTGAGTAATGCTTAAGTTCCTCCTAGGAGTCCTAGCACTAAACTCAAACTGTAGTTAATTGTCTCCACCAGGCCGAAGGCATGGGGAGAGTATGTTTTGCACTCCGTACATCTGTCCTTGTGTCTGTCTGTGGACAGCTAATCTCTGGCACTGTTGGCTTGATCGCAGCCAAACTCTGCACACATTGGCTGCGATCAAGCTGAAGCTCTGCTCCGAATATTTCACATGGCCCTGTTATAGCGCCACAAGGAGGCCAATTTTTGCAAAACACATTTTTTGACAGTACACCTACAGATTTTCGCAGGAGGAGCAGGAGTGCTCCGTTTTGAACAAATTGCCGCAGATGAACACATCGTGTGATTTCTGTGTAATGTTGCACGCACATTCCCACTAGGCAGAGGAAGAAATGCCACTTGAAACTTCTCAAATCAGCCTCATGATGGCGCTATAACTGGCCTATTCCTGTTTTTACCTATAACTGCACCGATCGGTGTAAACCTTTGCATGCACACTCCCTAGAGGCCAAGGAAAAACCTTTGTCCTGTATTGTTCACTCCCTAGAGGCCAAGGAAAAACCTTTGTCCTGTATTGTTCACTCCCTAGAGGCCAAGGAAAAACCTTTGTCCTGTATTGTTCACTCCCTAGAGGCCAAGGAAAAACCTTTGTCCTGTATTGTTCACATCTGCTCTTTATAGCGCCACCAGGAGGCTGTGTGTAAAACCTTTTTTTTTTATTACTCCTTCAAATTTGATAAAAAAATGTCACGCTAATCGGTACACATGATCTCTGTAGTCATGTGATCAACAAGGGTCTGTTTGATTTCTCATAATCTAGACTGACCATAAGTCATCTTTTCCCCCCGAACAAGTCCTCTTTTGGGGGTCTGGTTATAAATTCCTTCAAATGTCGGGTTTTACTCACAGACCATTAAAGCATGTGCAGTGAGGGTGGGGGGAGGAGGAATGCAGAGCGTGTGCTCGGACTATTCCAGCTGTCTACTCCTCCATTCAACGGTGTGTTACAGAGAGACACGCAGATATACATCTCCATACAACGGTGCTTTACCAGAGTTTGCTGTTAAATAAATAAATAGAGCTTGTGTAACCCGTGTCTCGTTAGAAACGAGATGATCAAGGATGCATGGACTAGATAAGCAGAAGATTCTAGATTTTCGTTGAGGGAGATGGTTGCTGTTTGTACACAGAATGAAGCACATCAAGACTCATTTAACTTTCAAAGGTAAGAGAATAGTTTTTTTCTTTGTTGTTTGTTTCTCAATACCTTTTAGTTTTATTTAGTTGCAAAACAAAATGGCTGAACTTGCAAATTTGACCCAAAAATAATAATGTATAAAGAAAATAAAAAATACTTGAATGATCAAAATTTGTTTTATCGTGACACTCTTTTATATTTTACTTCCTCTGGTTCCACTAAGCTGTAGCTAAATATTTCAGAATTGATGTGATTCTTGATTAATTACATATCCTGTGCTGATCTGTTTAGTCTTAGTTTGTTTTGTTTTGTTGTTCAATGTTAGAGCTATGTTAGGTAACCGTTGGTCTACTCACTATGGAACCAGGCTCCTATTTTATTTATTTATATATATATGTTTATGTTTACCAACCTGAAACCCTTTAAATACCAGAAATAAATGTGTAACCAGACCTTATTGAAAAGCAAAATAAAACTCTGAATTAAATTCCAAATTATAAACACAAATTTGATATCAGTCTCTGAACAATGCAAACATTCAAATGAAACAATCAAATCAAAACTCAATTGAACAGTCAATCAAAACAATTCTTCTGTTTTCGTTGTTTTTGTATCTTTCAGTTTGTTCTGCTGGCAACAACTTGAATACTCAGTTCAGTTTGTGTGGCACTGGTTAGTGTACCACTCGCTGCTGTATCTCTATAGTTTAGTCTTTCAGTGTGAAAAGATGAGCGATGCAACAGTACTTGTCCTACCACCACTGTAGACAAGGGCACACTTTAACTATTTCTCCTTCTTTCAGGTTCAGGTGGATTTTCATGGGTAGCTCGCCAGTCTGCATGCTGCTGTATAGCACTCCAGGAAGGATGAGCAGGCTGCAGACGAATCCAGGATCCAACTAACAGTTCAACTCCAATAACAAAAAAACCCGGCCTTGAAAACAAAGCCAGAAGACTCATTAGCAGTCTTACTCAATATAACACCATGTAAAAATGTCCCTTTGTCTTCATGTTCTCAACAATGATACTGTATATTGTGATTAAACTGAAAGTATAACCAACCACATGTAGCTTATTCAATTACTGTTCACCTTATCAAAGTGAAACCATTACACTAAACACATGCCTCAAATATATAATTTCTTATAATACCATGCTTTTAAATGATTTACTGGTGGCAACTTATTTAAAATGGAGCCTTACCAAGGGGGATGCCTCAAAGAACAATGCTGGACTGCTCTTGCAGTAAATGGAAAATAAAGTGAAAAAACCGTTTTTCACTGAAGTAGTGTGTTCACAGATAGGAGAAAAAACGTTTTTTTTTGTATTTTTCCTCTTAAAGTGTCTTTCTTCATAAACCTTCTGGTTCTGTTCAATCAAAGTGATTTCTCAATCAAATATCTCTTAATCTTTTTAGAATGAAATGTTTTCACTCAGAAAATCCACAGCAGCTCTCCTCTGGCTGACACAGGAGAAAAAGAAAGCATGTCCCTCCACTTCCTTCTCTAGAAGGAAACAACAAGCTGCCTGATTGGCTAACTCAGCCAACTCACAGCAAGCAAAGTTCTTATTGGCTTACAAAACTCCCCATGTTTAGAGTGACTGCTGCTCCAACCAATCACACTCTATTATCTTTGAGTCTCATAAATTAACCCCTGAAATGCCAGTTCAGTTATTGTGCTGACACTGGGTTTAGATTATATGTTGGTTTGTTTGTTTCATCACATACTTAAGTCACTTTTAAATATGTTATCCTATTTATTTGTCACTGAAAGTAAATCATTTTAATGATACAGTTTGTTTATGTTTGCATCATTTAACCCTGGGTTACACTTGACTGCACGTTTAGGTCAGGAACCGATATTGACCGAAATTGAATTATTTGTATGGGTACCCGGTACCAACCATGTGTTCATTCGGTTCCTACTTGGAACCGAATTTCGGTACCCAATAACCATCCCGAAATACCAACACAACTTGCATGTTATTTTTAAAACATTTTGTTTCTCTCGTCATTCTCCATCCCAGATGTCTTTCCTGCCCAACTCAAACATGTCTACAGCAGAAATAGACATGTCAACCAACACCAGAGAATTCATACAGGAGAGAAGCCCTACGCCTGTGACCAGTGTGGGACTAGGTTCAGCCGGAGCAGTGAACTAAAACGTCACCAGAGACTTCATACAGGAGAGAAGCCCTACCACTGTGACCAGTGTGGGACTAGGTTCAGCGTGAGCAGTAATCTCAAACGTCACCAGAGAATTCATACAGAAGAGAAGCCCTACGCCTGTGACCAATGTGGGACTAGGTTCAGCACAAACCATGAGCTCAAAGTTCACCAGAGATTTAAGCCCTACCACTGTGACCAGTGTGGGACTAGGTTCAGCCATAGCAGTGAACTAAAACGTCACCAGAGAATTCATACAGGAGAGAAGCCCTACGCCTGTGACCAGTGTGGGACTAGGTTCAGCCGGAGCAGTGAACTAAAACGTCACCAGAGAATTCATACAGGAGAGAAGCCCTACCACTGTGACCAGTGTGGGTCCTGGTTCAGCACAAACGGTAATCTCACTATACACCAGAGAATTCATACAGGAGAGAAGCCCTACCACTGTGACCAGTGTGGGACTAGGTTCAGCCAGAGCAATAAACTAAAACGTCACCAGAGAATTCATACAGGAGAGAAGCCCTACCACTGTGACCAGTGTGGGACCTGGTTCAGCACAAGCGGTAATCTCACTAAACACCAGAGAATTCATACAGGAGAGAAGCCCTACACCTGTGACCAGTGTGGGACTAGGTTCAGCCAGAGCAGTAAACTAAAACGTCACCAGAGAATTCATACAGGAGAGAAGCCCTACCACTGTGACCAGTGTGGGACTAGGTTCAGCCATAGCAGTGAACTAAAATGTCACCAGAGAATTCATACAGGAGAGAAGCCCTACCACTGTGACCAGTGTGGGACCTGGTTCAGCACAAACGGTAATCTCACTATACACCAGAGAATTCATACAGGAGAGAAGCCCTACGCCTGCAGCATCACTCCCAATCTTCCGCCGTAGTCTGAAGACCCACCTTTTCAGACTCCATCATGGCCCATAGCAGTTATCCTACCCCCTTAGATAGCACTTTTTAGACTTAGATAGCATTTGAAACAGACTTATAGCATGGCATGTAGACAGCACAATAATGGCATTGTATGTAGTCATAGAACATCATAGTACATATGTATAGCATAGTATAGTATATATGTATAGTTAATATGTATAGTGTCATTATATAGATATGTTCTAGTTACGTTCTTAGCTTACGCATGTTTCTTGATAAATGCATTTTATATATGTGATGTATTCCCATACTTTTGTTCTTGCCTAATGTAAATCGCTCTGGATTAAGAGCGTCTGCTAAATGCCTAAATTGTAAATTGCCTGTGACCAGTGTGGGACTAGGTTCAGCCAGAGCAATAATCTCAAAATTCACCAGAGAATTCATACAGGAGAGAAGCCCTACGTCTGTGACCAGTGTGGGACTAGGTTCAGCCAGAGAGGTAGTCTCAAATATCATGAGAGAACTCATAGAGAGAAGACCAGCTACCACTGACTCTGTAGTTCTGTAGACTTCTCTGTAGTCTCACCTCAAACAACATCCCATCGTAGTAGTGGTGCACAGTGCACACTTAGGCCTGACTCACACCTTTACAACAACAGATTGATGTATGCTTGTTGTATGAGATGTATAACTGATGCAAGCTCGCAAAGCATTTCCAATGGAAGTCACATGGTTTGATACAACATTTTGGACTACATGCTGTTGTATGGCTTTCGGCTGTGTTTCAACTGCCCCCTCCCCCTCATACAACACAAATGTTGTGTCAAACCATGTGACTCCCATTGGAAATGCATTGGGGCAAGATGTATCACACCCTTTGTATACAACAAGCATACATCAATCTGTTGCAACCGTGTGAGTCACCCCTTAAATTGCAGTATTGGTACTTTTACTTAAGTAAAACAATTGAGTACTTTTTCCAACACTGCAACACGCGCGCACACACACACACACACACACACACACACACACACACACACACACACACACACACACACACACACACACACACACACACACACACACACACACACACACACACACACACATGGATGGATGGATGGATTCATAAATTATATTATCGGCGACTTGTTGGAGTTAATTCCCTCCTGGCCCCTTATTATTTCTGATCATGTAACTGGCATTAATACACAATTACACACACACACACACACACACACATACACACACTCCCCTCAATACATCTTCCCCCTGAAGAAGATCTCTTGGGCTTCGTACACACCTTTCGGACACACAGATCTGTCCGACCGACCACTGATTACATTTTTATGATTTGATGCCTCCATGTCCCACAATGCTTTGCGCGATTTGGGCGGTGCTACGATACATGGAAATAGATGCACATATGTTCAGTGTAGTTTTCTTAACTGCAGCAGCAGCTAGCATTAGTTTGTCGAGGCCGTTTTTCACACTCAAAGTTCACTTAGGCCACTTTCACACCTAAAGTTCGCTTAGAAGGTCCGGATCAAGGACCAAGAACCAAATATTTGCATTTTGATTTTGGTCCGTTTGGTGTTCACACTGGACTTTGTAAAGCGTACCAATATGTAAACAAATTACACGTGGACATGTTAAGCGAACCAAATAGTGAAAAAAAGAAAAGAGGTCATTTTACGACGGAGGGAAAAATAACATGAGGGGGTGCGGGAAATCACTGTCTACAATTTTTGGGCGCAACCTTCAGTCACACAGAGAGAAGAGAACAGCAACATGAATCATGATTGCAGCAACAACTTGAAATTGCATTAATTCTTAATAATTATTTTATTAGCCAAATAAGACAACAGATGAACAGAGGAGCAGGTGTTTGAACAATAATGTGCTTGCTGCTGGTGCATACAATTCACCAGAGACGTAGGCTATAGCCTACAACAAAGTATCCCCGAATCCCGATAAAAATGACTTTTCTTCCATGTGTGCAGTACTGTGCACCTTAACCTGATTCGATATAGGCCTATGTTATTTCTGCGCATCAAATCGACGGGCATTTCCATGTCATCTTATGGTTTAAACTTGAAGCCGTGCTGGTCAGTTAAGCTTCAAATCAGAACAGCTCCGCTGCAGTTGACCTATATCACGTCTTTTGCTATAGTGATGTAATCAATTAATCATTTAGGACCACCTGTGTAGCTTATTTAACATTTGCTCCATTGGCTCTTTATGCGTGCGGCCGTGCGCTAGAGCGAGACAGGATGATTTTAAATATTTCTGTCTGCGTCTCTCCCATAGAGCTATAAAATATATCGGGTCTCTCCCCCCACATGTGCGCGCGTCATAACTTTGCGTGGTGGCGGTGGCGCATGCTTAAAATAAACAGATCTACAAGCTTACATCGTGTACCATACCGTAAGTACCATTCGTGTCGATAACTTTTATATCTGTTATATTTGCGCATGTGAACCTCGTACGCTGCCATTACATTTCTACTCTAGGCTACTCATAGACATATATGCGTCTACTATTAAAATCAATAGTGATCCCCGTAAAAAAGACATGCTTTTAGAACTAATTATTAATGCAGCCTCACAACTGCCGAGGCCCGACGGCTATTTTGGCTATCGTCCTGTATTTCTGTATATAGAATAGAACTTAGTACCAGACTGAACTCACTCACTGGAGACAGCCGTGCGCAACTTGGACTCTCCAAGTTACGCACGGCCGTAGCCAAAAGAAGACATACAAACAAGCGATATAATAGTCTGTGTCACGTAACTCAGAAGACTACAGCCTAAACCCCACCCAGTGCTGTCAAGAACGGAAGTTCTCTCCTATTAGTTGGCGGTTAAAAACCACCCTTCTGTCCGATCTGAAGTCCCACCCTGTTCGTTGGCTGTTTTGACTACAAGGTGTCCGATGTGTTTGTTGTGCCCTCCGCCCCCACATCGGACAGGTTTGTCCGATCAAACGACGTGACTCCCATTGAAAATGAATTGGAGCAGCAATCAAATAGCAATCAGGCATCGCACACGGACCGAACATTTGTTCTTTAGGTGTGTACGCAGCCTTGGGCCTAGTTCACACCTACACAACAAATGTTTGGTCCGTGTGTGATGCCTGATTGCTTTTTGATTGCTGCTCCAATTCATTTTCAATGGGAGTCACATGGTTTGACCAAACATTTTTGTTTGATGAGGGGGGAGCAATCATTAATCAGCGATCCAACACAAATGTTTGATCAAACCATGTGACTCCCATTGGAAAAGCATTGTGCTGGCCCAAAAAAACAAAAAAACGACCAAACATTGCTTGATTGGTGTTTGGTACGTGTGAATGAGGCCTTGGAATTCTAGGCTACCACCCAAAGTACTCACTTGATTACCCGTTTTCTTCATTACATCATAACTTCCAGCGACAGCAGTGGATTAAAGTTAACCATGAAGATGATGAAACTTTGCTCGTTAAAGATGGAGTGCCATGATTTTTTTCCCCATCCTAGAACATGATCATCAGGTCTTATTGTTATATAAAAAATTGTACAGTATTTGTTAAAATGACGTTTTTATGTGGACATGCCCACATTAAGTATGCCTGGTTTGCCTGGTGGGTGGTGATCCACCTGAACTGAAGCCACAGCTGTTGTATGATAAAGGGGGAGTTTTTCTTTTCATTGGCACGTAACATGTTTGACTGTCAAGGTTTCAGCCTCCAGGAAGAAACCCTAAATAAAAAAGGAAGACACCATTGCACATAACAACAACACCAAGGGGTCTAATGAAGTACTGTCACCTCTTAAACACATGAAGTAATTATCCTTTTTACCTCCTTTTATGATGATTTCCTGTTTTTTTTTTATATAGAAGTGTATATTTGTACATCTAAATGTGATGATGAATTGAACATGGTGGACCCTGATGTAAGTGTAATGCTTTATTATGGTGTCGTCCACAGTTAACAGTCTCTGTATTGAGTTGTGCTTTTCGTTTGAAATGTACCCATTCTGCATACTGTTAATAAATACTTCAATCAATCAATCTACATCTCAGAGACTTATTGTAGGCTACTGCAATTTAAATTGAAAACTTTGATTTAATTATTATTATTACAGTGGTTTATGCTTGTTCTGTAACTAGGGACCAGATCCAAACTGTTCATTTGAGGGACAGAAGTATCGCTTGTGTGGGACAAGTGGGATGGGGGGACCCCGTCCCCCCATCCCACTTGTCCCACACAAGCGATACTGGAGTACCGGGTTAGCAACTTACTGCTTGAGTTGCTATTAAATGCCTTGATGTCATATTCGACCAGGTCTATTGGCTATCATTTATAAACTCATTTGGTGTCTCACATTTTGTTTTAAAATCATGCTTTATTTTTAATTTGATGCTATTTTAACAGGCTTAAAAACACATCTTGCAGGAAGAGACAATGAGAGAGAGCTTTACAACAGAAGGCCAACTATTAGGGGACTAACTATTAGGGCATTTTAACACTGATGCAATTGGCTGCCAGTCACAATGTGGGACAGGGTCTCAATGTGTGGGACGCCTGAAAAGTCTTGGAAATGAGGGACTGTCCCATGCAAAGAGGGACATCTGGACGGTCACCCTATCTGTAACCTGATCTATGTCAGATTATTATTTGTATTTTTTTTTCTTGTTTACTTGTGTGTAGGGTGCACTTCATTTAGTGAGGAGTGTCATATATTATTTGTAATTACCATTATACTGACACCTGTGGGTGCTTAACTGCATAACCACTAGAGGGCGATGCAAGCCAATGCATCTGTCATCACAGACCAGCGGTGAATAAATTATTACTAAAATAAATAAATTACTCCTCCAGATTCGGTCCAAAAATCCTGCAATATCTCTATAGTAATGTGCTCAAGACGGATCTGTCCCATATTTCATATTCCATCCTAATTGGCTATAATTGGCTTTCAAAGTTTGCAGGATTGGCCCGTTTGGAACAAAAAGCGTCAAATCATGAACGCAGCATGCAATTTACGTGAGAAGAGATGATATCTCCAATCACACTAAAACCTCTTTGAGAAAGGTGGTGGGAATTGTATAATGAACAGGAGGATGATGTCAGCTGTGATATGGTTTTGCAGAGTTCGTCTTCATCAATTGCACAGAATGACAATAGGCTCCCCCTGGAGAGATCTACCCAGGCACCACCCCATACTGGGGACCAACACATGGGCACCGGTCACGAGGACGTCCCACATTAAGAAAGACGCAGGAGTGCAAAGTGTTAGCCACATTAGTGGCACTGGCAGTGTGTGTGTAGACAGCACATATGCCTTCATCCCAAGGCCTTCATCTCTAAGTTAATGCAGTGCACAGATCAACCACTAGATGTGAGCAAACATGTCTTGTTTTGGAGGAACTTAAAAATAAAGTTACTTAAGTAAAAGTACCAATACTGCAATTTAGAAATACTCCGTTACAAGTAAAAGTACGGAATTCAAAATATAATTGAGTGAAACTGTGAAAGTACACAAATGTATTGGCATCAAAATGTAGCCTACTTTATACGCAAAAGTACTAATTATTCTGAATGTCCCATTTCAAGTTTTAAAATGTATAAACATCTTGAAAACTTCATGAAAAAACATCATGAAAATAGCAGATCTACAAGCTCACAATGCGTTGCATCGCGATCCATTGTGAGCTTGTAGATCTGCTATTTTCAAATGGCTTAAATGTGTAGGGGCCAGGGCTGAGGTGGCTAATGTTGTCTTGTATTAATAATACAAATATACAAAGTAACTAGTAACTAACATTTTCAAATAAATGTAGAGGAGTAAAAGTTACACTGTGTGTGCGGGCGTGTGCGTGTCTCTCTCTATCTGTGTGTGACCGACGTGTCCGTGTGTGAGTGTGTGTGCGCGTGCACTGCTGCTACACTGTCTCCACTGTTGGCCATAGGCCTACCTATGGCCCTCATTTATCAACCGTGCGTACGCCAAAATATGGGTGTACGCCGAAATTACCGCAATTTTCGGCATTTACGATTTGCGCCAAAGATTGAAAATGATCTTGTGCCAAGACAAAACTCACGTCTGGTCGGGAGCTGTCGTACGCTTTGTCCTCACCTGTTTTTCTGTCGTAGAACAGCGGAGCAGCATTGTTTGACCAGCTGAGAGGCTGTCACAGGCATCTAAACATATGTATTCACTCCTAAAATGTTTATATAAAACTGTATAGGTATATATGGGCTAAATACATATAAGATGTGTCTTTGTGTCATATGAAATTAGGAGATTTCCAACTTTACAAGTAATTAAAATCGCGCAATTAAAAACAATGTTGCAAGTTAGATGCTTAAGCCATTTAAACAGTGTTTTGCATGAGCGCATACATGCGAGGATTTGGGCTGTCTGTGCTGAAATATTTCCATGACGGGACGTTGGAGAGTACTATAGGCTAGTGCAGTGCTGCAGCTGCGGAGAGTCCCAACGTGGGTAGCCTACTGTAGCCTATAATCTACAGCAGGCCGATGTCTTTCTGGAGTTACGGTATGTGCAATCTCCTCCTCGTTTAATAAACCCGACGCGTCGCTCGAATGCCAAATGTACCGTGCCAGCGCACGTGGGAACCGCATCGGAGATAAAGGTAGGCTACCCAGCCAGCCCACCACCACCAGTGCCCAGCCACTGCAGCGACTGCGAGGCAATCTAAATAGTCTGTCGAACGTGCGGTGCATGGTCAGTTGGTCACGGTCACGGACGGACCACAGTGATAGAGAGAGACAGACAGACAGGACAGGAGGAGCACCTATGCAAAACAGCAGCGTGTGTGTGCCTATTTGTTATTTAATTCATGGTTCACAGGTTCAGGTTTTCGTTCACCAATATATCTTGTTGTATATTAAATTAAAAAGACTTTAATAATTTAATATACAACTAACAACACACAGTGACAGTTGCTTGCAAATTGCGATATGTGCGTGCGTGCGTGCGGGGGGGGGTGATGCGGGCAGCAAGGGAAGCGAAGCGAGAGGAGAAACAGACAGCGTAGTCCTACAGCTTTATTTAATTCATGCAGGTTTATTTATTTAAGATACAACAAGTTGCTTGTGCGTGCGTGTGCGTGCGTGCGTCTGTGTGTGTGTATGGGAG
Organism: Electrona antarctica; assembly: GCF_951216825.1. NCBI lineage: Eukaryota > Metazoa > Chordata > Actinopteri > Myctophiformes > Myctophidae > Electrona > Electrona antarctica. The sequence goes on along the minus strand of NC_136812.1, from coordinate 4,419,204 downwards.
GGGGCAGAAAGGCAACTTAGGCAAGCGAGTGAAACTTTCTTTCCCTGTAACCATGGTTTCCAGGTCGTATTGCAGTTGTTCATGTCGCAAAACCGAGGGCGCGGCTAGATTTTATAGGGCGTGCCAGATTGATTTCAGCCGTCACATTTATCACTGCTAGGAATGAAATTAGGAAGGAACAGCTGTCTACGATCACTTTGTAAATGCCGACCCGACGTGGGTGTACTACGAATCCTACACTCGAATTTGGGGCAGAATTTCCACTCGATTGATAAATGAGGGCCTATATGTCCAGCTTTTAGTGTGTGTATATAAACACAAATGAACACCAACATTAAATGGATGTTGAGTGTTTGTGTAAACACAAACTTTGTGTAACACAAACATTAGACAAAGGTGAGTGACGCAAATTCTGATTGGCCGGAATGAGGTGATTTTTAAAGATCACATGCAATGTAAATATTGTAGGTCATCATTCGATTCGAATTAGCCTCTCTGACCCAAATCTAAAGAATATGTCTCCACCAGGCCGAATGGATGGAGTGGACACTAAATTAATGTTATACAGGTTTTGATTGATTGATTGATTGAAAAATGTATTAACAGTTTGCAGAATTACAGTACATTTCAAGCACAAACTCAATACAAAGGCTGTTAACTGTGAGTGGACGACCCAATTAAGCATTACACTTGTTTCCAATAGGGTCCACAATGTTCAATTCATCAAAAACATTTAGAGACGTACAAATAGACACTTCTATATAGACAAAGGACAGAACAGGAATTCATCATAAAGGAGGTAAAAAGGGAAAAGAAACATATACAGTGAGGGAAAAAAGGGGTGGGCGGTGGGGGGGGATTCACGTTCAGCTCCGTTCATTTGTTTGTTTTCCTTGGAGGAGCTGCGTTGGGTCCCCAAGTCGGCTCCGTGGCCGTAGCCTACCTTGAGTTGGCTGTGTGGTCTCCCGTGACGCACACACACACACACACACGCACACACACACACACACACACACACACACACACACACACACACAATGTTCGCTCCCCGTTTTTCCTACTCTATTTCTCCCCAGTGAGCGGTGGGACTGCGAGTGGGAGGGGCGTCTGGACGGCAGGCGGCTGTGGCGAAAACAGGATAAAGAAAAGGCGACGCGTTTCAGTCAGACAAACAGCGGCGGCCATTGCTTAGCTCTCTGTTACGGTTAGATTAGATTAGCATTTAGTCACTGTGTTCTGTCCACTACGTTGATCTGGGAGAGTTTAAAATAGTCACTGTTCTGTATGATCTGGGAGAGTTTAGTCAAGAAGAAGACCACAACATGTCGGCGAGTAAAGTCACATCCCAGACGGTAAAAGCGGACCTCAAACGTGGACCACCATCAGAGTGGACCGATGCTGCGTCAGAGAAGGAACAGATCCAGGCAGCCATGCTGAAGCAGCCTGTGATAAAGTTACACAGAATAAGTATGTGCATGTTTTCATGTCACTGTATTGTAGCCTACACTTTGATTTAATCTTCAACAGAAAGCACATGTACACAAATGTTGTCGCTACTCGGTGGAGTAACTGAGTAATGCTTAAGTTCCTCCTAGGAGTCCTAGCACTAAACTCAAACTGTAGTTAATTTTCTCCACCAGGCCGAAGGCATGGGGAGAGTATGTTTTGCACTCCGTCTGTCTGTCCGTGTGTCCGTCTGTGGACAGCTAATCTCTGGCACTGTTGGCTTGATCGCAGCCAAACTCTGCACACACACTCCGTGTGTGCAGAGTTTGGCTGCGATCAAGCTGAAGCTCTGCTCCGAATATTTCACAATTCACATGGCCCTGTTATAGCGCCACAAGGAGGCCAATTTTTGCAAAACACATTTTTTGACAGTACACCTACAGATTTTGTCCAAACATTGGTACACAGTCTCTCTATAGCCATTACACAAAACTGGTCTTTCAGTTTTTTCATACTCCATCCTGACTGGCTAAGATTGGCTTCCAAAGTTCGCATGAGTGCTCCATTTTGAACAAATTGCCGCACATGTACACATCGTGTGATTTCCGTGGAATGTTGCACGCACATTCCCACTAGGCAGAGGAAGAAATGCCACTTGAAACTTCTCAAATCAGCCTCATGATGGCGCTATAACTGGCCTATTCGTGTTTTTACCTATAACTGCACCGATCGGTGTAAACCTTTGCATGCACACTCCCTAGAGGCCAAGGAAAAACCTTTGTCCTGTATTGTTCAATCCCTAGAGGCCAAGGAAAAACCTTTGTCCTGTATTGTTCACTCCCTAAAGGCCAAGGAAAAACCTTTGTCCTGTATTGTTCACTCCCTAGAGGCCAAGGAAAAACCTTTGTCCTGTATTGTTCACATCTGCTCTTTATAGCGCCACCAGGAGGCCGTGTGTAAAACCTTTTTTTTTATTACTCCTTCAAATTTGATAAAAAATGTCACGCTAATCGGTACACATGATCTCTGTAGTCATGTGATCAACAAGGGTCTGTTTGATTTCTCATAATCTAGACTGACCATAAGTCATCTTTTCCCCCCGAACAAGTCCTCTTTTGGGGGTCTGGTTATAAATTCCTTCAAATGTCGGGTTTTACTCACAGACCATTAAAGCATGTGCAGTGAGGGTGGGGGGCAATGTTCCCTCTAATTATTTTTTAGGTCTGAGCAAACACTCAAACCTCCTGAGCAGACATCAGCAACTACTGAGCAAACATTACGTCACCTTGACACCAACTATCCAAACATTAGATAATGCTAAGTGAGCGCCCCTCACTTCACACAGGTGGGATTTTTTTATTTTTTACAAATGGATTTTGGTATAAGAGTGAATCAATGTATAGTTACATAAAGTTACGCAAGTTACAACATTTTTATTTTATATCAAGGTGGTAGGCTAGCAATTTTAGGAATATTCAGTTAGTCTATATAAGGGGTTCTCCACCTTTTCAGGCTGTGACCCCCCAAAGTAATCATATTTGAACTGGGGACCCCCCACCCAGACAAGCAACAGAATGGTTCCACAGATAAATATTGTGAAAATAGCCGATCTACAAGCTCGTTGTGAACTTGTAGATCGGCTATTTTCACAATTGTTGTCTCTTTCTTTTAGTCTAGTGGGAAGAGGGGGGTATCATGCACCCCCCGGAAATATACTTCTAATCAGTGTTTTCTTATTGGAAAAAATGTGCTGAAAATGATGAGCTATGATAAAAAGTTGTCAAAAGGTCCCACCTACCTCAAAACCCCCTTTTTGGTATATGGCTCTGGCGAAATTGTGTAAAGGCAAATATTAATTCACTAAAATTACATAAATAGACATGGAAGTCTGACATTTGTCATGGAGTATCCTGACACATAGGGGTAAGTAGAAGAATAGGATTTGGGGGGTTGCTACCATTATAGTTTTAAATATGACCTACATTATCCCCAGAAAAACAAAAAAAGATGCTGTCCGCTTGACTAATAACAACAAAGATGGTTATTTGCCAACACATTATGGTGAAAATCACTGCCTCACTTGTATATAGAAAACTTCCCATATCCCTAAGCTTCATTTTGAGCCCAATATAACCTTTCTATCTTGAAAATTACTCTTTCTGTAGCCAAAACTCTGAACTACCGGTATACCTCAAATCAGTGAAAATTGTATATTCAGTCAGTATCAGCTATACATTTGGAATGAATGAATGAATGAATAACTGAGTTTGAACTGACTCCACATTATGGAATATTTCTTACTTGAATAAGCTATGTTAAAAAGTTGGCAAAGTGTCCAATCTACCATTTTTATGCAAATGAGTCACCATTATCAAAACAATCTATGTTTACTATATCTCAGCCAATATTGCACTTAAATGAACAAATAAGGTGTCTATACTTGTTTGTATGTTTTGAGGGTCAAGGATCTCAGTGAAACTATTCTTAAAGTGACCACATGTGCCCGTGGCATGCTGGTGTAAAAATCAGTGCTGCCATTACAATAAAGTCACATTTATACCAAGTAAGAGATGTTTTTATGCTAGCTTTATAATTTAGAATATATATACTGTAGCATAACATCACACACAAAAAACATCCTCAGTATGAACAATACTAGGCGGCAGTATACACACTATAGAATGGCCTGCACTATGCAGTATAAAATACAAACAGTCACACAATCCTATAACAGTATTCCATCATATACACACTCAAAGGCAAAAATGTAAGCAACAGTGACCACCCTATACACTAGCCTGCACCATAAAGAACAAAATGCAGTCACATTAATCAGTCTTCTTCGTCTTCTTGTCCATGGTCTCCAATGACAAGGAGATCAAAGGTTGGTAGGACTGGACCGCAGGACCACACTGGATTTAAAAACCCTTCGGTTTTCAACCATCCCTGCCCTTCATAGGGTTTTGGTTTTTCCACAATAGCTTCATCAGCTCGCTTGTATAAGGCAAAGCAAAGCAAAGCAAAGTTACTATATTTACCCAGGGTAACTGGACTAAGCATCAGATACTTGTTTACAGCCAGGCCCTGATCATAGAACATTTCATGGTAGTGGTTCAATGCCTTGCTCAAGGGCACTTCAGCGGTGGTAATTTTAACGTGCCGGTCCGGGGATACGAACTGGCGACCTTCCGGTATCAAGACCGCTCCGCAAACCGTTCGGCCACCGCTGCCACTAAAGGCAACACAGTGGTTCTCTTCAGAGCAGAGTAGCATGGAGGAAGACGAGCCAGGTCAACTTTAGATTTAAGAAGTGAGTTTGTCATTTGCCCCCACCATTGTCTGCAGCAACTTGGCACGGGTGAAGTCCACTGGGGCAGCAGTGGCTCAGGGGTAGAGTGGCCGGATGGTAACCGCAAGGTTGCCATTTCAAACCCTGGCTCCCCCAGAGTTAGTGTCGAAGTGTCCTTGAACAAGACACTGAACCCCTAATTGCTCCTGATGTGCTGGTTGGTGCCTTGCATGGTTTCCGCCGCCATCGGTGTATGAATGTGTTTGAATGGGTGAATGTAATGCACAATCTATGTAAATCGCCTTGGATAAAGGCGCAATATAAATGCACCATTTACCATACTGAAGACTCACAACTCTGTCCATACAGCAGACAGATGAATTGCTGCAACTATACTAATTAAGGATCTGTTCCATATAGACCGATTCAGAAACGGGTCTCATGGTCTCATGGTCGTAGGCAACATATTTCCTGTGGACGGAGACGACATAACAGTCGGCTCTTCTACTACATTGAATGGATAGAGTGACCAAATGGAGTGCTGAAACGTTACTCTTTTACCTGCTTTTTAATAACACTAACTTTACAAAGATGCCCAGAACATCAGGATAAACCTGTGTAGTGTATGGCTGCTTCAACAGTGGTGGCAACGTTCAACTTTGGAGAGGAATACGTTGCCTGCGACCATGAGACCCGTTTCTGAATCGGAGATAGTGTAGCACAAGGCACATTTCAAGGACCCCCATAACACTTACGGGTCCATTTGATTCCATTTTGTACGTTCAGAATTGCACACCAGTAAGATGTCAACAGCTCAGTGGCCTTGTAGTCAGAGCGTTCGCCCTGAGACTGGGAGGTCGGGGTTCGATCCCCTGGCCGGGTCATACCAAAGACTCAGTCGGTAAGTCGGACATGTCCCTGCTACATACTAGTGTCATGTCCAGGGGGTGTACTTGTACATCATACTACAGAAACAGGAGATAGGCTTCTGCCCTATGGGCCTCATGGCTACACAAGGCTTACTTACAGGTCCATTTGGTTCCATTTTGTACACTCTAAAGGTACACACCCGTAAGAAGCTCTGGATATCATCAACAGCTCAGTTGCCTTGTAGTTAGAGCGTCCGCCCTGAGACTGGATAGTCAGGGGTTCGATCCCCAGCCGGGGAATACCAAAGGGTTGGATTGGGGTAAGTCCCTGCGACATACTAGTCATGCCAGGGAGTGTACTTGTTAGGCTCCTGTCCCTATGGGTCATATGGCTTGGCTAGGCTCAGAATATGCTATTTAAATTGTGAGTCTTCAGTGAAAGAGTGGTGGGGCAGATGACAAACTAATTTCTAAATCTAAAGTTGACCTGGCTCGCCTTCCTACATGCTACTCTGCTCTGAAGAGAGCCACCGTTGCCTTATACAAGCGAGCTGATGAAGCTATGGTGGAAAAACCAAAACCCTATGATGAAGGGCAGGGATTGTTGAAAACCAAATAGTTTTTGAATCCAGTGTGTCCTGTGGTGCAGTCCTATACCAACCTCACTGCTTGATCTCCTTGACACTGGAAAGCATGCACAAGAAGCCGACGAGATAGAGGAATTGATTTAATCGGCACTGATTTGCACACCAGCATGCCATAGGCACATGTAGTCACTTTAAGAATAGTTTCACTGAGATCCTCAACCCTCAAAACATAGGTCTAGACACCGTATTTGTTCATTTAAGTGCAGTATTGGCTGCGATATAGTGAAAATCGATTGTTTTGATAATGGAGGCACTCATTTGCATAAAAATGGTAGATTGGACACTTTTCCAACTTTTTAACATAGCTTATTCAAGTAAGAAATATTCCATAATGTGGAGTCAGTTCAAACTCAGTCATTCATTAATTTATTCCAAATGTATAGCTGACTGACTGAATATACAATTTTCACCGATTTGAGGTATAGTTCAGAGTTTTGGCTACAGAAAGAGTAATTTTCAAGATAGAAAGGTTATATTGGGCTCAAAATGAAGCTTGGGGATATGAGAAGTTTTCTATATACAAGTGAGGCAGTGATTTTCACCATAATGTGTTGGCAAATAACCATCTTTGTTGTTATTAGTCAAGCGGACAGCATCTTTTTTTGTTTTTCTGGGGATAATGTAGGTCATATTTAAAACTATAATGGTAGCAACCCCCCAAATCCTATTCTTCTACTTACCCCTATGTGTCAGGATACTCCATGACAAATTTCAGACTTCCATGTCTATTTATGTAATTTTAGTGAATTAATATTTGCCTTTACACAATTTCGCCAGAGCCATATACCAAAAAGGGGGTTTTGAGGTAGGTGGGACATTTTGACAACTTTTTATCATAGCTCATCATTTTCAGCACATTTTTTCCAATAAGAAAACACTGATTAGAAGTATATTTCCGGGGGGTGCATGATACCCCCCTCTTCCCACTGTACTATTTATCATTTAATAATCTGGCCATGTTTGACCAGTTTTTATAGCATGGTTTGCTGATTACTTTTGATGCAGTAATGGTATTTTTTTCTTTTAGAGCCTTTGAGGTATTATAAAAGTCTTAAAAGTCCTTAAATTGTCACTTCACTGTCATCTGGGGTCCCCCCACCCCCAAATCATGTGGGGACCCACAGGTTGAGAACGACTGGTAGGCTATATGAATATTCAATATTGCTTTACATGGGGGGGCATTAGAAAACGGAAATAATGTATTGGGACACACACACACACACGCTCACACACACACACCCGAGTTTGTTGGTTTGTGTTTTTGAACTCCTAGTTTCTCAGATTGTCGAACGTCAGCAGCCCCTTTTTGAAGAAAGCTGTATTAACAGATTGGAGAATTACAGAGAGGTTCCATATGGGGCTAGACCGCTAGAGATTAACGTTAGCTTCCACATGTTTCATTCACAAGCACACCGGACTGTCTGGAGGCTTGTTGTGCTGTAGTGATAACAACGTTAGCTGGTTAGCTAACGAGAAGCTAACGTTAGTCCCCCTCTCTTGTTGTTGCGCACAGCCGTGCTTTTATCCACACTTCCATCCGTTCGCCTTTTAAATCTAAATGTCCCATCAACGCACGGGTCCAAGCAACGCCAGCTTATCTGGTTCTTGGGGTTTCATTAACATTGACTGCTGCTGCTGCTGCTGTTACTCCTACACACAGGAGGAGTAGCCTCGGTCCCAGGCAGGAGGAGAGGAGAGGAGACCATAGAGTAATACAAGGAGGGGAGGAGACCTATCTGTCGCGGTCGCCTCGCCTGTGTAATCTAAATAAAGTGTAAAGTAAATAAAAAATAAAGTGTGGGCAAATGTCGACTCGGGATAGGTAGCCTATTATTACTGTAGTGATACTCGGGGCAATTTCTTTTTTAAATAAAAACTTTTTTTTTTTACACCAGCGTCTGTGTCTGTGCGCGACAGATTTCAGTTGTGCGCGGGGGCATTTGGCCATGTGCGTGCGTGCGTGCGTGCGTGCGTGCGTGCGCGCGCGCGCGCGCACGGGCGCACCTTAGGGGGAACATTGGTGGGGGGAGGAGGAATGCAGAGCGTGTGCTCGGACTATTCCAGCTGTCTACTCCTCCATTCAACGGTGTGTTACAGAGAGACACGCAGATATACATCTCCATACAACGGTGCTTTACCAGAGTTTGCTGTTAAATAAATAAATAGAGCTTGACTGCACGTTTAGGTCGGGAACCGATATTGACCGAAATTGAATTATTTGTATGGGTACCCGGTACCAACCATGTGTTCATTCGGTTCCTACTTGGAACCGAATTTCGGTACCCAATAACCATCCCGAAATACCAACACAACTTGCATGTTATTTTTAAAACATTTTGTTTCTCTCCTCATTCTCCATCCCAGATGTCTTTCCTGCCCAACTCAAACATGTCTACAGCAGAAATAGACATGTCAACCAACACCAGAGAATTCACACAGGAGAGAAGCCCTACGCCTGTGACCAGTGTGGGACTAGGTTCAGCCGGAGCAGTGAACTAAAACGTCACCAGAGAATTCATACAGGAGAGAAGCCCTACCACTGTGACCAGTGTGGGATTAGGTTCAGCCTGAACAGTGCTCTCAAATGTCACCAGAGAATTCATACAGGAGAGAAGCCCTATGCCTGTGACCAGTGTGGGACTAGGTTCAGCATGAGCAGTAATCTCAAACGTCACCAGAGAATTCATACAGGAGAGAAGCCCTACGCCTGTGACCAATGTGGGACTAGGTTCAGCACAAACCATGAGCTCAAAGTTCACCAGAGATTTAAGCCCTACCACTGTGACCAGTGTGGGACTAGGTTCAGCCATAGCAGTGAACTAAAATGTCACCAGAGAATTCATACAGGAGAGAAGCCCTACCACTGTGACCAGTGTGGGACCTGGTTCAGCACAAACGGTAATCTCACTATACACCAGAGAATTCATACAGGAGAGAAGCCCTACCACTGTGACCAGTGTGGGACTAGGTTCAGCCAGAGCAGTAAACTAAAACGTCACCAGAGAATTCATACAGGAGAAAAGCCCTACCACTGTGACCATTGTGGGACCTGGTTCAGCACAAACAATAATCTCACTAAACACCAGAGAATTCATACAGGAGAGAAGCCCTACACCTGTGACCAGTGTGGGACTAGGTTCAGCCAGAGCAGTCAACTCAAAAGTCACCAGAGAATTCATACAGGAGAGAAGCCCTACGCCTGTGACCAGTGTGGGACTAGGTTCAGCCAGAGCAATAATCTCAAAATTCACCAGAGAATTCATACAGGAGAGAAGCCCTACGTCTGTGACCAGTGTGGGACTAGGTTCAGCCAGAGAGGTAGTCTCAAATATCATGAGAGAACTCATAGAGAGAAGACCAGCTACCACTGACTCTGTAGTTCTGTAGACTTCTCTGTAGTCTCACCTCAAACAACATCCCATCGTAGTAGTGGTGCACAGTGCACACTTAGGCCTGACTCACACCTTTACAACAACAGATTGATGTATGCTTGTTGTATGAGATGTATAGCTGATGCAAGCTCGCAAAGCATTTCCAATGGAAGTCACATGGTTTGATACAACATTTTGGACTACATGCTGTTGTATGGCTTTCGGCTGTGTTTCAACTGCCCCCCTCCCCCTCATACAACACAAATGTTGTGTCAAACCATGTGACTCCCATTGGAAATGCATTGGGGCAAGATGTATCACACCCTTTGTATACAACAAGCATACATCAATCTGTTGCAACCGTGTGAGTCACCCCTTAACACAGCGAACGCTAACCACGTATCCGTACGTTATTAATTAATCAAACGCCCGGTGCTAACCACGTATCCATACGTTTTAATCACTTTTTTATAGCATACTTTCATTCATCTTTTTACCCACCCGGACAATGAAGAACCATCCCCCTGTCATTGCTGCTTAGTCCCGCTCACGTGATCAGAAAAAAAAAAAAAAAACCCTCCCCTCCTGAAAACAGGAGGGCAGGCCGCTTTACGTGTAGAAGCCAGTGTAAAATGGACGCGCCCATGCCATGATCTAGTCGGTGTGTGAAAATAATCAAATTTCACCTAACCTCGCGTCACCAGGCTCGGACATTTCACCCAACACTATAATACTCGATTCCCCCCTCCCCTCCTGTTTCTCCTGCAGGAGGAGGGCCTTGCGAGATGGGGGCTCTGTCTCTCGGAAAAAAAACATGATGAACGGAACGCTGTTACGCTGCCTAAACACATGATCTGCACCGGATCGGCATTGCATAACGTCTGCAACACACATGGACAGATGCATGTTTCCTTCTTCATACTGTAGCGACCAAACGATCCCCGAGCCTACAATACTACGAACTAACAAACGAACGACAGTATCGAGAGGGGCCGCCATGACAACAGACAGTCTACTGTTGGGGGATCACGTATCGCCATGCAGAGCCGTCATAATCGGAGATCGCTCGGACGTGTGATTGTAACGCTTTTTTATTCATTATAATTGTAGTGATAAGACCGCAATGAACGCGTCGGGGACGTAATCGACCCGGGTGTAATGTATAACGAACTTTTCCGCATCCTAAACCGTGGTGTTGTGATCTGTGGAAGTAATTTTTTCCTTGTCGTCGACATCACAGCCGGGCTTAGCACCTCTCTGGACACTCCCGGTGAAGCCTTTTTTTTCCTCCATCGCTCCCAAGCTGCATGCCCAGGCATGTTCCCCTATACTAGCTTGAAAAACAAAATCAGCTGATGATGACAACGCGTCTCACCGTTATACTATAGTTCTGAACCGAACGGTGGAATGGGACTTTTTATAGCCGTACGGATCACTTTTGCTGCCCAATGAATAATATATAAAAATCACACCCCTGTGAAGTGAGTGGTGCAACTGTTCTCTACAGTTGCACCGCGCAACTGTAGAGAACAGTTGCACCGCTCACTTCACAGGGGTGTGATTTTTATTATTACAGTAGAAGTTTACAGACCAAACTGTAAATAAAAGCTTTACATGACTTTCTGCCCCAGTCCGTATATAGCGAGCTGTAGTGAATAAGTAGAGAACAGAGTTGCACCGCTCACTTCACAGGGGTGTGATTTTTATTATTACAGTAGAAGTTTACAGACCAAACTGTAAATAAAAGGTTTACATGACTTTCTGTCTCAGTCCGTATATAGCGAGCTGTAGTGAATAAGTAGAGAAGTAGAGTTGCACCGCTCACTTCACATGGGTGGGATTTTTTATTATTACAGTAGAATTGTTTTCCTTATGAAAGCAGAGAGTCTTCTGTTTCATACGGTATATAGTATTTATATGTCGCTATAGGCCTTATTTTGTGAATATTGAGGAGTTCACGTCCATGTCTTCTCTGAAGTTATCTGGTGGGCACAAGCTGCATTCAATAACCAATTACTGTCTAACTGTAGATGGGATCAATGTGTACTGTTTTCCTCGTAAAAGTACACATTCAGGGCTTTCATTCGGTGTATAGGATGTATAGGATATTTATTGGGTTCAATTTTATATCTGCCTGTCAATGTCTCTGACTTTAAACCATCCATAACTGCTCGCTGTTCAAGATAACCTCTTCCAGGCAAATGCAGGTGTTGCAAAAAGGTCAATATCTCCAGAATGGAACATGGTCAAATCAAAATGTATTTTTAAAATTGAAGTGGACAAGTTCAGCTTTCTTTTGATGTATGCGTGTGATTCTCGCTATAAGAGAATATTTTGCTGTGGGCCCCCGAACAAGGCCTTTGTGCAATGTTAAACGGTAGCAACATCAAAATAGGCCTGGGGAGATTCTGTAGCAATCAAAGTGTTAAATTGCAGTATTGGTACTTTTACTTAAGTAAAACAATTGAGTACTTTTTCCACCACTGCAACACACACACACACACACACACACACACACACACACACACACACACATGGATGGATGGATTCATAAATTATATTATCGGCGACTTGTTGGAGTTAATTCCCTCCTGGCCCCTTATTATTTCTGATCATGTAACTGGCATTAATACACACACACACACACACACACACACACACACACACACACACACACACACACACACACACTCCCCTCAATACATCTTCCCCTGAAGAAGATCTCTTGGAATTCTAGGCTACCACCCAAAGTACTCACTTGATTACCCGTTTTCTTCATTACATCATAACTTCCAGCGACAGCAGTGGATTAAAGTTAACCATGAAGATGATGAAACTTTGCTCGTTAAAGATGGAGCACCATGATTTTTTTCCCATCCTAGAACATGATCATCAGGTCTTATTGTTATATAAGGAGGAAGATTTTTTTCAAAAGATTGTACAGTATTTGTTAAAATGTCGTTTCTATGTGGACATGCCCACATTAAGTATGCCTGGTTTGCCTGGTGGGTGGTGATCCACCTGAACTGAAGCCACAGCTGTTGTATGATAAAGGGTGAGGGGTTAGGGGAGGGGCTGATAGTGTGATGTCACTACATTACTGTTTTTTTCATTGGCACGTTTGACTGTCAAGGTTTCAGCCTCCAGGAAGAAACCCTAAATACAAAGGGAAGACATCATTGCACATAACAACACCAAGGGGTCTAATGAAGTACTGTCACCTCTTAAACACACGAAGAATTGGAAAAAGTATAAAAATCACAGCACTCCATCTTTAAGGTCAGGTGTAGTTGTGGAAAAGCAGTGGTTGTAAAGTAATTAAGTACATTTACTCAAGGACTGTACTTGAGTAAAATATTGAGGTTGTTTTTATAAATACATTTTACTGGAATATTTTCATGTTTCAATACTTTTACTCCACTTCTTAGGGACTAAATTAATTTCGCCTCTATAATACATGTGAATCCCTTGACTCCTTGAAACCGCTCTCAAAAAGTTGAGTCCCCCCCACCCCCTTTTTCCACCCCTTGTTTCCCCTCATTGTGTGTATGTGTGTGTATATGTGTATATATATATATATATAATCCTTTTTACCTCCATTTATGATGATTTCCTGTTTTTGAGTGGTGCAAACCACTCCAACAACCAGCTTTGTCTGTATCTATGTATCTATGTATGTGTGTACCTGTACGTGGGGCCACGTATAGGTGAGCATGGTTGCTATGGTTAGTGTGTGACGTCACTGCACCACTCAGTTCACACGGGTGTGATTTTTTTTTATATAGAAGTGTATATTTGTACGTCTAAATGTGCTGATGAATTGAACTCTTGTAAACAAGTGTAATGCTTTATGGTGTCGTCCACAGTTAACAGTCTTTGTATTGAGTTATGCTTTTCATTTGAAATGTACCCATTCTGCATACTGTTAATAAATACTTCAACTTCAACCAATCAATCTACATCTCAGAGACTTATTGTAGGCTATACCTTTATGCAACTGCAATAGGCCTATCTCACAGCCCCCTTTCCACGCCCCCTTCCGGTAGATAGTGGTGTCATTTAACTATGTGTAATTAGCATTTACACATTTTTTTTCTCTGGAGAATCTAAGTACATTTCCTAATGTAAAAATGTGACAGACCAATATTATTATGAAGCAAACAAGATGGTAAATCAGCTCGAACAGATAGAACAAACCTTACCTTGAGAAAACAAAAGTTGTAGAC
>NC_136812.1:4392856-4400356 GCF_951216825.1 Electrona antarctica | reverse complement strand
GGGTTGCTGGCCCCTGGGTGCTGCAACAGGGGTTGCTGGCCCCTGGGTGCTGCCCTGGGTGCTGCAACAGGGGTTGCTGGCCCCTGGGTGCTGCAACAGGGGTTGCTGGCCCCTGGGTGCTGCCCTGGGTGCTGCAACAGGGGTTGCTGGCCCCTGGGTGCTGCTACAGGGGTTGCTGGCCCCTGGGTGCTGCTACAGGGGTTGCTGGCCCCTGGGTGCTGCAACAGGGGTTGCTGGCCCCTGGGTGCTGCTACAGGGGTTGCTGGCCCCTGGGTGCTGCAACAGGGGTTGCTGGCCCCTGGGTGCTGCAACAGGGGTTGCTGGCCCCTGGGTGCTGCCCTGGGTGCTGCAACAGGGGTTGCTGGCCCCTGGCTCCTGCAACAGGGGTTGCTGGCCCCTGGGTGCTGCTACAGGGGTTGCTGGCCCCTGGGTGCTGCAACAGGGGTTGCTGGCCCCTGGGTGCTGCTACAGGGGTTGCTGGCCCCTGGGTGCTGCAACAGGGGTTGCTGGCCCCTGGGTGCTGCAACAGGGGTTGCTGGCCCCTGGGTGCTGCCCTGGGTGCTGCAACAGGGGTTGCTGGCCCCTGGCTCCTGCAACAGGGGTTGCTGGCCCCTGGGTGCTGCTACAGGGGTTGCTGGCCCCTGGGTGCTGCAACAGGGGTTGCTGGCCCCTGGGTGCTGCTACAGGGGTTGCTGGCCCCTGGGTGCTGCAACAGGGGTTGCTGGCCCCTGGGTGCTGCAACAGGGGTTGCTGGCCCCTGGGTGCTGCAACAGGGGTTGCTGGCCCCTGGGTGCTGCAACAGGGGTTGCTGGCCCCTGTTACCCCGCCTGTCTTTCCTGGAGGTGTATCATCATTTCTCAGACCTAAAATCACCCTTCAACTTCTTGTTTATGTCCAAAATGACTGTCTGTCCACATGGCTTGTAACCATTTGTAGCAATTGTTGATATATTGGGCGGCATTAAATGCCATTAGAAATTATGTATTTCCCCCCCCCCAAAATACAAAAATAATTTATAAAATAAATAATAAAGTTCCAGCCTCCAGGTACACACAGGCTAATATTTATTGTCTCCACCAGGCCGAAGGCATGGGGAGAGAGTATGTTTTGCACTCCGTCCGTGTGTGTGTGTGTGTGTGTGTGTGTGTGTGTGTGTGTGTGTGTGTGTGTCCGTCCGTCCGTCCTTCCGTCCGTCCGTTACCAGCTAATCTCCGGCACCGTTAACCCGGTCGATGCCAAACTTTGCACACACACTCCCTGGATGCCAACGATGAACCTCTGCCCCACATTTTCCAGAACGGCCTGTTATAGCGCCACCATGAGGCAGCTTTTCACATTTTGTACCTAAAACTGCACCGATCTGCGTGAAACGTTGCATGCACACTCCCTAGAGGCCAAGGACAAACCGTTGACCTGCATTTTCCGCATCTGCCTTTTATAGCGCCACCAGGAGGCCGACTTTTGTAAAACAATTTTTTTGATATTACTCCTCCAGATTCTGTCCAAAAATCTCACAAATCGTTACACAGTATCTCTATGGTCATGTGCTCAAGTCGGATCTGTCCGATATTTCATATTCCATCCTAATTGGCTATAATTGGCTTTCACAGTTTGCAAGATTGCCCCGTTTTGAACAAAAGCCTCAAATCATGAACGCAGCATGCAATTTACGTGAAATCTTTCACACATTTTCTTACTAGGCTGAGGAATATATCCCACCCTTTTCACATTGGCCTGTTATAGCGCCACCAACAGGTTGAGTTTTGCAAAACACATTTTTGGAACAAAATGCCTCAAAAACATGTTTATATTAATCCTAAACATTTTGCCAAACATCTCACAGTCCTATCCTCCTGGTGGAGACCTGTGCCCAGAAGGGCACTTTTTCTAGTTTTAGCTGTTTCATACAGTATTCATTTATTTAAAATATAGAGTTTATAGTTTCAACGTATGGATATTCTACTGTTAGAAGGATGATAGTTTCTTACTTAGTTTCTTAGTTTACTTATGATCAGAGCAGGTGACTATTTCTAATTTGATGTAAAACTGTGTTGTTCTTGCTTACTGTAAGTCGCTCTGGATGAAGAGCGCCTATACTAAACTATACTAAATGCCTACATTCTAATTTAGGCATTTCATACCGTTGGTATCATTTATTTTATTTATTTTTTGTGCCAGTTGTTGAATAGTGTAATCGGATTTGAAGAATCCCTTTTTTTTGGGGTTGTTTGTGTCCAGAGCCGTGGTGTCAGGCTGTAATTATCCCAGTAGGTCCGCAGCTGCCCGAGTGGTTTTCTGAAGGATGCAGTGTTTTGAAAACATGGAATCCGTGGATCCAGTCCATTACCACGCATGAGTCATTCTGTTGACGGAGGAGCACACACACACACACACACACACACACACACACACACACACACACACACACACACACACACACACACACACACACACACACACACACACACCATACATTATTTTAAATGTTGCAGGATCCATTGAGATGGCCGATAAATGGTGCATTTATATAACGCCTTTTATCCAAGGCGCTTTTACATAGTGCATTACATTCACACACACACACACACACACACACACACACACACACACACACACACACACACACACATTCATACACTGATGGGCGATGGCGGCGGAAACCATGCAAGGCACTAAACAACCAGCACATCAGGAGCAATTAGGGGTTCAGTGTCCAGTTGCTCAAGGACACTTCGACACTAACTCCGGGGGAGCCCGGGTTCGAACTGGCAACCTTCCCATCCAGCCACTCTACCCCTGAGCCACCGCCGCCCCCTAGTGGCCACTCTACCCCTGAGCCACCGCCGCCCCGATAGATAATCACTGTTCACATGGTCAGGTCCAGAGAGAGTTCTGGTCCTGGTCTGTAGTAGCTCTGGCCCATGAGTTTTAAGGCCTATAGTCCAGTTTTCGGTGAAGAGGTTGAGCACCGAAAACTACAACATGACGTCACGCCGCGGTGGTCACCGCTCACACAGCACATCTCTCTGTTTTTACTGACCACCGTTTCGGTGGTCACCTCTTCACCCAAAACTGGACTATGAGTAGGCCTGTAGTTAGTCGTGGAGGAACGTACAGGCCACAGATGCTGCTGCATGTAGAGAGAGACCTCTCTAGGTGGTCCTCACTCAGACGAGCCCTCCATCGTTGCTTCCAGTCATCCCGGTTCTCCAAACATCTGGCCCAGCTCGTTGGTGCTTTGCGCTCCTGCGTCTTTCTCGAGTACCTGCCTGGCCTGCCTGCCTGCCTGCCTGCCTGCCTGCCTGCCTGTCTGTCTGCCTGCCTGCCTGCCTGCCTGTCTGCCTGCCTGCCTGTCTGTCTGTCTGTGTGTCTGTCTGTCTGCCTGCCTGCCTGCCTGCCTGCCTGTCACACACAACTAGTTTAATGACCTGGCTGTGAGCTTAATATTTATTTATATGTTCATGTTAGTGTGGGACGTCCTCGTGACCTTGTGCTCGTGTGTTGGTTCCCACAGTGTGTTGGTTCCCACAGTGTGTTGGTTCCCACAGTGTGTTGGTTCCCACAGTGTGTTGGTTCCCACAGCACCAATTGGCCGGCTGGCAGAGGACCAGTGACACACTTTGAGATCAGTGGTTCTCAAACTATGTAAAGCAGTGGTTCCCCGAATTGGGGTCCGGGGACCCCTAGGGGTCCTTGAGGGAGTTCCAGGGGGTCCCCAGCTAAATGATAGTTGGTAACCAAATGGACCGTTATGGCTCTCTAACTCCTGAGAGTGTACAAATGGAAACGGGTCCATTTGGTTCCATTTGTACACTCTCATAGTTAAATTAACTTAAACTTTACAATATTCATTGGGGTCCCAGAGATGCCATTAAATACGAGACCGTAGCCTATAATTCAGATCAAACTGGGGGCCCTTGAAATTAAAATGGTTGAAAATCACTGCGAGAGCCACACAAATCTTCTCTTATGGGGGTCCTTGGCATATACTTTCAAATGGGGGGTCCGTGGGCTAATGGGGGGTCCGTGGGCTAATGGGGGGTCCGTGGGCTAATGGGGGGTCCGTGGGCTAATGGGGGGTCCGTGGGCTAATGGGGGGTCCGTGGGCTAATGAGTGTCATTTTGGGGGTCCTTGACATGACAAAGTTTGGGAACCACTGATGTAAAGGCTGCCTCTAAGCCAATGGGAGACTTACCCATAAAACCCATACTCTGAAGTCCATACCCATAAAACCCATACTCTGAACGCCACGACGTGAAGCTGTGAGCTGAGGCAGAGGGCCTCACACACACTGATTGTACTGTAGATGTTGATAAACAAGAGCTTTTTGCACCTGGCAGTTATGACCGAGCCATTCTTGTTTCTCCACCATAATGTTAAGAATGTGCTTTTAGACGGCATGTTGGAACGGAGGCAACAGAGACTACAGTGCGTTCATTGTTTACCTGCTATCTGAGTTTCTTTGACGCGCCACATTGGTCTCTTCTTTATTATGGCTATTTATATACCTTGTTTTGTCGACTAGAGATCATGCTGCTTCTGATTATTCACATCTTGTACTTTGTAAGTCACTCTCTGGGTGAGAGCGCCTGGCAAATGCCTAAAATGTCAAGTGTAATTGTATCCTGTAAGTCGACATTTTGACAAAATAATTGCGGATCTACAAGCTCGGCTATTTTCGTCGAAGTGATTTGGTGATGTAGAGTTAATGGTTCCCAGACTGGGGGTATCCGCATTATTTGTAGTTGAAATAGGAGTATTGTGCCTGAACAATATGGGAACCCTTAGGGCCCTATTTTGAGTGTCTTAAGTACCAGGTCTTATGACTTAATTTAAGACCGGGAGGCGTGGCCAATGCGGTTTGGCTATTTTGAGTGGCCAAATCGGTCACACCTCCATGTCTTAATTTAAGTCATAAGACCTGGTACTTAGGATGCGCAAAATATGCCCCTTAGTGTTGAGGCAGGGCCGGCTCCAGGATGAAATGACTAAAGTGCTTTACAGAGTTGAACGTAATCGACGCAGGAAGCGCTAAGCAACGGAGGGTGAGAGTAATGTCTCCCCTTGCATCAGCTCCCTCGCGTCATCCGTCAGCTTGGGAACGAACCCCAATCCAACGCAGCGCAAGGAACGCAAGCAGCGGTCCTCGACGCACGCATGTAATATAAAAGTGCGCCTGGCGTCCTTTGGCAGCAGAGAGCAAGAAGGCTTTTCCTCCTCTGCTCGACCTCCTCTTTCTGTTTCTGAAAGAGGAGGACACTTCCGCCGGCACCTTTTGTAAACGTAAACACGATCGGCATGGATAGTTCAGATTTAAAGTTAAACAGGACAACATTGTTCGAAGCACAGCTTTGCAAACTCGTCGGTGATTATCAGGCCTGGACTGCATGGCCACTTGACGTCAGAGGTGGACAGAGTACTCGACCCCAGTACTTGAGTAAGAGTATATAAATACGACCTGTTCAGATTTACTCCACTACATGTAAAAGTAGCTCAGTCAAAATGTTACTTAACCCATTTCGGGCGGGAAACCCTTTTGGTGTTAGCATTATGTTATGCTTTAACTATTGAAAAATAGCAGATCTACAAGCTCATAGCGCGCCACCGAGTGGCGCGCTACGAGCTTGTAGGTCTGCTATTTTTGAAAAATCGAAGAACGACTGACAGAAACATAGCTTTTTCAGAAAACTGTCAGGATGTAGAAGACATTTTTAGAATCTGATCTCAGGTCAGAATGGGTTAAGTAAGAGTAAAAAAGTACTTGCTTTTAAATGTACTTAACGTATTCAAGAGTAAAAGTAAATGTTGTAGTTTTCACATTGACGAATTGATGTAATTCTAGGACCTTGTAACTCTGAAACTACCTGCACTGCAGGCACTGATGTGCTTTCTTGTGGAACTACGTTATATTAGTATAACAAGGGAGTATGGAAAGTATGGAAAAGTATGGAATTGGATTTTAGCAATTTCCAGGTCTGGATAAGTATGGAAAAAAGAGTGTAGAAAAAATTATGTTTCCAGACTATTAACTTGGAATAACTTTTAACTTTAACCAAATCCACAAATACCTATGAATTGCATATACATAGCATCACAAATAACATTATGACAAATACTCGTCAACATTTATTAGATATGCAGTGTAGAAACGCACATGTATTTTCTTATTAGGAAACCATAATTTGCTTGGCTGAAATCATGTCCATGGACACAGTTAATAAAGGAGGCTTCACGGACGGCGCACATTATTTTTATTGACTCATTTCTGGTTCTTAGAAAAGACCTTCATGGAGATGAAGAATGACATATTGTTGTTTTCAATCCATTAACGGGAAATTAGTATAGGTAATTATTTGTTAACCAGTGCTGCATGTTTTACTTCAACAGCCATTGAAGAAAAACAATAGTTAGTGAACTTTACTTTAGTTCTCTTTTATAATAATTGTACATGAACATCACTTATGTCACTGTACGGGTTGAAGGTACAATACAGTTTAACCCATTTTAGACCTGAGAAATTCAGTTTTCTGAAATACCTCATGTTTCTGTATCAGTGGTGCTCAATATTTCATGTCAAGGACCCCAAAAATTATATGTAATTGGCCGCCGACCCCCATCTGAAAATGTGTTGTTCCAGGGACCCCTCCCAGAAGCAAAGATTTGAGTTAAAAATGTTCGCTCTGAAAGAACATATTCAAAGAATTGCGCCACATTTTCACGATTTTTCAAAAATTGCAGACCTACAAGCTCGTAGCGCGGCACTCGCGCTATGAGCTTGTAGATCTGCTATTTTTCAACAGCTAAAGCATAACCTAATGCTTAAAACACCAAAAGGGTGTACAAATAAAGTTTTATTATTATTATTATTATTATTAAATAGTTGATTGCACATTATAGGCCGATGCAAGCCTACGATGGAGACGTAACTCACGCAGGAACTAAGGACTAAATAAAGTTGCGATTTTTGTGTGCGTTTTGACTCACCCCTCCCCAAAATGGACTCTGTCAAGGCCTTAACGGTGCAGTCGAAAATTACGAGGGTGCACACTAAGTAATTTTATTTCATACAGCTATTGCATTGTTAAATCAAACAGCTATAGGGTGATAAACTGTACAGGTGCCTCTTCAATTTGCGTCGTTGTGGCATTTTCATCACTAAGCATTTAGCAACACAAAGGAGTCTGCCTGTATAGATACCGTTGTACAGTTTGTCAGGTACTCAGACAGAACAAATAGCTATGCGTTGGTCTATTCATGGAGGCGTGGCACATTCCTCATGGCACTTCATAAAACAATAGAGAGTCAAGCTCTGTCCGCATCACTCGCATTACAAGAATGAACTTCTTGTAATGTGTGTGTGTGTGTGTGTGTGTGTGTGTGTGTGTGTGTGTGTGTGTGTGTGTGTGTGTGTGTGTGTGTGTGTGTGTGTGTGTGTGTGTGTGTGTGTGTGTGTGTGTGTGTGTGTGTGTGTGTGTGTGTGTGTGTGTGTGTGTGTGTCT
>NC_136812.1:4285528-4392656 GCF_951216825.1 Electrona antarctica | reverse complement strand
ACACACACACACACACACACACACACACACACACACACACACACACACACACACACACACACACACACACACAGCACTGTGTTCTCTCATTGCTGTGTTGTGGTATTTGATATCTTCCGGACCGGTTAGGATTTCGTCTACTCCACAGTGCGCACACACACACACACACACACACACACACACACACACACACACACACACACAGCTCTTGCAAAGTTCTTCAGTGACATCCCCGTCGTAAACACAGACGGGGCCAGGCAGAATTTCAGCCTTATTATTGCCAGTAGATCTGAGTGCTGCATTTGATACGGTCGACGGTTATCTGATGAAGCTATTTGAATCACGCACACCTCTATTCTCCGATGGCTGCGTTGTACTTCAGAGTGACAGTAGCCTATACTAGACAATGTTTTGGGTTCAGTACATCTGAACTCTGTCCCCGTAAAGTGAGAACGTGAGTGAATCAACTTTGCTACCGGGACACGCCCCCATCATCATTCTAGACTGAGTGGCAAATCATTGAGCAGCATGGAGTGTTGGAGTTTGGACGTGCTCGTTGGAAATCACTCGGTGGTCCTGCGTACCACCTGTTTCTAAATTGCACATAATGCAGGAGGCAGCAGGACGGTGCGTTGTTGAAAACGACTCGAGCGCTTCCAAATTCTGAACCTTAGAAAAATAATCAACTGCACGGATTCTTTTTTGTCAGAAAGTAGCTCAAGGATAATTCGAGGATAATTCAAGCTTTCTGTACAGCTGCAATGTTGGTGAGTCTAATGTTGTTTAATACAATCAGATAGAACTTTTCCGTTTGGATGAATGGGCTGTCAAGGCCAGAAAGTAGTTTTTGCCACTCAGTAGGCATTCCCGCATAATTCTCGGATACGATGATGTCACGCGCATAGCCTCTATCGTAGTGGTTATCAAAGTGGGGTCTGGGGACCCCCGGGGGTCCTTGAGGAGGAAAGGTTTATTTCCAGACAGTATTATTTCCCTGGATAGAGGATGTACTGTAAATTGATGGCTAGACAGATATTAATCTCTCCACTGTTATCTCTCTGCCTATAGCTGGGGGCTTCAACTCTGTTCAGGTCAAGGACCTCTTAGCTTCTCTGCCTACAGCTGGGGGCTTCAACTCTGTTCAGGTCAAGGACCTCTTAGCTTCTCCGCCTACAGCTGGGGGCTTCAACTCTGTTCAGGTCAAGGACCTCTTAGCTTCTCCGCCTACAGCTGGGGGCTTCAACTCTGTTCAGGTCAAGGACCTCTTAGCTTCTCTGCCTACAGCTGGGGGCTTCAACTCTGTTCAGGTCAAGGACCTCTTAGCTTCTCCACCTACAGCTGGGGGCTTCAACTCTGTTCAGGTCAAGGACCTCTTAGCTTCTCCGCCTACAGCTGGGGGCTTCAACTCTGTTCAGGTCAAGGACCTCTTAGCTTCTACGCCTACAGCTGGGGGCTTCAACTCTGTTCAGGTCAAGGACCTCTTAGCTTCTCCGCCTACAGCTGGGGGCTTCAACTCTGTTCAGGTCAAGGACCTCTTAGCTTCTCCGCCTACAGCTGGGGGCTTCAACTCTGTTCAGGTCAAGGACCTCTTAGCTTCTCCACCTACAGCTGGGGGCTTCAACTCTGTTCAGGTCAACGACCTCTTAGCTTCTCCGCCTACAGCTGGGGGCTTCAACTCTGTTCAGGTCAACGACCTCTTAGCTTCTCTGCCTACAGCTGGGGGCTTCAACTCTGTTCAGGTCAAGGACCTCTTAGCTTCTCCGCCTACAGCTGGGGGCTTCAACTCTGTTCAGGTCAAGGACCTCTTAGCTTCTACGCCTACAGCTGGGGGCTTCAACTCTGTTCAGGTCAAGGACCCCTTAGCTTCTCCGCCTACAGCTGGGGGCTTCAACTCTGTTCAGGTCAAGGACCTCTTAGCTTCTACGCCTACAGCTGGGGGCTTCAACTCTGTTCAGGTCAAGGACCTCTTAGCTTCTCCGCCTACAGCTGGGGGCTTCAACTCTGTTCAGGTCAAGGACCTCTTAGCTTCTCCGCCTACAGCTGGGGGCTTCAACTCTGTTCAGGTCAAGGACCCCTTAGCTTCTACGCCTACAGCTGGGGGCTTCAACTCTGTTCAGGTCAAGGACCTCTTAGCTTCTCTGCCTACAGCTGGGGGCTTCAACTCTGTTCAGGTCAAGGACCTCTTAGCTTCTCTGCCTACAGCTGGGGGCTTCAACTCTGTTCAGGTCAAGGACCTCTTAGCTTCTCCGCCTACAGCTGGGGGCTTCAACTCTGTTCAGGTCAAGGACCTCTTAGCTTCTACGCCTACAGCTGGGGGCTTCAACTCTGTTCAGGTCAAGGACCTCTTAGCTTCTATGCCTACAGCTGGGGGCTTCAACTCTGTTCAGGTCAAGGACCTCTTATCTTCTCTGCCTACAGCTGGGGGCTTCAACTCTGTTCAGGTCAAGGACCTCTTAGCTTCTCTGCCTACAGCTGGGGGCTTCAACTCTGTTCAGGTCAAGGACCTCTTAGCTTCTCTGCCTACAGCTGGGGGCTTCAACTCTGTTCAGGTCAAGGACCTCTTATCTTCTCTGCCTACAGCTGGGGGCTTCAACTCTGTTCAGGTCAAGGACCTCTTAGCTTCTCCGCCTACAGCTGGGGGCTTCAACTCTGTTCAGGTCAACGACCTCTTAGCTTCTCCGCCTACAGCTGGGGGCTTCAACTCTGTTCAGGTCAAGGACCTCTTAGCTTCTCCGCCTACAGCTGGGGGCTTCAACTCTGTTCAGGTCAAGGACCTCTTAGCTTCTCTGCCTACAGCTGGGGGCTTCAACTCTGTTCAGGTCAAGGACCTCTTAGCTTCTCCACCTACAGCTGGGGGCTTCAACTCTGTTCAGGTCAAGGACCTCTTAGCTTCTACGCCTACAGCTGGGGGCTTCAACTCTGTTCAGGTCAAGGACCTCTTAGCTTCTCCGCCTACAGCTGGGGGCTTCAACTCTGTTCAGGTCAAGGACCTCTTAGCTTCTCCGCCTACAGCTGGGGGCTTCAACTCTGTTCAGGTCAAGGACCTCTTAGCTTCTCTGCCTACAGCTGGGGGCTTCAACTCTGTTCAGGTCAAGGACCTCTTAGCTTCTACGCCTACAGCTGGGGGCTTCAACTCTGTTCAGGTCAAGGACCTCTTAGCTTCTCCGCCTACAGCTGGGGGCTTCAACTCTGTTCAGGTCAAGGACCTCTTAGCTTCTATGCCTACAGCTGGGGGCTTCAACTCTGTTCAGGTCAAGGACCTCTTATAGTAAGGGCATTTTATCAGGTATTTGACAAATCTGGGAACTAAATCGTTACCAAGACATTTCTTCACCAATGTGTTTCTAAAGGTGTCTAATATGTACTAAAAGTTTGAAATTCAACTCCCGTGGGAAATTGAGTTATTAGCATAATATGCATAATATGCCCATAACATCCTATAGAAGGCAAAAAAGTCCAAATTTCATCATTCTTTAAGTAGCATGTGACATATGAAACTAGGGTGATTGCATGATTCTGAATCCATTCCAAGCATTAGTTTTGCACAAAAAACACTCCTTGGGCTAAATTAGGCCATATCCACTTGACCAAATGTGCTGACCTCATCACGTTTGTGTGGCCGTTTTCCTCCCAAGGAGTGTTTTTTGTGCAAAACGAATGCTTGGAATGGATTCAGAATCATGCAAACACCCTAGTTTCATATGTCACATGTTACTTAAAGAATGATGAAATTTGGACTTTTTTGCCTTATATAGGATGTTATGGGCATATTATGCATATTATGCTAATAACTCAATTTCCCACGGGAGTTGAATTTCAAACTTTTAGTACATGTTATTAGACACCTTTAGAAACACATTGGTGAAGACATTTCTTGGTAACGATTTAGTTCCCAGATTTGCATAGATTTCTCTTACTATTAGCTGAGAGAGAGAGAGATGAAGCAGGGATCCCCCCCACCCCACTACATATTGGATTCATGTTAAATGTGTGTTTTCGAGTGGTGCAATCACTCCTATATAGACAGCTATGTGTGTGTGGCTGTGTCCCTGGGTCTGTTCCTGTGTCCGAGCACGAAAATAGCGTTATATAGCGTTTGTTCACCACCAAGTGTCACTGTTGCACAGCCTAACACACAGACACAGACACACACAGGCCAGGGAGAAGGGCTAGTACAGTACAGTACAGTACAGTACAGTACAGTACAGTACAGTACAGTACAGTACAGTACAGTACAGTACAGTACAGTACAGTACAGTACAGTAATGATGCATATCTATCAAAGACCCCCTAAGGATGTCCAGTTAAAAATACTATTTAGAAAAAATAAAATACTTAGGCACAGTTGCAGTTATAAGCAGAACACCTTCCAAAGTATAGTAGCCACTAGATGGCGCCACTTCGATGACGTCAAGCTGTGAACACAGCTCGGCTTTCACTATATGGACAATGTTCAGCTCACGATTGGTTGATTGAAAACGTCATTCACAGAATGGGTACGGTTAGAAGGTACAGGTCAATACAAAAACTGCTTATAAAACCAGAAAAAGCACATAAGACTACATCAAGGTTCTCCATTTTCAATTCATCATGATACGATGACAGCTCAGTCATAATATGTTCTGTTTTAGAGGGTGTTGTTTAGGCATTGTGTAAATCAATTAACCCATTTTTACCTGAGATCAGATTCTAAAAATGTCTTCTACATCCTGACAGTTTTCAGAAAAACCCTATGTTTCTATGTCAGTGGTTCTTAAACTATTTAATGTCAAGAACCCCCAGAATTATATGTAATTGGCCGCCGACCCCCATCTGAAAATATGTTGTTCCAGGGACCACACCAGAAGGATTTGAGTTAAAAATGTTCACTCTGAAATAATATATATTCAAAGATTTGCACTATATTTTCACGATTTTTCAAAAATAGCAGACCTACAAGCTCATAGCGCGCCATGAGCTGGTAGATCTGCTATTTTTCAATAGCTAAAGCATAATATAATGCTAACACCAAAAGGGGTTCCCGCCCAAAATGGGTTAATATTCAGATCAACAGGAAAATCACCATAACACTTATAATGAATTATCATATGGTTGGTTGCCATGGTTGGTCTCTTGCTGGAAAATGTACAGGAAAAAAAAAGGCAGAAGAACTTTGTGCATAAAAGTAATATAGCCTCTAACGATGCTTTGAGTTTGATGCAACAAGAATATTTATCATCCATAACTAACTGTATGCTTAGGCTGCAGTACATGCATGAATTATTCTGCTCGGAATTATCTCATTCTGAGTGGAGAACTATTATCAATCCATCCATACAAACGTCTGCTATATCAGCCTTGGAAGTGACAGCCTTGTATCAAGCTTGTTTACAGGCATATATTGTTGTTGATGCTTTATGCATTGCAAACGTTTTGTTTCTAGGTTATAATAGATGCTGCTGTGTTGTAGAAGAAACATAAAGCAGGAGGAGGCTCGGAGCTGCGTTCCCAATCAAATCTATTTTATGGGCGGCTGTGGCTCAGGAGGTAGAGCAGGTCGTCCAATGATCCCTGGGTCGGCGGTTCGAATCCCGGCTCCTCCTGTCTACATGTCAAAGTGTCCTTGGGCAAGACACTGAACCCTACATTGCCTCCAATGAGTCGGTCGGTGTGAGCTCGCCACCATTGGTGTGTGAATGTGGGAAGTGAGGACGCTGGCAAGTCACAGAGCATCACTCCATTCACGACTCCATACGCTGCATACAAACTAAACAGTATGCACAAAAAAACGGAGAGCATGTCGTGTCACTGTCAGTCTGTCACCCACTTCTCCCTCTTCCACACTGATCAATTCATTTCGGCCGCGCTGATCAGCGTTCGTTGATCACGCATCAACACACAACCGGGCCGACCCCGGGCTGGGGGTGACAGTATCCTACTACTACACACAATCCTCCTCCCGCTCGGATCATGATGTCACGTCAATAAAACAGTAACGGTCTGCGATACCATTCAGTATTTTATTCTGCTTTTCGTCAAGCAGCAGACAGAAAACTAAAGTCATGTCATCATCATTTACAATTTACAATTTAGGCATTTATCAGACGCTCTTAATCCAGAGCGACTTACATTAAGCAATAACAAAAGCATGGCATACATCACATATATAAAAAAAGTAGTTATCATGAATCATGCGTAAACTAAGAACGTAACAGTGGTGTATCTATGTAAACTATACATACTATACTATATACTATATTATACATGTGTACTATAAAGTGCTATGACTACATACAATGCAATTCTAGAGCTGTCTACGTAACAAGCTATAAGTCTGTTTAAAATACTATCTAAGTCTACATAATGTGCTATCTAAGGGGCTAGGCTAGGGCAAGTGCTACGGGCCATGGTGGAGTCTGAAGAGGTGGGTTTTCAGACTACGGCGGAAGATTGGGAGTGAGGCTGCAGTTCTGACTGTGATGGGAAGTGCATTCCATAGTTTTGGAGCCAGAAGGGAGAAGAGTTTGGGACGTGTGGAGCGTTGTCCCGGCGTTTCTAGTGAAGGTACCTCCAGCTTCCCTGTGTGATCATCATCACACATTGTGCTGCCCGACCGCCGTGAATCAGGCTGTCACTGCAGTCTGCAGTGCTGCACGACCGGCGTGAATCAGGCTGTCACTGCAGTCTGCAGTGCTGCCCGACCGCCGTGAATCAGGCTGTCACTGCAGTCTGCAGTGCTGCCCGACCGGCGTGAATCAGGCTGTCACTGCAGTCTGCAGTGCTGCCCGACCGCCGTGAATCAGGCTGTCACTGCAGTCTGCAGTGCTGCCCGACCGCCGTGAATCAGGCTGTCACTGCAGTCTGCAGTGCTGCCCGACCGCCGTGAATCAGGCTGTCACTGCGTAAAAAATAAAATGGAAAAACATTTAGGCTAATAGTCTACCTCTACCTGTCCTGCCCACTATTAATCAAATGTAGTGTCACTGTTGGTCCACAATGGTCCAGCCACACAAACACAAGAATAGAGAGTTGAGATACGGAGAGATTTCACTAGACGAGGCAGCCAATCAGGACGATAGGTTGTCAGTACAGCCAATGAGAAACATAGGAAGTGGGTGTGAACGCACCGCAGAGAGAACATTGACCAGCTGTGCTTACACAGCAGCTGGTAAATATCGAGTGTATAGCAGACATGTCATTGGTCATGTTAATCAAAAAAGTTATTTATTTACTTCATTATAAAGACGCTAAAATAGTGAAATCCGGAATGACGTAGGATAGAATCTCGCCATGACACGCTGTTTTGGGTTGGCCATCTCCGGCGCGGTGGGAGGGATGGCCATTAGTCTGCTCCGACTTCACACAGCATTGAACAGGCTGTGTAGAGCACATTGAACAGGCTGTGTAGAGCACATTGAACAGGCTGTGTAGAGCACATTGAACAGGCTGTGTAGAGCACATTGAACAGGCTGTGTAGAGCACATTGAACAGGCTGTGTAGAGCACATTGAACAGGCTGTGTAGAGCACATTGAACAGGCTGTGTAGAGCTGTGTAGACTTCACACAGCATTGAACAGGCTGTGTAGAGCACATTGAACAGGCTGTGTAGAGCATATTGAACAGGCTGTGTAGAGCACATTGAACAGGCTGTGTAGAGCACATTGAACAGGCTGTGTAGAGCACATTGAACAGGCTGTGTAGAGCACATTGAACAGGCTGTGTAGAGCACATTGAACAGGCTGTGTAGAACAGGCTGTGTAGAGCACATTGAACAGGCTGTGTAGAGCATATTGAACAGGCTGTGTAGAGCACATTGAACAGGCTGTGTAGAGCACATTGAACAGGCTGTGTAGAGCACATTGAACAGGCTGTGTAGAGCACATTGAACAGGCTGTGTAGAGCACATTGAACAGGCTGTGTAGAGCGGCGCCTTATAGTTGCATTCTCGAATATTATCACAACTTCTGTCATTAAACGGAGACAAAGTAGATTCCAGCGTGATACTCTGCCTTTAACATTGAATGACTTGAACCCTCAATGTTTTGTAAACTTGACATACTTAAAAAAAAAAAAAAAATGTATCCCACGATTTTGTAACCCATTTTTTCACCCCTGTGTCAATTATCTAATGTGATCCTGGGCGCTACACACCCTCCGCCAACCTAGTCCCCATATATGGGGGACATGGGGAGAGCAACGGACTTGAACTCATGCTTCCCTCATGCCTGAGTGTCCAAGTTGCTCCTTTACACGTGACAGGGGGGGAGTTTCCCTGGTTGGACGTAGCGCGTGGAAGGAACACGTTATTCCAACCAGTTCCTTTCCCCTCCATCAGGCGCCCCGGCTGGCCAGGGGGAGGCAGTTTTTTTTAGAGACCAGGATTACTGCATGTTTTTTGTGAGGGTACCTACCCTAGGGGACACGGGGAGAACATGCAAACTCCACACAGAAAGGCCCTTTCGCCAACCCCGCCTCGGGTATGGGCACTGATGACGCGGAGGAGGAAGCGCGCCGCCAGCACCCACAGCGCCCCGAGCGGGAATCGAACCCAGGACCTTCTAGCTGTGAGGCGACAGCACTACCAACTGTGCCACCGTGCCCCATGTAAACTTGACATACTGTCTGTCTACTGTACAGGGGCTGCTCTTGACATACTGTCTGTCTACTGTACAGGGTCTGTAAACTTGACATACTGTCTGTCTACTGTACAGGGTCTGCTCTTGACATACTGTCTGTCTACTGTACAGGGTCTGCTCTTGACATGCTGTCTGTCTACTGTACAGGGTCTGCTCTTGACATACTGTCTGTCTACTGTACAGGGTCTGCTCTTGACATACTGTCTGTCTACTGTACAGGGTCTGCTCTTGACATACTGTCTGTCTACTGTACAGGGTCTGCTCTTGACATACTGTCTGTCTACTGTACAGGGTCTGCTCTTGACATACTGTCTGTCTACTGTACAGGGTCTGCTCTTGACATACTGTCTGTCTACTGTACAGGGTCTGCTCTTGACATACTGTCTGTCTACTGTACAGGGTCTGCTCTTGACATACTGTCTGTCTACTGTACAGGGTCTGCTCTTGACATACTGTCTGTCTACTGTACAGGGTCTGCTCTTGACATACTGTCTGTCTACTGTACAGGGTCTGCTCTTGTTTTGTTTCCCTCTAAACCAAACCTCTTCACCGGAAACCCGCGTTGTTGTTGTGATCTTGTAGATCGCCTATTTCCGGTTAATGTCACCCCCAGAATAGGAATCCGAGGGTTCAAGGGGTTATACATAAATAAAATGAAGCCCCTACCAAAGGTATAGCGCGGAAAAATAAGATGCTTCGCGCTGCCAAGTTTCACCGTTTTAGCTCCTTCAGCAGCCTTTGCTTCTAAATTTTGCCGCTTCTGCAGTGATAGTGGAGTCTGGTTTCACTTGATCCCCGCCGCTTGATGTCAGCCGCCCTGCCTGCTGGCCTGAAGCCAGGGCAGCGCATTGATTGGACAGATCGTAGTTTCATGGAAATCCACCCGTCCCGATTTCTGAAATATATCTTGTTGTGTATATTAACACATTGAGAGCCCACGCAATACTGCCCAAAATCACTTTCACCTAGAAAATCCATTCACATTTTTTATAATTCAGCTGACTGTGGAGACACATGCTGGAACTTTTTACTTTGAAATGTTTTATAGTTTCTGAGTTATTTAATTTAAACGCCAAATGCATTCTCAATGGCGAAAACGAAAACTTTGGCACCACGTGTAAAAAAAAAAAATACAAATATATATATATATATTTTTTTTTGAAAGACGTCCACAGACGTCTTGGGCTATGCACGTGCGGTAATACCCAGGACGTCCACAGACGTTTTGGGCACAAAATGTGTTAAGTAGTAAGTTGAATTTGTGTACTAAGGCGGGTAGTAGAAGAAAGGTCACGGGGTCACCCGACCCAAATCACCCAGAGTCATCTAATAGAAGAGTTAGGATAATGAGGGGGCAGAAAGGTCACGGGGTCACCCGACCCAAATCACCCAGAGTCATCTAATAGAAGAGTTAGGATAATGAGGGGGCAGAAACCGAGCGTTCGAGCCCTGTTCAAATGTTCATGCAGCCTGAGAAGGACAAGCTGGAGTATGAAATGCATTGTTTTCAACGAGGGCGGCGCAAATAAGAGCAATTTTGGGCATGTGTGCAACATGACAACTGTTTTAAAGTATTGTACAGTAACAACTACAGTCTCTGTAATGTTTATGTTGTACGATTACTACAAAACAATCTAAAATAAAGGGATTTAACCCATTTTGGGCGGGAACGCTTTTTGGTCTTTTAAACATTGTTATAATTTAGCTATTGAAAAATAGCAGACCTACAAGCTCATAGCGCGCCACCGAGTGGCGCGCTACGAGCTTGTAGGTCTGCTATTTTTGAAAAATCGTGAAAATATTTATTTCAGAAAAACTGGAGGATTTAGAAGATTTTTTTTAAATGTTGATGTCAGGCCTAAATGGGTTAAGATCCCTTAAAGGTATATTCAGTGATTTGACTTAATTCAAATATCACTTATTTTTTCTTTTTTTCTGGATAATCCTCCCTACTATAGAGTGTGCTGAAATCCTCCCTGTCCCCAGTGAGCCCCTGGGGTCAAAAAACCCTAGTTTCAGTTTTGGTGGCGGGTGGCAAAACCTTCATCCAATCAGGATGAGAGGGGCCTTCCTCCAATCATGATCGAGTGGGGGCGGGCCTTGGTGCACATGCTGTTGGCCTGTTGCACTTCCCCCCACTGTAGAGCGTGCATGTGCACATTTTGTTACCGGGGCGGACTGGGTGGTTTTCCAAATCACCCAAATCACTGAATGCTCCTTTAAAGCCGGGCTGTTGCCTGAGTCCAATGCATTTCTGCCTACTTCCGGTCCAGGACTATTTGTCCCTATTTGTTGTCCCCATTCTCAATAGAAGTCTATGTAGGAGAGCCACCATTGGACTGAAGCCCCATGAAGTGAACGGTGTTTTCATAACTCTGTCTTAGGGCCGATTCATACTCCTATTTTACCGCTGTTTCGGCGCTGTAGTGCCGAAAGGATTTTGGCTCGTCAGAAATCTTCAGTAGCACCGAAGAGCCGAAGAGCCCCCCCCGAACCTCAAATGACGTCACATTGTAGGCTCTACAGAGCCGAAACGACTTTTATTCGGCTCTAAAATAGGAGTATGAATCGGCCCTTACTCTATGGCTCTGGGCTCCTCCTCCTCCCCCCCTCCTCCTCCTCCTCCTCCTCCTCCTCACCCTCCTCCTCCTCCTCCTACTCCTGCGGTGTTCAGAGTGATGGACCTTC
Source organism: Electrona antarctica (assembly GCF_951216825.1). NCBI lineage: Eukaryota > Metazoa > Chordata > Actinopteri > Myctophiformes > Myctophidae > Electrona > Electrona antarctica. The sequence continues at coordinate 4,381,353 of NC_136812.1, read as the reverse complement.
CTTCCTGCCTGCCTGTCATCTCTGGATCCGTGCTGCTGGACGGGAGTAGTGAAAACTGTAGTCTTATGTCAAAAAAAGTAAAACCCACCCAAGACCGTTAGCATAAATAAATGATGGAGAATGAACTCTCTTATTTATAGCCGGCAGTTTTTCATCTTCTATCTCACGAAGGAAGGGGGATCTCATCCGTTCCTAACCCCCCCCCCCCCCCCCTCGACCTCCGCACGGTGGGGATGGAGGTATAGATTAGAGGTGTATGATAACATGATCTGCTGAGTAAGAAAAGGAACCATACATTACATTATGGCCCAAACTGAGTGCTGATGATGATGATATCAGCACCTTTCGTTTTTTGTCTCCACCAGGCCGAAGGCATGGGGAGAGAGTATGTTTTGCACTCCGTCCGTGTGTGTGTCCGTCCGTCCTTCCTTCCGTCCGTCTGTGTACAGCTAATCTCCGGCACCGTTAACCCGGTCGATGCCAAACTTTGCACACACACTCCCTGGATGCCAACGATCAACCTCTGCCCCGCATTTTCCAGAACGGCCTGTTATAGCGCCACCATGAGGCAGCTTTTCACATTTTTACCTAAAACTGCACCGATCTGCGTGAAACGTTGCATGCACACTCCCTAGAGGCCAAGGACAAACCTTTGACCTGCATTTTCCGCATCTGCTTTTTATAGCGCCACCAGGAGGCCGACTTTTGTAAAACACATTTTTTTATATTACTCCTCCAGATTCTGTCCAAAAATCTCAAAAATCGTTACACAGTATCTCTATGGTCATGTGCTCAAGTCGGATCTGTCCGATATTTCATATTCCATCCTAATTGGCTACAATTGGCTTTCACAGTTTTCAAGATTGCCCCGTTTTGAACAAAAGCCTCAAATCATGAACGCAGCAAACAATTTACGTGAAATCTTTAACACATTTTCTTACTAGGCTGAGGAATATATCCCACCCTTTTCACATTGGCCTGTTATAGCGCCACCAACAGGTTGATTTCTGCAAAACACATTTTTTGAACAAAATGCCTCAAATCATCCAATTGCCATCAAAGGCAAACATGTTTATATTACTCCTAAACATTTTGCCAAACATCTCACACAGTCCTATCCTCCTGGTGGAGACCTGTGCCCAGAAGGGCACTTTTTCTAGTTATTGATACTTTGGGCAGGTTTGGGGGGTGTAGCTCCTGAGCCACTGGAGTGTGTATGTGCATGTGTGTGCGCGCGCACCATGTGTGTGTGTGTGTGTGCGTGTGTGTGTGTGTGTGCGTGCATGTGTGCGTGTGCGTGTGTGAGACTATTGTGCTCCTAGCTGAGTCAGTGTAGCATCACACTAGCTCACAGGGACAGGACTCTCCTACGATCATGAAATGTTACGCGGAAGATAGATTGCCGCAACAACTAATCGTGATTAACGATTTAATCGTGTTTTTGACGTAGACCATAAATCAAAATGACATTTCTGTTTTTCCCTTTTAGTACTTAACGTAAACAAGAATTGCACGGAGCAGATATATGACGAATAACAAATTCATAATATCAATTATGAGAGATCTTTTTTTTCCCCCTGCGATAATTGTGACAGGCCTGTCAGTGATGGATGACAGTTCCACTACTAAAGGTGAAGTAACCCATTTAGGCCTGACGTTGATATAAAAAAAATGTCTTCAAAATCTTGAGAAAATACCTCATGTGGTGCTCAATATTTCATGTCAAAGACCCTAAAAAATATATGTAATTGGCCGCCGACCCCCATCTGAAAATATGTTTAAGATTTGAGTTAAAGACGTTCGCTCTGAAAGAATATATATTCAAAGATGTGCAATTTTGCACCACATTTTCACGACTTTTCAAAAATAGCAGACCTACAAGCTCGTAGCGCGCCACTCGGTGGCGCGCTATGAGCTTGTAGATCTGCTATTTTTCAATAGCTAAAGTATAACATAACGCTTAAAACACCAAAAGGGGTTCCCGCTCTGAATGGGTTAAGGTCGTCTTCATTGTGCAGACGAGACGTGCAGAGAATGTTGGAGAGGCGGGGGCTGAAATTCCCTAAAAAGGGCACTTATGGCCAACAAATGCCAAAAATAGCTGATCTACAAGCTCTCAACGTGTCACGCTGCGACACGTTGAGAGCTTGTAGATCAGCGATTTCCGTGGCCGCGACCCCGCACTCTTTAGCTACTGAAGATGCGGCATAAGGCTACGCTACGACATGGATTTATACACAGAGGACAAATTCTTTCAACGCAAAATATGATGCGTTCAAGTTCACGAGAGTTTTTAAAAAAAAAAAAGGCAATTCTCCTGAATGGAAAGACATTTGTGTTTCTTTCATCACAGTAAATGCTGCATTCATGGTCTGGATAGAGCAGTTTTTTACAGACGGGTAAAAGGGCAGGGGCTCAAGGCTCCTTTGATGTGTGTGTGTGCATGTGTGTGCGTTTGTGCGTGCGTGTGTGCGCGCGCGTGCCTGCTTTGACTGATATGGCTCTCTCAGTGATGCGAATAGGTTTTCAATGTAATGAGTCCCAGGATGCAGGGATGGTCTTTTAGAATGAGTCCCAGGGATGGTCTTTTAGAATGAGTCCCAGGATGCAGGGATGGTCTTTTATATGAGTCCCAGGGACATTTTATGAGTCCCACTTCAACGATGTTAGGAGTCATATTTTGCCATTTTTTACAAATTGCAGCATTTAACTCCCATTTCATTTTATATGGTTATAATGTGGTTATATTCATGTGGAAAACAGAAGAAGAAATGATTATTATAACTAAAGCTAGAAAAATAAACTAGAATAAAAAAACAGTCCAGTAGTACGTCCCGTGGATGCAGAGGTCGTTGTTTTATTGCGTCCCTTAACTATAAACTGCGTTTTGGGATGCAAAATGCACCCCATTTTAATCTCTGCTCTCTGGTGTTGTTCCCTGTGGTGCAGGTGGTGATCCGGTGAAGAAGCGATGCAGCGCGGCGCGCGGCGGCCCAGCGCCAGCCCGCTCCTCCTCGTCCTCCTCCTCTTCCTCCTGGGAGCCGGCCCGCTGGCCTCCTCTTCGTCCTGCCACGGTGTTTTAGCCGCCGGGACCCCTCCTCGCCTCCCGGCTGCCTGTTAAACTTTGGAAGGGGTGCTCCTCCTGACATCGGTGATGTGATGAATAAATTTGAAGTCCTTGGGATCGTAGGTGAAGGTGAGCGTTTCGATCCTATCACCGCCGCCTCGCTGATTGCAATGGATCATATATGCAGACCGCGGCCATCTTACCATATAAGTTAATGGCAAGGTGCTAACAAGGTGGAACTTTTGGGCGGGAACCCCTTTTGGTGTTTTAAACATTATGTTATAATTTAGCTATTGAAAAATAGCAGATCTACAAGCTCATAGCGCGGCACCGAGTGGCGCGCTACGAGCTTGTAGGTCTGCTATTTTTGAAAAATCGTGAAAAATGTGGCGCAAATTTGGAATATATATTTTAACGTTTTTAACTCAAATCTTTGCTTCTGGGGGGGTTCCTGGAACAACATATTTTCAGATGGGGGTCGGTGGCCAAATACAGATCATTTTTGGGGTCCTTGACATGAAAAATTGAGCACCACTGATATAGAAACATAGGTATTTCAGAAAATTGGAGGATTTAGAAGATTATTTTTTAAATTTCGACGTCAGGCCTAAATGGGTTAATATCAGCACTCTGACTCTATTTGACCAGAATGGCCTTCATTAGTATCACCTGTGAAGGAAGTCGGAAGAGGCCCGGAAGTAGGACGAGAGTTTAAAAATATCGCTAAAAAAGCTGATCCAAAAGCTCACAATGTTGTGAGCAGCACAAGAGCAGCGAGTTTTGTCTATGAAATGCACCAAATGAACGTCAGGTTGCCAGTGGTTATAAATAATGTGCGTATAAATGATAATTCCACTAGCAGCTAGAAGGTATGCTGTTCTCCACCGAGCGAAGACAGTGCTGTCTAAGAATAACTACCCAGAGCTCCACGCCTACACAACAGACAGAGGCAGACTTATGTAATATCACAACTGAAACCTGCTCTTACTAGCCAGGGGTCCCCCTGGCACTAAACCTGTTCAAATGGGGGGTCCCCCTGGCACTAGATCTGTTCAAATGAGGGGTCCCCCTGGCACTAGATCTGTTCAAATGGGAGGGGTCCCCCTGGCACTAAACCTGTTCAAATGGGGGGTCCCAAGCTTACAACGTGACGCTTGTAGATCTTCTATTTTCTAAATGATCTTGTGGTGGGGGTCCCTGGCACAAAATATCTTCAGATGGTGGTCCGCTGTCAAATACGTCCTGTATGGTCCTTGACATGACAATGTTTGAAAACCACTGGCCTCGAAGCGAGCACTGCATTGTTCTCTTAAACCTCTGGCCTCGAGGCGAGCACTGCATTGTTCTCTAAACCTCTGGCCTCGAGGCGAGCACTGCATTGAACCACTGGCCTCGAGGCGAGCACTGCATTGAACCACTGGCCTCGAGGCGAGCACTGCATTGTTCTCTTAAACCTCTGGCCTCGAGGCGAGCACTGCATTGTTCTCTAAACCTCTGGCCTCGAGGCGAGCACTGTATTGAACCACTGGCCTCGAGGCGAGCACTGTATTGTTCTCTAAACCTCTGGCCTCGAGGCGAGCACTGTATTGAACCACTGGCCTCGAGGCGAGCACTGCATTGAACCACTGGCCTCGAGGCGAGCACTGCATTGTTCTCTTAAACCTCTGGCCTCAAGGCGAGCACTGCATTGAACCACTGGCCTCGAGGCGAGCACTGTATTGTTCTCTAAACCACTGGCCTCGAGGCGAGCACTGCATTGTTCTCTAAACCTCTGGCCTCGAAGCGAGCACTGCATTGTTCTCTAAACCACTGGCCTCGAGGCGAGCACTGCATTGAACCACTGGCCTCGAGGCGAGCACTGCATTGAACCACTGGCCTCGAGGCGAGCACTGCATTGTTCTCTAAACCACTGGCCTCGAGGCGAGCACTGCATTGAACCACTGGCCTCGAGGCGAGCACTGCATTGTTCTCTAAACCACTGGCCTCGAGGCGAGCACTGCATTGTTCTCTTAAACCACTGGCCTCGAGGCGAGCACTGCATTGTTCTCTAAACCACTGGCCTCGAGGCGAGCACTGCATTGTTCTCTTAAACCACTGGCCTCGAGGCGAGCACTGTATTGTTCTCTAAACCACTGGCCTCGAGGTGAGCACTGTATTGTTCTCTTAAACCACTGGCCTCGAGGCGAGCACTGTATTGTTCTCTAAACCACTGGCCTCGAGGCGAGCACTGCATTGTTCTCTAAACCACTGGCCTCGAGGCGAGCACTGTATTGTTCTCTAAACCACTGGCCTCGAGGCGAGCACTGCATTGTTCTCTAAACCACTGGCCTCGAGGCGAGCACTGCATTGTTCTCTAAACCACTGGCCTCGAGGTGAGCACTGTATTGTTCTCTAAACCACTGGCCTCGAGGCGAGCACTGCATTGAACCACTGGCCTCGAGGCGAGCACTGCATTGTTCTCTAAACCACTGGCCTCGAGGCGAGCACTGTATTGTTCTCTAAACCACTGGCCTCGAGGCGAGCACTGCATTGAACCACTGGCCTCGAGGCGAGCACTGCATTGTTCTCTAAACCACTGGCCTCGAGGCGAGCACTGCATTGAACCACTGGCCTCGAGGCGAGCACTGTATTGTTCTCTAAACCTCTGGCCTCGAGGCGAGCACTGTATTGTTCTCTAAACCTCTGGCCTCGAGGCGAGCACTGCATTGAACCACTGGCCTCGAGGCGAGCACTGTATTGTTCTCTAAACCTCTGGCCTCGAGGCGAGCACTGCATTGAACCACTGGCCTCGAGGCGACCACTGCATTGTTCTCTAAACCACTGGCCTCGAGGCGACCACTGCATTGTTCTCTAAACCACTGGCCTCGAAGCGAGCACTGCATTGTTCTCTAAACCGGCGGCGGAAACCATGCAAGGCACCAACCCGCACATCGGGAGCAATTAGGGGTTCAGTGTCCAGTTGCTCAAGGACACTAACTCTGGGGGAGCCCACAGGGTTCGAACTGGCAACCTTGCGGTTACCATCCGGCCACTCTACCCCTGAGCCACCACCGCCCTTCTTGTAAATTTAGTAGGCTAATGTTTAACAATAGTTGAACTCTTCAGAGCGTAAAATGAAACCAAATGGCCCCATAAGGGTCCATTTGCTTTCATTTTACACTCTCAAGAGTTAACCCATTGATCTCAGGTCGAAATGGGTTAAAGATCTATAAGGGTCCATTTGGTTACAAATTCTCCATCATTTAGCTGGGGACCACCTGGAACCACTGCATAGTGGTCCCCAGACCACCTGGAACCCCCTCAAGGACCACTGGTGGTCCCCAGACCACCTGGAACCACTGCATAGTGGTCCCCAGACCACCTGGAACCCCCTCAAGGACCACTGGTGGTCCCCAGACCACCTGGAACCACTGCATAGTGGTCCCCAGACCACCTGGAACCACTGCATAGTGGTCCCCAGACCACCTGGAACCACTGCATAGTGGTCCCCAGACCACCTGGAACCACTGCATAGTGGTCCCCAGACCACCTGGAACCACTGCATAGTGGTCCCCAGACCACCTGGAACCACTGCATAGTGGTCCCCAGACCACCTGGAACCCCCTCAAGGACCACTGGTGGTCCCCAGACCACCTGGAACCACTGCATAGTGGTCCCCAGACCACCGGTTGAAAACCACTGTTATAAATCAGTGCTCTATGACAGAAACCTTGTTTCTCCATCTTTCAACTATTTCCCCCCTGTAAATAAATGCCCTACTTTACCATACTACAGTACCTTTACTTTACCATACTACAGTGTCTTTACCATACTACAGTGTCTTTACCATACTACAGTGTCTTTACCATACTACAGTGTCTTTACCATACTACAGTGTCTTTACCATACTACAGTGTCTTTACCATACTACAGTATTACTACAGTGTCTTTACCATACTACAGTGTCTTTACCATACTACAGTGTCCCTACTTTACCATACTACAGTGTCTTTACCATACTACAGTACTTTACCATACTACAGTGTCCCTACTTTACCATACTACAGTGTCTTTACCATACTACAGTGTCTTTACCATACTACAGTATTACTACAGTGTCTTTACCATACTACAGTGTCTTTACCATACTACAGTGTCCCTACTTTACCATACTACAGTGTCTTTACCATACTACAGTGTCCCTACTTTACCATACTACAGTGTCTTTACCATACTACAGTGTCCCTACTTTACCATACTACAGTGTCTTTACCATACTACAGTACTTTACCATACTACAGTGTCCCTACTTTACCATACTACAGTGTCTTTACCATACTACAGTGTCCCTACTTTACCATACTACAGTGTCTTTACCATACTACAGTACTTTACCATACTACAGTGTCTTTACCATACTACAGTAACCCTAACCCTAACCCTTTACCATACTACAGTAACCCTAACCCTAACCCTTTACCATACTACAGTAACCCTAACCCTAACCCTTTACCATACTACAGTGTCTTTACCATACTACAGTACTTTACCATACTACAGTGTCTTTACCATACTACAGTGTACTTTACCATACTACAGTGTCTTTACCATACTACAGTGTACTTTACCATACTACAGTGTCTTTACCATACTACAGTGTCTTTACCATACTACAGTATTACTACAGTGTCTTTACCATACTACAGTGTCTTTACCATACTACAGTGTCTTTACCATACTACAGTGTCTTTACCATACTACAGTGTCTTTACCATACTACAGTGTCTTTACCATACTACAGTGTCCCTACTTTACCATACTACAGTGTCTTTACCATACTACAGTGTCTTTACCATACTACAGTGTCTTTACCATACTACAGTGTCCCTACTTTACCATACTACAGTGTCTTTACCATACTACAGTGTCCCTACTTTACCATACTACAGTGTCTTTACCATACTACAGTGTCTTTACCATACTACAGTGTCTTTACCATACTACAGTGTCTTTACCATACTACAGTGTCTTTACCATACTACAGTGTCTTTACCATACTACAGTACTTTACCATACTACAGTGTCTTTACCATACTACAGTGTCTTTACCATACTACAGTGTCTTTACCATACTACAGTGTACTTTACCATACTACAGTGTCTTTACCATACTACAGTGTACTTTACCATACTACAGTGTCTTTACCATACTACAGTGTCTTTACCATACTACAGTGTCTTTACCATACTACAGTGTCTTTACCATACTACAGTGTCTTTACCATACTACAGTGTCTTTACCATACTACAGTGTCTTTACCATACTACAGTGTCTTTACCATACTACAGTGTCTTTACCATACTACAGTGTCTTTACCATACTACAGTGTAACCCTTTACCATACTACAGTGTCTTTACCATACTACAGTGTCTTTACCATACTACAGTGTCTTTACCATACTACAGTGTCTTTACCATACTACAGTGTCTTTACCATACTACAGTGTCTTTACCATACTACAGTGTCTTTACCATACTACAGTGTCTTTACCATACTACAGTGTCTTTACCATACTACAGTGTCTTTACCATACTACAGTGTCTTTACCATACTACAGTGTACTTTACCATACTACAGTGTCTTTACCATACTACAGTGAGTTTACCATACTACAGTGTCTTTACCATACTACAGTGTCTTTACCATACTACAGTGTCTTTACCATACTACAGTGTCTTTACCATACTACAGTGTCTTTACCATACTACAGTGTCTTTACCATACTACAGTGTCTTTACCATACTACAGTGTCTTTACCATACTACAGTGTCTTTACCATACTACAGTGTACTTTACCATACTACAGTGTCTTTACCATACTACAGTGTCTTTACCATACTACAGTGTCTTTACCATACTACAGTGTCTTTACCATACTACAGTGTCTTTACCATACTACAGTGAGTTTACCATACTACAGTGTCTTTACCATACTACAGTACTTTACCATACTACAGTGTCTTTACCATACTACAGTGTCTTTACCATACTACAGTGTCTTTACCATACTACAGTGTACTTTACCATACTACAGTGTCTTTACCATACTACAGTGTCTTTACCATACTACAGTGTCTTTACCATACTACAGTGTCTTTACCATACTACAGTGTCTTTACCATACTACAGTGTCTTTACCATACTACAGTGTCTTTACCATACTACAGTGTCTTTACCATACTACAGTACTTTACCATACTACAGTGTCTTTACCATACTACAGTGTCTTTACCATACTACAGTACTTTACCATACTACAGTGTCTTTACCATACTACAGTGTCTTTACCATACTACAGTGTCTTTACCATACTACAGTGTCTTTACCATACTACAGTGTCTTTACCATACTACAGTGTCTTTACCATACTACAGTGTCTTTACCATACTACAGTGTCTTTACCATACTACAGTGTCTTTACCATACTACAGTGTCTTTACCATACTACAGTGTCTTTACCATACTACAGTGTCTTTACCATACTACAGTGTCTTTACCATACTACAGTGAGTTTACCATACTACAGTGAGTTTACCATACTACAGTGTCTTTACCATACTACAGTGAGTTTACCATACTACAGTGTCTTTACCATACTACAGTGTCTTTACCATACTACAGTGTCTTTACCATACTACAGTGTCTTTACCATACTACAGTGAGTTTACCATACTACAGTGTCTTTACCATACTACAGTGAGTTTACCATACTACAGTGTCTTTACCATACTACAGTGTCTTTACCATACTACAGTGTCTTTACCATACTACAGTGTCTTTACCATACTACAGTGAGTTTACCATACTACAGTGAGTTTACCATACTACAGTGTCTTTACCATACTACAGTGTCTTTACCATACTACAGTGTCTTTACCATACTACAGTGTCTTTACCATACTACAGTGTCTTTACCATACTACAGTGTCTTTACCATACTACAGTGTCTTTACCATACTACAGTGTCTTTACCATACTACAGTGTCTTTACCATACTACAGTGTCTTTACCATACTACAGTGTCTTTACCATACTACAGTGAGTTTACCATACTACAGTGAGTTTACCATACTACAGTGTCTTTACCATACTACAGTGTCTTTACCATACTACAGTGTCTTTACCATACTACAGTGTCTTTACCATACTACAGTGTCTTTACCATACTACAGTGTCTTTACCATACTACAGTGTCTTTACCATACTACAGTGTCTTTACCATACTACAGTGTCTTTACCATACTACAGTGAGTTTACCATACTACAGTGAGTTTACCATACTACAGTGTCTTTACCATACTACAGTGAGTTTACCATACTACAGTGTCTTTACCATACTACAGTGTCTTTACCATACTACAGTGTCTTTACCATACTACAGTGTCTTTACCATACTACAGTGTCTTTACCATACTACAGTGAGTTTACCATACTACAGTGTCTTTACCATACTACAGTGAGTTTACCATACTACAGTGTCTTTACCATACTACAGTGTCTTTACCATACTACAGTGTCTTTACCATACTACAGTGTCTTTACCATACTACAGTGAGTTTACCATACTACAGTGAGTTTACCATACTACAGTGTCTTTACCATACTACAGTGTCTTTACCATACTACAGTGTCTTTACCATACTACAGTGTCTTTACCATACTACAGTGTCTTTACCATACTACAGTGTCTTTACCATACTACAGTGTCTTTACCATACTACAGTGTCTTTACCATACTACAGTGTCTTTACCATACTACAGTGTCTTTACCATACTACAGTGTCTTTACCATACTACAGTGAGTTTACCATACTACAGTGTCTTTACCATACTACAGTGAGTTTACCATACTACAGTGAGTTTACCATACTACAGTGTCTTTACCATACTACAGTGTCTTTACCATACTACAGTGTCTTTACCATACTACAGTGTCTTTACCATACTACAGTGTCTTTACCATACTACAGTGTCTTTACCATACTACAGTGTCTTTACCATACTACAGTGTCTTTACCATACTACAGTGAGTTTACCATACTACAGTGAGTTTACCATACTACAGTGAGTTTACCATACTACAGTGTCTTTACCATACTACAGTGTCTTTACCATACTACAGTGTCTTTACCATACTACAGTGTCTTTACCATACTACAGTGTCTTTACCATACTACAGTGTCTTTACCATACTACAGTGTCTTTACCATACTACAGTGTCTTTACCATACTACAGTGTCTTTACCATACTACAGTGTCTTTACCATACTACAGTGTCTTTACCATACTACAGTGTACTTTACCATACTACAGTGTCTTTACCATACTACAGTGTCTTTACCATACTACAGTGTCTTTACCATACTACAGTGTACTTTACCATACTACAGTGTCTTTACCATACTACAGTGTCTTTACCATACTACAGTGTACTTTACCATACTACAGTGTCTTTACCATACTACAGTGTCTTTACCATACTACAGTGTCTTTACCATACTACAGTGTACTTTACCATACTACAGTGTACTTTACCATACTACAGTGTCTTTACCATACTACAGTGTCTTTACCATACTACAGTGTACTTTACCATACTACAGTGTCTTTACCATACTACAGTGTCTTTACCATACTACAGTGTCTTTACCATACTACAGTGTCTTTACCATACTACAGTGTCTTTACCATACTACAGTGTCTTTACCATACTACAGTGTAAATAAATGCCCTACTTTACCATACTACAGTGTAAATAAATGCCCTACTTTACCATACTACAGTGTCACACACAAGTAGCAGAAATAGCAGATTGTGACGCATTTTGATCTGCTATTTTGGGTTAGAAAGTGAGAAAGTACTTCCTAAAAGCCAAGCAGAAATGTCATCTTGATTCATGTGTTCCAAAATGCTCTGTGCCAAAAACATAATTAAATCCTTAGCCTAATCGCAATTATTTGTATGGCAATTTATCTTCCCTGTAAAATGTCATGATCGTGTATTGTGGAATTGAATTGAATTTGAGTGAATACGTTATTAGTCAGAATTGTAAACAGCACATGGTACAGTCGGACATTAAGTCTAAAATTAAAAAATTTAAATCCTTGGGACTTTCCATTGTGGTTCCATGTATTCAATTGGTAAATGGTGCATTTATATAGCGCCTTTATCCAAGGCGCTTTAGATAGATTGTGCATCAATTCACCCATTCACACACACATATTCATACACCGATGGCGGCGGAAACCATGCAAGGCACTAACTATTACATCAGGAGCAATTAGGGGTTCAGAGTCTTGCTCAAGGACACTTTGACACTAACTCTGGGGGAGTCCACGTTCGAACTGGCAACCTTGCGGTTACCATCCGGCCACTCTACCCCTGAGCCACCGCCACCCCATTCATCAGCTGGCTGGCTGTTATGAATGCACATCTGCATATGCAATCTGATTAAAATGCTCCCTTGTGACATAATCTGTGGCGAGGACGAAATTAATGACTTGGTTGGAAGCGGAAAGGGTTTAATGTGGGTAATGTTATTGGAGATAATGGGTACAGTGCTAGTACAGTGTTGATTCAATCTATGACGAAAACATTTTGATTACGTTTTTTCCACTTTTTTCCCACTGAATAAAATTAAAAAATCACACCCGTGTGAAGTGAGTGGTGCAACTCCGTGTGGGGGTCCCCGGGGGGGGGTTCCAGACCCACAGGAACGCACCCAGGGTGCCGGCCCGATAACGGCAAGCCGCCCCACGTCCAAGAGAAATGACAGAGTTACCGTGTGGGGGTCCCTCTACTGTACCCTCTACTGTACTGTTACTGTACTGTACTGGCACACCCGAAATCACCATATATACAGTTGATATGTGCGTGTGTGTTTGTGTGTGTGTTAGGTTGCGCACAGGTGGTGAAAAACAACCATGCTGTTTTCGTGCTCTGATGCACCCACCCACCCACCCACCCACACACACACACACATACACACACATAGCTCCATAAGGGAGTGGTTGCACGTCATATACCCATGCATTTAGACCTGATGACGATTCTAAAAATGTCTTCTAAATCCTCAGTTTTGTGAGGATTTAGTTTCTATCAGTGGTGCTCAACCTTTTTCATGTCAAAGACCCCCAGAATTATCTATATTTGGCCGCTGACCCCCATCTAAAATTATGTAGTTCCAGGGACCCCCCAGAAGCAAAGATTTGAGTTAAAATCCTTCGCTCTGAAATAATATATATTCAAAGATTTCCGTCACATTTTCACAATTTTTCAAAAATAGCAGATCTACAAGCTTGTAGCGCGGCACTCGGTGGCGCGCTACGAGCTTGTAGATCTGCTATTTTTCAATAGCTAAAGTATAACATAATACTTAAAACACCAAGAGGGGTTCCCGCCCAGAACGGGTTAAGCTTTAAGCCTTAAGGTATGAAGTCATTATTAAAAATGTCTCCCCTTTGTTTGCGTAGATCAGTTATTTGTCATATTGTTTGCGTAGGTCAGTGTTTTGTCATATCTGCAGCGTGTAATTTCTGTTTACAAAGCCTGAAAGGCAAACGGAAAGGCCATCAATTATTTGTTTCGAAACGGGCAAAAGAAACACAATGGAATCCTGAATCGTGGTCATTTTGTACCACAATGAATCTTGTCAGCTGAAATGTCACCATCGTGACGAGAGAGAGAGAGAGATGGTCGGTACGGTAAAACGCTCGTTAAAACGTCCGCTCTCATTCTCGACGAGCTCGACGGTGTTGCAGTGCACCTCTGTGTTGTTTTTTGCAACAAAATTTGATTTTAGTCATAGTCTCTTGAATAGTTTTAATTTAGTTTTAGTCATATTTTAGTCACCAAGTGTTAGTCTAGTTTTAGTCGACTAAATATCATAAGATTTCAGTCGACTGAATCTACAGTTGATTTAGTCGACTAGAATGTATTTTACACATTGCTGAAAATAGCCGATCTACAAGCTCGCAACGTGTTGCGCTGCGGCGCGTTGTGACTTACCATAATGGATCTCTTGTCCACTAGTCCCTTCCTTTTTAAATGTTTTTTTTGTGGCTTTCGCCTTTATTTTATATTATTTATGGAGGGACAGACAGTAGGCTGACAGGAAATGGGGGAGAGAGAGATGGGGGAGGAAGACATGCAGTAAAGGCCATCGGGAGTCGAACCCGCGGCACACTGGATTGCCAGCCAAGGTGCCTGGACCACTGAGCCATGGCCCAGGCCCACTAGTCCCTTCCTAACATTATTTTTTAGTCTAGTTTTTATTTGTTGATGAAATTGTCAGTACATTTAGTCTTAGTTTTAGTCACCATAGCTTAGTTTTTATTTAGTTTCCATTTAGTTTTCGTCAGTGAAAAAAGGTAGTCGACGAATTTCTTTTGTCTTTTTTTTGTCGACGCTGTGTTGCACACCGTAAAACAGCAGATCACGTCCATGCCGCTTTGTGGGCCTGTAGATCTGCTATATTCAGGGAGCACTGAGAACACACACACAAGTATAACCACCAGGCTTTACAACACACGCGGGCGGGGTGCCGTCCTCCTCCCGGGTGCCCTCGGGGGCGATACGTGTGAGACTGCCAGGGTCGATAACATCACAACTTAAGAGAGAGAGAGAGGCTCTGAGTGCCAACTCTCCTGTCCTACTTTCTAACCTGAAACACCCGCTATCCTCTTTCACAGAAAAAAGGATGCCCCATCCCCCTCCCCTCCCCTTTCTCTCTCTCTCTCTCTCTCTCTCTGGGAAGTATATACGACTGTACTGTACTGTACTGTACTGTACTGTACTGTACTGTACTGTACTGTACTGTACCAGTGGTTGTCAAAGTGGGTTCCGGGAGGGAAAGAAATGAGGAGCAGTTTATCCACCAATTTGGATATATCTACAAGCACGTGCATATTTGGAAATAGCCGAACTACAAGCAGGACAAATCTTAATAATAAAAAAAAAAGAATTAAACAAACAAACAAACAAACAATTTAACAACACAAATACATTCTGTTGTAGTCCTTGGCCTTAAATCTTTTAAGAATCAGATTGGGGTCCAGATTTGACCCAATGTGAAAATGTTTGAGATGATCCACTGAGTTTTGGTGCAACAGACTATGGGAGATGAAAAAATAGTCTTGCCGGTTTGACTTGCAGCCCTGTGGCTTCAGAGCGCAGTCGGTTGGACTTGCAGCCCGTGGCTGCAAGTCCAACCGACTGCGCTCTGTCGCAGTCAGCCTTCATGCTCATTGGAACTGTGCCGCGCCGTCTCGCTCAGCGCTCAGGACACAACTCATACCCATCATATTTTATTGATGCTGACAGTATCTTCCAGCACTCTTTAAGTACGCCCGGTTTCCCCACGTCAAAAAGCCTTTCATCTTTTACACAAGAACCACTTATGACAGAACATCTCTGTGAATATTTAGGGGGGGACCTTTATTAATCCCATGGGGGGAGATTCTGTTCCAGTGTCTGCAGGAATTATACGTAGACTTTACTTTGGTAGGACTCGTAAAACAAACAAATTCCCACAAGGGTAGAGTGGAATGAATCAATGGATTTACTAACAAAAGCCACATGCAAATGCAGCCTCCCGGGTTTATGAGACATGTGTTCCCTTTGCATGTGTTGTACCGAGAGTACGAGCTAATGCCATCCGGTAGGAGATATAGAACTCCACGGTATGTGTATAATAGATTTAAACACTCATTTGTTCCCCTGCCAATCAAAAGGCTCAATCAGAGATTGCCGAATGCACTTGATTGACTAGTTGCACTTTATCAAGGGAATGTGTGCAATATCTCTGTTGGGTGTTTCATGGTGTTTTTATTAAGTGGTGCAACCACTTCCTTAAGTGACTATGTGTGTGGCTGGGTGGGTGGGTGGGTGGCTGGCTGGCTGGCTGGGTGGGTGGGTGCGTCTGAGCACGAAAACAGCATGGTTGTTTTTCACCACCTGTGCGCAACCTAACACACACACAAACACACACGCACATATTAACTGTATATATGGTGATTTCAGGTGTGCCAGTACAGTACAGTACAGTGACAGTACAGTACAGTAGAGGGACCCCCACACGGTAACTCTGTCATTTCTCAACCGTGGGGCGGGGCGGGGCGGCTCGCCGGAATCGGGCCGGCACCCTGGGTGCGTTCCTGTGGGTCTGGACCCCCCCCCCGGGGACCCCCGCACGGAGTTGCAGCACTTACTTCACATGGGTGTGATTTTTCCTTTTCTTATGTGAACGTGTATGTTATTTGTATGCAGCTGTGACTCCGTCTCCAAGACACATTTCTCCCAAGGGAGACAAATAAAGACAACCTTGACCTTGAACAGGTTGAATGCCAGCGATATGCGGCCGTCTTTCAGCCTATGTTTAAAATTACCTTTGAACAGCCAGTGCACCGATTTTAGCTGAGTTGCTTGTCATGACTTTTTTGCGATGACGTCATCAAAACGCGTCTCATATCCCATTCTGTCCGGTGCATTGCCCGTATGACTTACGGGCAATATGTTATACTTTAGCTGTTGAAAAATAGCAGACCTACAAGCTCGTAGCGCGCCACCGAGTGGCGCGCTACGAGCTTTTAGGTCTGCTATTTTTGAAAAATCGTGAAAATTGTGGCGCAAATCTTTGAATATATATTCTTTCAGAGCGTAACGTTTTTAACTCGGGTCTAAATGGGCTAATATATTGTTCCTCTCTTTCAGGTGCCTACGGTGTCGTTCTGAAGTGCAGACATAAGGTAAGACATTTTGTTGTTTAAGTCGATTGATGTTCTTGCCCCTATTTAACATCAGTTAGTAACATTAGTTACTTTGGCTCGGTACAGGGTCTTTCAAATCATCCTTTCATGATCATCATTTTCTGTTCATTTATCTATTTGAAAAGGAACCCTCTGGAGTTTTACTGTGCAGTGATGTCACATGTTGTACCTTGTCGCAGAGGTCCAGGGCCTTACGTTTCAGTGATGTCACATGTTGTACCTTGTCGCAGAGGTCCAGGGCCTTACGTTTCAGTGATGTCACATGTTGTACCTTGTCGCAGAGGTCCAGGGCCTTACGTTTCAGTGATGTCACATGTTGTACCTTGTCGCAGAGGTCCAGGGCCTTACGTTTCAGTGATGTCACATGTTGTACCTTGTCGCAGAGGTCCAGGGCCTTACGTTTCAGTGATGTCACATATTGTACCTTGTCGCAGAGGTCCAGGGCCTTACGTTTCAGTGATGTCACATGTTGTACCTTGTCGCAGAGGTCCAGGGCCTTACGTTTCAGTGATGTCACATGTTGTACCTTGTCGCAGAGGTCCAGGGCCTTACGTTTCAGTGATGTCACATGTTGTACCTTGTCGCAGAGGTCCAGGGCCTTACGTTTCAGTGATGTCACATATTGTACCTTGTCGCAGAGGTCCAGGGCCTTACGTTTCAGTGATGTCACATGTTGTACCTTGTCGCAGAGGTCCAGGGCCTTACGTTTCAGTGATGTCACATGTTGTACCTTGTCGCAGAGGTCCAGGGCCTTACGTTTCAGTGATGTCACATGTTGTACCTTGTCGCAGAGGTCCAGGGCCTTACGTTTCAGTGATGTCACATATTGTACCTTGTCGCAGAGGTCCAGGGCCTTACGTTTCAGTGATGTCACATGTTGTACCTTGTCGCAGAGGTCCAGGGCATTACGTTTCAGTGATGTCACATGTTGTACCTTGTCGCAGAGGTCCAGGGCCTTACGTTTCAGTGATGTCACATGTTGTACCTTGTCGCAGAGGTCCAGGGCCTTACGTTTCAGTGATGTCACATGTTGTACCTTGTCGCAGAGGTCCAGGGCCTTACGTTTCAGTGATGTCACATGTTGTACCTTGTCGCAGAGGTCCAGGGCCTTACGTTTCAGTGATGTCACATGTTGTACCTTGTCGCAGAGGTCCAGGGCCTTACGTTTCAGTGATGTCACATGTTGTACCTTGTCGCAGAGGTCCAGGGCCTTACGTTTCAGTGATGTCACATATTGTACCTTGTCGCAGAGTGGCAGGGCCTTACGTTTCAGTGATGTCACATGTTGTACCTTGTCGCAGAGGTCCAGGGCCTTACGTTTCAGTGATGTCACATGTTGTACCTTGTCGCAGAGGTCCAGGGCCTTACGTTTCAGTGATGTCACATGTTGTACCTTGTCGCAGAGGTCCAGGGCCTTACGTTTCAGTGATGTCACATGTTGTACCTTGTCGCAGAGGTCCAGGGCCTTACGTTTCAGTGATGTCACATGTTGTACCTTGTCGCAGAGGTCCAGGGCCTTACGTTTCAGTGATGTCACATATTGTACCTTGTCGCAGAGTGGCAGGGCCTTACGTTTCAGTGATGTCACATGTTGTACCTTGTCGCAGAGGTCCAGGGCCTTACGTTTCAGTGATGTCACATGTTGTACCTTGTCGCAGAGGTCCAGGGCCTTACGTTTCAGTGATGTCACATGTTGTACCTTGTCGCAGAGGTCCAGGGCCTTACGTTTCAGTGATGTCACATGTTGTACCTTGTCGCAGAGGTCCAGGGCCTTACGTTTCAGTGATGTCACATGTTGTACCTTGTCGCAGAGGTCCAGGGCCTTACGTTTCAGTGATGTCACATGTTGTACCTTGTCGCAGAGGTCCAGGGCCTTACGTTTCAGTGATGTCACATGTTGTACCTTGTTGCAGAGGTCCAGGGCCTTACGTTTCAGTGATGTCACATGTTGTACCTTGTCGCAGAGGTCCAGGGCCTTATGTTTCAGTGATGTCACATGTTGTACCTTGTCGCAGAGTGGCAGGGCCTTACGTTTCAGTGATGTCACATGTTGTACCTTGTCGCAGAGTGGCAGGGCCTTACGTTTCAGTGATGTCATACAGTATGTTGTAGCCAGAGCCATAGAGTAATACAGAGTCACTTCATGGGGCTTCAGTCCAATGGCGGCTCTTCTATAGACTTGTATTGGCAAAGAGCATAGCGAACAGTGACAATGTCCTCGACCGGAAGAATGCAGAGTAGAATGTTATAGCAGTGGCACACACAGAAATGATGTGTGGGAAGGAATTAACTGGAATGTAACCACTAAATTGGGAGGAAAAGGCCTGGACTGTGGCTGTCCAGGGTTCGATTCCCATTCCTGGCGGTCTCTCCCCGTCTCTCTCCATCTCTACTATGAAACTGTAATTAAAGGCAGAAAAAGGCCCAAACTTTCTTTAAAAACAAATACAATAAAACATCAATTGGGACGAAAAAAGGCACAAAAATAATTGGTATAAAAATAAATAATAAAATGGAGTTGGTTTGTGTCAGACAAGTTCTCCTCCTCGTGCACCTGTTCGCTCCACATTCGCGCACACACTAAAAAATAAGCTGAGCCATGCGGTCGATTCTGCTGACACGATAGAAAGAAAAGAAGACAGTCCTGAAGTTTGAATCTGAGCTTGTGGTTTCCATGGTCACCACCGTGAGAGAAGCTCTCTCACGGCCTGTTGTTCTCACCCACTGCACCGGTGGCTGCTTCATGTTCATGTCAGCCCTGTTGTTGGTGACAGGTATAGACAGGGACGTACACACACAGACATCAAAGGGGGCTTCAGCCCCTGCCCTTTTACCCGTCTGTAAAACACAACTTCCCTTTCCAGACCACGAATGCAGAATTTACTACATGGTGAAAGAAATGCCACTCCTCTCCTTCCATGCCAGAAGGCAGCATTCAGGAGAATTGCTTTTTTCCCGGTCTCCTGAACGTGAACACTGTATTTCGCGTTGAACAAATTTGTTTAGAAATCCATGTCGTACACACCGCATCTCTCCACTAGCTAAAGAGTGCTGGGTTGCGCCCCGAAAATAGCTGATCTACAAGCTCTCAACACGTCGCAGCGTGACGCGTTGTGAGCTTGTAGATCTGCAATTGTAGCTATCTTTGTCCAAAATTGCCCTCTTAACACTTGGGGGGGCGGGAAGACATGGCCGATTTTACTCTGTAAATCTCCCCCCTTCTGTTCCGAAAAAAAACTGAGATATTTTTTTGCTTGCTTACCTTGCTCTCGTTTCCATAATATCGCTAAATAATCCATAGCGTTCAAATTTTGAACGAGAGGCACTTGAGAAGTCAGAAATGAAGAGCTTAGTATATCCACCCGATTCTAATCACTTCTAGTGTTTTTTTCTAGTTGACTAGTTGCCTAGTTTACTAGTCGACTAGTTGTTTAAGTACTGATCTCGAGGCCTGCGAGATCAGGTAGGTTCTTTTTCTTATTCTTATCAACTAGTTAACTAGTACCAGCAAGGTCAACTAGTGGATTTACTAGTCGACTAGTTGAATAGTCGACTAGTTGAATAGTCGACTAGTTGTTTAATGTCAGCCCTGTTTTCACCGACTGCGTCTGTGGCCTGGTTCATCATGTCAGCCCTGTGTTATCAGTAGGGGCAGTACTCGCATGATTTACTTGAGTAAAAGTATATCAATACTGCAATGTAGAAATACTCTGCTACAAGTAAAAGTCAAAATGTATTTGAGTAAAAGTACAAAAGTATTGGTATCACAATGTACCAAATGTACAAAGTACTTTTTATGCAGAATGTCAATTTCAAGTTTTCAAATGATTAAAAATGGCTAAAGTATGTTTTGTAATAATAATCCAAATCTACAAAATTACTAGTAACTAAAGCTGTCGAATACTTGTAGAGGAGTAAAAGTACAATATTTGAATCTGAGATGGGGGTGGAGTAGAAGTAAAAGTATTGGAAATTGGAAATACTCAAGTAAAAGTACAAATACCTCAGGATGGTTATCCCTGCATCTGTGGCCTGGTTCATGTCCTCTTGTTGAAATCAGGGTCATCGATCGGACGGACATCTGTTTTTAGTGCCATTGAGTGTGATAGTTTGATGACATGATATATTAGCAACCTCCGTTACTGGAACAACTGCAGCCTCTCTCTCTCTCTCTCTCTCTCTCTCTCTCTCTCTCTCTCTCTCTCTCTCTCTCTCTCTCTCTCTCTCTCTCTCTCTCTCTCTCTCTCTCTCTCTCTCTCTTGGCTGGCTGGCTGACTGACTGACCGGGGTAGATGCATTCCCAGGATCTAAACGTGAGCGCGTGTGTGTGTGTGTGTGTATGTGGGGCTCGCGTACGTTACGTGCGCGTCAACTTCGTAAAGCCTGGTGCAGCTCGGCCGTAACTGTCCCGGACATAACTCGGGCAGTGTCTCTGTCCGTCCGACCGATTGACCCCAAATGTGGCGTGTGTGTGTGTGTGTGTGTGTGTGTGTGTGTGTGTGTGTGTGTGTGTGCACGTGGACGCGCGTGCGTGTGTGCACGTGGACGCGCACGTCTGTCTGTCTGGCTGGCTGTGATGCCCCGGGGGTGTGCAAGTCCCAGTGGGAATGCGGTCAGACCAACGGTTGCAGAGAAAACAAAAAAAACATGCACTGTCTGTCTGTCTGTCTGTCTGTCTGTGGACAAAAAAAATCTATTTCTGTTCAATGTTCACCCCTGAATAGGAACGCTAGGGTTTATGTTAGCTAATTGTTGAGCAGGGAGAGGCAGAGAGAGAGTGAGAGGAGAGGAGGAAAGCCACGCAATCACAAGCCTGTAATTACTGAGCTTGCTTGATCATTCACCCTGATTGATCACAGGCCAGCTGCAAACACGCACACACACATGCACACACACGTGCGTGCACAAACACACGCACGCACGCACACACACATGCACACACACACCCGCACACACACACACACACGAGTGCGCGTGCACAAACGCACGCACAGACATGCACACGCACAAACACACACGCACACACGCGCAAACGCAAAAACACACGCATGCACGCACGCACACACGCGCGCACACACGCATGCACACACACACACACACACGCACGCACCTTTTAATAGTGCAGTAATAGCCCAGAGGGCTGTTGTCTTTAGTGTGCTTATTTGTTCCAAATATACACCAGTAGCATGACTAGATAATCACTGTACAGTACACAGTACTGTACTGTACACTGTATTCAACACAGCTTTACATAACATGGAATGTGCTGACCTCACTGAGACACACAGCGGTATTAGTATTAACTAATACTAATATTATAACATTTTAAGCAGCACTAACAGTATGTAACTGTTCTTCCAATAAGGAAGTGGTGTACAGTTTTGGTCCAATCAGATAGTTTTTTACTCAACGCGAACAGCAGTGATTCGGTCGGCGTAGGCATACCTACCGGATCTTCTTTCTACACAAATTAGTCAAAACAAGACAAAGTTGACATTTTTTATTAAAAATAAAACCGCATGAGTTTTCCTGATGTCATAAACTGTCAGATGTCAATCATCTTTTGTTGCGTTGGTTTATGTGCTAAAAGAGTGACTTTGAGAGCTGTTTCCCCGTTACAATGGAAGTCAATGGACCCTATTTTTTATTTCTTAAATTGCTAAGAAACAACACAACGGAGCGAAATAACTCATGGGATGGAATAGTTTGCCCATAATAAGGTAAGAAAACAACCCAAACCTCTCAAAAAGTGGTCTTACCCTTTAACGTGAACACATCCCGTTGGTACCCGCTGCGTAGCATCATACATGCATAATGCTACATGTATACGCCGTGGCGAGCATCATACATGCATAATGATACATGTATACGCCGTGGCGAGTATCATACATGCATAATGATACATGTATACGCCGTGGCGAGCGCGCACGGCATCCCTGCTGTGACGAGCTTGGCGAGGCGCAGAAAACGGCTGCATTTGTGCTGTGGTGCAAAGTAACTAAGTACATTTTCTCAGTACACTTTTGAGGTATCTGTACTTTACTTGAGTATTTCCGATTTCCAATACTTTTACTTCTACTCCACTACATCTCAGAGGCTAAATATTGTACTTTTACTACATGTGTTTGAAAACTTTAGTTACTTTGATTATCCTACTATAAATGCGCCACGTGTGTGTGTGTGTGTGTGTGTGTGTGTGTGTGTGTGTGTGTGTGTGTGTGTGTGTGTGTGTGTGTGTGTGTGTGTGTGTGTGTGTGTGTGTGTGTGTGTGTGTGTGTGTGTGTGTGTGTGTGTGTGTGTGTGTATACGGTTGTAATGCACGTAACTCGAGAACCGTTTGACCCACCAACTTCACATTCGGCACACGTGTTCCACACCCCCACAGGGAGTGCAGTGCCCGGTCTAGAGTCGGTCGAACCCACTGTTCTCCAGAACCTCCACAAAAGGCTCTGGCCAGGCTCTGCCAGTGGGCCTAATGAGGCCAACTCATTTCACCTGTGCAATTTCCAGCCTCTGCCTCAGCCAATTGAGGCTCAACCAATCAGGCTCTGCCAGTGGGCCGAATTGATTGCCAAGTACACTTTTCAGTTTGCAGTCTTCAAAGTTCACACACACACACACACACACACACACACACACACACACACCGGCTGACAGTTAAAACGGGTACTATGACAACGTATATCATTAGGTTCCAAAGTTGCATCGTTCCCAAGTAGGCCGGTGGCCAACTGCGATGGGCACGTACAGGTCTAGTTATTACTAAACCAAGACATTCAGTTTACTTTAAAGTACATTTTGATGCCAATACCTTTGTAAAATGGTAAATGGTGCATTTATATAACGCCTTTATCCAAGGCGCTTTACATAGATTGTGCATTACATTCACCCATTCACACACATTCATACACTGATGGCAGCGTAAGCCATGCAAGGTACCAACCAGCACATCGGGAGCAATTAGGGGTTCAGTGTCTTGCCCAAGGACACTTCGACATGTAGACAGGATGAGCCAGGATTCGAACCGCCAACCCATGGATCATTGGACGACCTGCTCTACCTCTTGAGCCACAGTCGCCCAATTTGTGACTCAAGTACATGTTGAATTCCGGACTTGTACTTGTAATGGAGTATGTCTACAGATTGCGGTATTGGTACTTTTACTCTAGTAAAACATTACTACTCGTTTACTCTAGTACTTTCTCCACCACTGCATTTGCGTCAGAAGCGCAGCTTGCTTTGCCTGCCTTGCCTGCAGTCGCTACAGCGCTTCCCCAACATGCTCATTTAGCCAAATGATGCCGCTCCGCTACGCCAATTTAAAGGTTAAATATATATATATATATATATAACGGGAAGGATTTATAAATAGCCACACACGTCTTCCAGAAATACCCGCGCTGCTGTGAGAGGTTGCCTCCCACGGCACCACGAACAACAGCTACAAAGATGGAGAATACAGTAGGAGGAAAGATGGAGAGAGAAGAGGCTCCTTCTATAGTCTGAACGTTGGAGCTCAACCTGGCTAATCCAACTCCTTCTATAGTCTGAACGTTGGAGCTCAACCTGGCTAATCCAACTCCTTCTATAGTCTGAACGTTGGAGCTCAACCTGGCTAATCCAACTCCTTCTATAGTCTGAACGTTGGAGCTCAACCTGGCTAATCCAACTCCAGCTCCTTCTATAGTCTGAACGTTGGCTAATCCAACTCCAGATGGAGAGAGAAGAGGCTCCTTCTATAGTCTGAACGTTGGCTAATCCAACTCCAGCTGCAGTAGGAGGAAAGATGGAGAGAGAAGAGGCTCCTTCTATAGTCTGAACGTTGGAGCTCAACCTGGCTAATCCAGCTCCAGATGGAGAGAGAAGAGGCTCCTTCTATAGTCTCAACCTGGCTAATCCAACTCCTTCTATAGTCTGAACGTTGGAGCTCAACCTGGCTAATCCAACTCCTTCTATAGTCTGAACGTTGGAGCTCAACCTGGCTAATCCAACTCCTTCTATAGTCTGAACGTTGGAGCTCAACCTGGCTAATCCAGCTCCAGCCTATTTGAACTTTGCGTCGATCTGTCAATTCAATTGCTTAACTCTTGTCTTCTACCCGAAGCCAGCCTAGGCTAGCAAGAAGTAGTTTGTTTTGGGAGGTTTGAAGTTTACAGTATATAGTCTACAGTATACAGGAAAGCTGGAAGTACCCTCACTAAAAACGCTCCACACGTCCCAAACTCTTCTCCCTTCTGGCCCCAAAACTGTGGAATGCACTCCCCGTTGCAATCAGAACTGCAGCATCACTCCCAATCTTCCGCCGTAGTCTGAAGACCCACCTTTTCAGACTCCATCATGGCCCATAGCACTTATCCTACCCCCTTAGATAGCACTTTTTAGACTTGGATAGCATTTGAAACAGACTTATAGCATGTCATGTAGACAGCACAATAATTGCATTGTATGTAGTCATAGCACATCATAGTACATATGTATAGCATAGTATAGTATATATGTATATTTAATATGTATAGTGTCATTATATAGATATGTTCTAGTTACGTTCTTAGCTTACGCATGTTTCTTGATAAATGCATTTTATATATGTGATGTATTCCCATACTTTTGTTCTTGCCTAATGTAAGTCGCTCTGGATTAAGAGCGTCTGCTAAATGCCTAAATTGTAAATTGATAGTCTTAACCCATTTAAATCCTGACAGTTTTCTTGAAAAATCCCCATCTGAAAATACGTTCGTGAAAATACGTTCCCTCTGAAAGAAAATATATTCAAAGATTTGCACCACATTTTCACGACTTTTAAAAAATAGCACACCTACAAGCTCAGCGCGCGGCACTCGGTGGCGCGCTATGAGCTTGTAGATCTGCTATTTTTCAATAGCTAAAGTATAACGGAACGCTTGAAACACCAAAAGGGGTTCCCGGCCCAAAATGGCTTAACTCGGTCTTCTACGCGGAGCCAACCTATGCTCGCAGAATGGGTTGCTATAGCCTGGGTGGGCCCCATGCCGAGACGTAGTCGGATTAGTTTGTTTTTGGAGGTTTGAAGCCTATATTTAAGTGACATTGGGATGTTGAAGAACCAAGAGGTGGAAGCATATAGTCAAAGGAGCGTTGAGCGTAGGTAGGTAGGCCGCCGGCAAAAAGTCCTGAGAGCACTTTTGTTGTCAAAAGAGAACATTCTGCCCAAGAATTTTGTTCTTTGATTTACTTTTTTGATGGCCTTTGTTGCCAAGTTGTCAAGAATACAGCCCAAATATGTAATCTCTTCTTTGCTGGAGAGATTACATGGCAGCAGCAGTAGGCTCCAGTCAGTCAGTCAGTCAGTCTGCCTGCCTGCCTTGCCTGCCTGCCTGCCTGCCTGCCTGCCTGCCTGTCTGCCTTGCCTGCCTGCCTGCCTGCCTGCCTGCCTGCCTGCCTGCCTGCCTGCCTGCCTGTCTGCCTTGCCTGCCTGCCTGCCTGTCTGCCTGCCTTGCCTGCCTGCCTGCCTGCCTGCCTGCCTTGCCTGCCTGCCTGCCTGCCTGTCTGTCTGTGCGTGCTAGCCATGCTGACATGCAGTGCATAGTACATACGATAGAACTCGGGCATGTCTTGCCGACGTGCATTCTCTTGTTTCTATTATTGACAACACCTCGGCAGCAGCAGTGTACTCTCCCCTTAAAGATGCTCTCCTCTCGGCCGCCCACTGACTGTTTGTTGTCGTGTCTCTCTCGCTGAAATACTCCCACTGCCAGAGAGAGAGAGAGAGAGTCCATCCATTCTAGACAAGTGTGTGTGTGTGGGGGGAGGGTTTAGCAGGGCGCACGGTGCAGGCTGCAAACACACACGCACAACAACTTGGACCGTGGGATGCAGCAGGCTCATGTATTTCTTGTTTAATCGTCTTGTGTTTGGAATGCAGGGGGTTCCCTAAACCTGTTCTTCCAGCTCGAGACCCAGAAAGAGAGAGATGGAGCATGGCAGGCTGCACACAACAGCTTGCATTGTGGGACTCCGGCTCATGTATTTTTTAAGCGGTCAGACTGTTCAGGAAGGTTTAAAAGATTGGGAGTGAGTCTGCTGTTCATTCCATAGTTTTCGAGCCAGATGTCTTTGTTTGCGTGTACGTTAAGTTACGGTATACTGCGTGTATGTCGCACTGGGGAGAGAACAATATTTTGCTCCCACAAGAATGGTGCATTTGTGCATTTATAAAAATGGTGAATGGTGCATTTATATAGCACCTTTATCCAAGGCACTTTACCATGATTGTGCATTACATTCACCCATTCACACAACGATGGTGGAGGAAATCATGCAAGGCACCAACAGGGTTAAGTGTCTTGCTCAAGGACACTTCCACACTCTGGGTGAGCCCGGGTGAGCCCGGGATCGAACCGGGAACCTCACGGTTCCCAAGCGTCCACTCTACCTCCTGAGCCACTGCTATGACTGTGTACCTGACCTGTATATAGTGGTGACAATGAACTCAATATCTGAGATGTGGACGGTGCAGTTTGGCAGTCAAAGGTTACGGTCAAGGAAGGTCAATTATTGATTAACATTGTCTTACGTAACCTGTGAACTATCGGTCAAGGAAGGTCAATTATTGATTAACATTGTCTTACGTAACCTGTGAACTATCGATCGTGGAGGGATTGTACTTGAAAGCTCATCTCGAGACGTTACATTTCACTGCCTTGTGCAGTGTATCTCATAGATCAGTAGTGCTTCTCAAAGTGGGGTTCCCATGGGGACCTTCGGGGGTTCCAGGCGGTCCCTGTAGCTACATGATGAATAGTTAGGAAGAAACCCCTGGATGGAGTCTACACAAGAATGCTACGAATGGCACTAGGTGTCACATGGACGGACCGCATCAGAAATGTGGACCTCTATGGGGACCTACCACGAGTCACGGACAAAGTCAGAGAGAGAAGGATGAGGCTGGCAGGGCACTGCGTCAGGCACCCAGAACTTGAGGCAAGTAAATTGACCCTATGGGAGCCAACCCAGGGCAAAGCCAGGAGGGGAAGCGTACCACCTATGTAGACGCGCTGCGGCGCGACAGCTTGGCTGACGACACTGCAGAGCTCAAGAACCTGATGTTGGATAGGAAATCATGGAGGGCAGAGAACCAGGAATCCCGAGTTGGTGTTGGCTAGACCTCACTCTGGCAGCAACACACAGTAACACAGTTAGGAAGTACTGTATATAGCCTCAGTACCCAGGCTTTTATTTTCATTCGCATTCGGCTAAAAACCCAAATGGACCATTACAGGTCTGTAACTCTGACAGTGTAACACATGTAACCAAATGGACCCTTACAGGTCTGTAACTCTGACAGTGTAACTCTCATGTCTGAGAGAGTCATAGTGGTGCTCCGTGGGCCAATTGCATTCCATAGATCACTGGTTCCCAAATAGTGGGTCGCGGACACATTTTTATGGGTCCCTTTATTTTTTGTATAGCACCCGTTTTAACTGTCTGTCTGTCTGTCTGTCTGTCTGTCTGTCTGTCTGTGTCCCACATGGAGATCTCTGTATCTGCCTGTGTGTGAAGAAGGCAAATTAGATTAGTGATTAGTGTACTGGAATTTAGGCTGATTAGGCCCACTGGCAGAGCCTGGCCAGGGCCTTTTGTGGTGGTTCTGGAGAACCGTGGGTCCGACCGACTCGAGTCCGGGCACTGCACTCCCTGCAGGTGTGTGGAACACGTGTGTCGAATATGAAGTCGGTGAGGCAAACGGTTCTCGAGTTACGTGCATTACAACCGTACACACACACACACACACACACACACACACACACACACACACACACACACACACACACACACACACACACACACACACACACACGCAGACACACAGAGACGTGGCACATTTATAGTAGGACTAGACCTGTACGTGCTCGTCGCAGTCGGCCACCGGCCTACTTGGGAACGATGCAACTTGGGAACCTAATGATATGATATACTTTGTCATAGCACCTGTTTTAACTGTCAGCCGGTGTCCCACATGGAGATCTGTGTACAGTATGTGCCTGTGTGTGAAGACTGCAAACTGAAAAGTGTACTTGGCAATCAATTGGGCCCACTGGCAGAGCCTGATTTGGTTGAGCCTCAATTGGCTGAGGCAGAGGCTGGAAATTGCACATGTGAAAGGAGTTGGCCCACTGGCGCGCACGCACGCACGCACGCACGCACGCACGCACGCACGCACGCACGCACGCACGCACGCACGCACGCACGCACGCACGCACACACGCACGCACACATCCAGTGGAATGGTTTCACACATCATCTATCATCCTGTCTGGACAGGGTCAGAGGTCCTCGGTGTGGTGTTTGCTGGCATGGAGCCGCAGGGCAAACGGAGAGGGAAGGAATGCTAGGTGTGTTTGTCTTGGCAGTGTTTGTTCATTGTGTTCATTGTGTAGTGGTGGAATGAAACCGCATAGATCCATATCTATGCTGGATAGAGAAACCTTTTACCTGTCCCTCCATGACTGCAAGCACCTGGAGAAACCTTTTACCTGTCCCTCCATGACCGCAAGCACCTGGAGAAACCTTTTACCTGTCCCTCCATGACCGCAAGCACCTGGAGAAACCTTTTACCTGTCCCTCCATTACCGCAAGCACCTGGAGAAACCTTTTACCTGTCCCTCCATGACCGCAAGCACCTGGAGAAACCTTTTACCTGTCCCTCCATGACCGCAAGCACCTGGAGAAACCTTTTACCTGTCCCTCCATGACCGCAAGCACCTGGAGAAACCTTTTACCTGTCCCTCCATGACCGCAAGCACCTGGAGAAACCTTTTACCTGTCCCTCCATGACCGCAAGCACCTGGAGAAACCTTTTACCTGTCCCTCCATTACCGCAAGCACCTGGAGAAACCTTTTACCTGTCCCTCCATGACCGCAAACACCTGGAGAAACCTTTTACCTGTCCCTCCATGACCGCAAGCACCTGGAGAAACCTTTTACCTGTCCCTCCATGACCGCAAGCACCTGGAGAAACCTTTTACCTGTCCCTCCATGACCGCAAGCACCTGGAGAAACCTTTTACCTGTCCCTCCATGACCGCAAGCACCTGGAGAAACCTTTTACCTGTCCCTCCATGACCGCAAGCACCTGGAGAAACCTTTTACCTGTCCCTCCATGACCGCAAGCACCTGGAGAAACCTTTTACCTGTCCCTCCATGACCGCAAGCACCTGGAGAAACCTTTTACCTGTCCCTCCATTACCGCAAGCACCTGGAGAAACCTTTTACCTGTCCCTCCATGACCGCAAGCACCTGGAGAAACCTTTTACCTGTCCCTCCATGACCGCAAGCACCTGGAGAAACCTTTTACCTGTCCCTCCATGACCGCAAGCACCTGGAGAAACCTTTTACCTGTCCCTCCATGACCGCAAGCACCTGGAGAAACCTTTTACCTGTCCCTCCATGACCGCAAGCACCTGGAGAAACCTTTTACCTGTCCCTCCATTACCGCAAGCACCTGGAGAAACCTTTTACCTGTCCCTCCATGACCGCAAACACCTGGAGAAACCTTTTACCTGTCCCTCCATGACCGCAAGCACCTGGAGAAACCTTTTACCTGTCCCTCCATGACCGCAAGCACCTGGAGAAACCTTTTACCTGTCCCTCCATGACCGCAAGCACCTGGAGAAACCTTTTACCTGTCCCTCCATGACCGCAAGCACCTGGAGAAACCTTTTACCTGTCCCTCCATGACCGCAAGCACCTGGAGAAACCTTTTACCTGTCCCTCCATGACCGCAAACACCTGGAGAAACCTTTTACCTGTCCCTCCATGACCGCAAGCACCTGGAGAAACCTTTTACCTGTCCCTCCATGACCGCAAACACCTGGAGAAACCTTTTACCTGTCCCTCCATGACCGCAAGCACCTGGAGAAACCTTTTACCTGTCCCTCCATGACCGCAAGCACCTGGAGAAACCTTTTACCTGTCCCTCCATTACCGCAAGCACCTGGAGAAACCTTTTACCTGTCCCTCCATTACCGCAAGCACCTGGAGAAACCTTTTACCTGTCCCTCCATGACCGCAAGCACCTGGAGAAACCTTTTACCTGTCCCTCCATGACCGCAAGCACCTGGAGAAACCTTTTACCTGTCCCTCCATGACCGCAAGCACCTGGAGAAACCTTTTACCTGTCCCTCAATGACCGCAAGCACCTGGAGAAACCTTTTACCTGTCCCTCCATGACCGCAAGCACCTGGAGAAACCTTTTACCTGTCCCTCCATGACCGCAAGCACCTGGAGAAACCTTTTACCTGTCCCTCCATGACCGCAAGCACCTGGAGAAACCTTTTACCTGTCCCTCCATGACCGCAAGCACCTGGAGAAACCTTTTACCTGTCCCTCCATGACCGCAAGCACCTGGAGAAACCTTTTACCTGTCCCTCCATGACCGCAAGCACCTGGAGAAACCTTTTACCTGTCCCTCCATGACCGCAAGCACCTGGAGAAACCTTTTACCTGTCCCTCCATGACCGCAAGCAAGCGGTGGTGGTGGAAAGAGTACACGTAGTTTTTAGGGCCGGGACTTTAACGCGTTAATTGAGATTAATTAACTACAGAAAAATTAACGCGTTAAAAAAATTAACGCATTTAATCGCACCTTTTTTTTCCACCGCGGAACGTTTCTCACTGTGTTTCTAGTAGTACTGAATTGGCTGCGGCACGCGAGCAGCAGCAGCAGCAGCAGCTGTTGTTCACTCTACACTACAGGCTACAGCTCCGTCAGAAAGTCCAAACCCAAATGAATCGAATGAAGAAGCCGCTTATATCGCTTTTGCTCCATGGATGGGACATTTAGATGTAAAAGCTATCGGATGGACGCGTGGATAGCGGCATGGATGTGTGCAATGTCAGAGGGAAAGGATCCATTTATGACCAACGTTAGCTTATATGCTAGGCTTGCTAGCTGCTTCAGTTTAGCGCGGTGATTTCACCACAGCACGAAGCTGTCAAGCTGTCCTCGATGCGAAACATACTGAAGTAGCAAGCGACGAGCGTGGGTCAGCCCCAACCTCATGTGAAATGTTTCCCCCATAATAAAGTTGTTTTTATTTGTTCTCATGCCCCGCCATGTAAAGCACATTTGAGTATTTCATATACACACTGAAGACACTATATAGGCACTTGCTGCTCTTGTTTATCTGTTGGGATAAAAAAGTTGTATTGCTTAAAGGGGAATACCACTCATTTTCAACATTTTTCTATGGAGTTGTGTGCACTGGAAATAATAAAGTCCCCCCACTATGTGTTGCCTATATAACTGGAGGTCTGAAAAAAACAGTAACATTATGAAGTACATTTTTGTGATGTCACTGAGATGTACTTCATAATGTTACTGATTTTTTTCAGACCTCCAGTTCTAGGCAACACAGAATGGGGGGGACTTTCTTATTATATCCACACAACAACTCTAAGGTATATTAATGACAGTAAAATGTTGAAAATGAGTGGAATCCCGTAGTCACTATTCACTGGGATACCAAAAAACATTTGAAAAAAAAGGTTTCTCACTGTTCTCGGATTGAATATTGATATGCGATTAAAATGCGATTAATCGAGATTAATTAACTACAAAGCCTCTGATTAATTAGATTAATTTTTTTAATCGAGTCCCAGCTCTAGACTAGTTTTACTTAAGTAAAAGCATCAATGCAGAAATACTCTGTTACAAGTAAAAGTCCAGATAATCAAAATTTACTTGAGTAAAAGTACAAAAGTATATACCTAAAGTACCAAAAGTAAAACTACTAGTTATGCAGAACTTCAAGAATGTGTAAATGTCTTTTGAAAACACGTGCACTTGTAGGTCGGCTATTTTCAAATAGCCAAAGTTTAACCCGGGCTGAAGTGGTTAATGTATGTTTTGTTATAGGTTTGTGCTAGCCCAAACATTTAGACTCTCGTAGAGGTTTTTTTCGATTCTGACGAATCTCTCAACGAGAGTCTAAACGACGAGGTCCCCTTTAAGAGGGCACGGGTTTACGTGTCTGCCTCAAAATCACTCTTACCTTGTACAAATGCAAAATCTAAAAATAGAAAAAGATTGCCCCACATGTCCGGTGGGTGTGCGGGAAACAATTACTTCCGTAGCGACCGTAGTTTTCAATAAAAAAAATATTGTAATCCACTCCATCCATACTCCTCCATTGTAAATGCGCAACAGAACATTGGCCGCGCCCCTAGTGGCCAGGGTTCTGTTGCGCATTTACAATGGAGAGAAAACCAAGATGGCCGCCAGATTCCGAGACAGAGTATGGACTTTAGTATGGACGGAGTGGATTACAATATTTTTTTTATTGAAAACTACGGTCGCTACGGAAGTAATTGTTTCCCGCACACCCACCGGACATGTGGGGCAATCTTTTTCTATTTTTAGATTTTGCATTTGTACAAGGTAAGAGTGATTTTGAGGCAGACACGTAAACCCGTGCCCTCTTAAAGGGGACCTCGTCGTTTAGACTCTCGTTGAGAGATTCGTCAGAATAAAAAAAAACCTCTACGAGAGTCTAAATGTTTGGGCTAGGTTTGTGCCAACCTAGCCCGGGGTCCACCTATAGATGCTTTCTATGGCATAGGCAGCTCCCGGCAGGATCCGCCGGGAGAATCTAGACGCAGCTGCGCGACATGAGACTAATTAATTAGAGCGACAGAGAGAGAGAGGAGTGTGAGTGAGTACGGGTGTGCCAGAGTAATGTAGTAAGAGAGTGGTGACACAATTTGATCTCGCCGCAAAGCGGGTGCCTATGGGCGATAGTTCCAAACATTGCTCCTATGGCTGGAACTATTCCATTGAGATAGAATGAGCACTTCCGCATTCCATTGTTACAATGAGAGTCAACGGGAGTGTCATTACTCTCTTATTAGATTACTCTGGGGTGTGCGTGTGTGCGTCAATTTAACAAAGGTGCAGACGATCAGAAATCAGCAGAGAGTGATGGACATTTGTGGACTCGGTCCCAGACTTTTTTCTCTCCCTGGAAATAAAAACGTCTGGGTTTCCGAGGCTAGTGCCAACACTGCTCATGAGCCAGGAGGAGTTTATCTGCAGTTTCTGTGTTGTGAAGCAGATTAAGCACACAGATAGTGGACAACGTACATACCCCCCAGTACTTAGATACACCAGGTTAAATATATACTCAACCCCCAGTACTTAGATACTCCTGGTTAAATATTACTCAACTACAAGTGAAAGATGCGTCATATTTGGGGGGTCCCTGGAACAACATATTTGGGGGGTCCCTGGAACAACATATTTTCAGATGGTGGTTTGGCGCCCAATTCCATATATTTTTTTAGGGGGTCCTTGACATGAAAATGTTTTGAGAACGACTGACATAGAAACATAGGGTTTTTCAGAAAACTGTCAGGATTTAGAAGACATTTGTAGAATTGAATTTAGGTCTAAACACATTTTGTCTGATCAGCGGGTGTGATGGCAGTCGTTTCCACCTCGGTTTACAGCGGCTGCTGTGGGCTTTAGTTTGAGCTACAGCAAAACAAGGATTCCTTTGGGACCAACACACTTACACACGCACGCACACACACACACACGCACACGCGCACACGCACACGAGCACACACAGCTGGCAGGCAGACAGACACTCAAAGGAGATTGATATTGTACAGTTCTAGACACTAGACTGTAGCTCTGATTTTTATTTTATGAATCTGAAATAATTCCACAGATCCAGACCTCAGTGACCTCATAGCTGGCACGCTTGTAGCGCCGCCCCGCTGGGGACACCAGCTCATTGCGGAGGTTTGAACCAGTGTCAAGTATAGGGAGACTTTTAACATTAGATATCTTTGTCGGAAATAGCCGATTTAGACGCTTGGCGTTGCATTGAGACGCGTTGTGAGCTTGTGGGTCGCTGACTCGCTGAACGTGTTGTTTCTTTGCAGCCACAGACCAGCCTGTCTGAAACCAAATGGATTTCTAAGGAATGATTCATGGTGGTAAACAGGAACACCCAGAATGCATTTGTCATTCTGTCAAAATAACTCCCCTTCCTTCCCTGGCATATGTTTTTATTTTCAAGAATCAAAAAGATGTTTTTTTTTTTGTCCCTTCACTTGTACAAGACGCAAAATGCAATTCTGTTCCCAAAGTACTGTGCTTACAACAACAATGACAATACCGGTTGTAATAATAATACAAAATAAAGAATTAAGATATGAATAAAACATATGAAGAAGCCTTCTGCAGTATCTACATCCGTATAGTCTCTAGTGTGGTCAGACTGAACGTCATACTGTCTGGAGCAACGGAAGTTCTATCATGAGTAAAATATAAAGCGGATGTGAAGACTCCTCCACCCCGTTTTGTCTTTACTGTCGCACAAATTAATCCTAATATGAATCTAAATCATCAAGTGTATATATAGCTTGCTGCTTAGCAGAAATGGAAATAAAACAATAAATGTAAAATATATTTTAACTAGAAAAAGTGCCCCTCGGGTCACAGGTCTCCACCAGGCTAGGTCAGGTTGTGGCCTCCTGGTGGCACTATAATAGGCCAATGTGAAAAGGGTGCCATTTCTTCATACGCCTTTGATGGAAATTGGATGATTTGAGGCATTTTGTTCCAAAAATGTGTTGCAAAAATCAACCTGTTGGTGGCGCTATAACAGGCCAATGTGAAAAGGGTGGGATATATTCCTCAGCCTAGTAAGAAAATGTGTGAAAGATTTCACGTAAATTGCACGCTGCGTTCATGATTTGAGGCTTTTGTTCAAAACGGTGCAATCTTGCAAACTGTGGAAGCCAATGTTAGCCAATTAGGATGGAATATGAAATATCGGACAGATCCGACTTGAGCACATGACCATAGAGATACTGTGTAACGATTTGTGAGATTTTTGGACAGAATCTGGAGGAGTAATATCAAAAAATGTGTTTTACAAAAGTCGGTCTCCTGGTGGCGCTATAACAGGCAGATGCGGAAAAAGGTTTGTCCTTGTCCTCTAGGGAGTGTGCATGCAGCGTTTCATGCAGATCGGTGCAGTTTTAGGTAAAACATGTGAAAAGCTGCCTCATGGTGGCGCTATAACAGGCCGTGCAAAACATACTCTCTCCCCATGCCTTCGGCCTGGTGGAGACAAAAATATATTTTCGTGAACGGAAATGGCAGCTTCCTTACTCGGATTTCGGGAGCTGTAGTTCCAGATGTAGCATTCGGAGATTGTGGAATAGTTGTCTGGCTACGCGAGACTAACAAAAAAAACTCTATATACATGTATATAGAGCATAAATGTGCGATGAGGCATATGATTAGCCTTTTAGCTTGTTAACAATGTGTCTGCCTGAAACCTGTCATTGATGTTGCATCCCACTGGGTCACCAGTGCCACCGGTGACATATTAACCCATTTTTACCTGAGATCAGATTCTAAAAATGTCTTCTACATCCTGACAGTTTTCTGAAAAAGCTATGTTTCTATGTCAGTCGATCTTCGATTTTTCAAAAATAGCAGACCTACAAGCTCATAGCGCGCCACTCGGTGGCGCGCTATGAGCTTGTAGATCTGCTATTTTTCAATAGCTAAAGCATAACATAATGCTAACACCAAAAGGGGTTCCCGCCCAGAATGCGTTAAGCTGTTGCACTACAGTTCTGTTGGGTCGTCCTGCGTTCTATACGACAACGTGACGACAGACGGACGGTGTCACTCTACGGACAACAACAGCCCAGCAGCCCCCGCCGCTGCTGCTGCTTTAACAAATTAAACGCATTGTGTGTCCGTCAAAACGGAGCAACGCGATACGGCGCTCGACCACGCAGGTGAGCGAGACGAGACCCTCACAAAAGCATCTCTCTGCTTCCAAAACCAATCCCCCTATCCAGGGCTGAGCCCCTGACAGGCCTTCTTCGTGTTAGCCAATAGGAGTTAAGTTTCCCTATTTGTGTGCGTGTGTGTGCGTTTGTGTGTGTGTGCTCTCAGTCAGTGGTGTGTGTGTGTGTGTGTGTGTGTGTGTGTGTGTGTGTGTGTGTGTGTGTGTGTGTGTGTGTGTGTGTGTGTGTGTGTGTGTGTGTGTGTGTGTGTGTGTGTGTGTGTGTGTGTGTGTGTGTGTGTGTGCGCGTGTGCGTGTGCGTGTGCGTGTGCGTGCGCACGCGTATTAGAGTGATTGGCTGGAACGAGCCGGCAGCATGGCACGGATGAGTAAACATCGTGCGGTGAATATTTCTGTAGCTGCGGGGCGCTGAGGATTGCATTCGGCACGCAGACAGACAGACAGACAGACAGACAGACGGACAGCAGAGTTCTTTCTGCAGCCACTCATTTTATTTAGCTCTTCACGGTCTGTTGGTTCCCTGATGAAGCAGCTACAGGGTTAGGTCTGTTGGTTCCCTGATGAAGCAGCTACAGGGTTAGGTCTGTTGGTTCCCTGATGAAGCAGCTACAGGGTTAGGTCTGTTGGTTCCCTGATGAAGCAGCTACAGGGTTAGGCCTGTCTGTTGGTTCCCTGATGAAGCAGCTACAGGGTTAGGTCTGTTGGTTCCCTGATGAAGCAGCTACAGGGTTAGGCCTGTCTGTTGGTTCCCTGATGAAGCAGCTACAGGGTTAGGTCTGTTGGTTCCCTGATGAAGCAGCTACAGGGTTAGGCCTGTCTGTTGGTTCCCTGATGAAGCAGCTACAGGGTTAGGTCTGTTGGTTCCCTGATGAAGCAGCTACAGGGTTAGGCCTGTCTGTTGGTTCCCTGATGAAGCAGCTACAGGGTTAGGCCTGTCTGTTGGTTCCCTGATGAAGCAGCTACAGGGTTAGGCCTGTCTGTTGGTTCCCTGATGAAGCAGCTACAGGGTTAGGCCTGTCTGTTGGTTCCCTGATGAAGCAGCTACAGGGTTAGGCCTGTCTGTTGGTTCCCTGATGAAGCAGCTACAGGGTTAGGCCTGTCTGTTGGTTCCCTGATGAAGCAGCTACAGGGTTAGGCCTGTCTGTTGGTTCCCTGATGAAGCAGCTACAGGGTTAGGCCTGTCACAATTATTACATGATCGTCTTAATTGCAATCATTTGAGATAATCGCAATTATTTTTGTCATAATCGTCTCCACGCTGAACGCTGTTCATACATAAAACGCGCTGTGACGCCCGGAGGGGCGAAACGTTGAAAGGTTGAAATAAAAAGGATGGTGAGCAGAATAATATCGTGTGCGGACAATCCACTGATCTTTGATCTTTGAAAAAGAACAAACACCTGCACACTGTCTTCAAATTAGGTGGAAAAGGATAGCCTGATGAAGGCCGCCTAGGCCGCAACGTTGCTGTTTCCCTCTTAAAGTTTTTTAATAGGGAAAACTCTCCCTCTCCTACGCACCTGTCTGTCGCCTGTAGGTGTGCAAAAGCCTTGCTTTTTCTTCATTTGATCTTTAAAATAGCATCCATCAGAGATGAAACCAGCAATGCAACACTGACTGCACAGCAGCCATGTTGGAAATGATGCTACCAATGATACTAATGAAGGCTCTGTTCCATTTTGTAGCACACTTTATTAACCCATTTAGACCTGAGGACGTTTCTATACAAATGTGACCAGATTTGACTGAGAGACTGCCATCGCGCACATTTTTTCAAAAATGAGTTAATAGCACAGGCAGACTCTTCACATACTAGAGCATGTCTGAAATAAGTGTCAGAGCTGAAATCGACATGTAAATATGAAATAAATGCTTAAACATGTAGCTAGGTGTAATGTTAGAGTCCACAGAAGTGAACCTTTCAAGCCTGTTTTCTCAACTCGCTGTTTTCTGCAAGACATTAATTACTCTATAAGCCATATCTCCAAAACTGGTGGGTCAAACTGAACAACCAATATGTCAATTTGAAGCTATGATTCCCTGCTTTCATATGATATGAAAAAACAAAAATTCTAAAAAAAATCCAATGGCAGTCCCTCAGTCAAATTTAGTCACAAATGTCTTCTAAATCCTGACAGTTTTCTGAAAAACCGTTTCTATATCAGTGGTTCTCAACCTTTTTCATGTCAAGGACCCCTAGAATCATATGTATTTGGCCCCCGACCCCCATCTCAAAATACGTAGTTCCAGGGACCCCCCAGAAGCAAAGATTTGAGTTAAAACGTTCGCTCTCTGATAGAATATATATATTCAAATATTTGCGCCACATTTCCACGATTTTTCAAAGATAGCAGACCTACAAGCTCATAGCGCGGCCGGTGCCATGAGCTTGTAGATCTGCTATTTTTACTTAAAGGGGCATTCCACTCATTTTCAACATTTTACTATGTCAGTTCTAGGAAACACAGAATGGGGGGAACTTTTTATTATTTCCACACAACAGCTCTAAGGTACATTAATGACATAGTAAAATGTTGAAAATGGGTGGTTTTCCCCTTTAAGCTCACAATGCTCACAATGCGTCGCGATGCGATGCGACACATTGTGGGCTTGTGGATCTGCTATTTTCAAAAGATGTTTAAACGTTTGAAATATGAAACGTGAAATATAGGACCTTCTGCACAATCAGCACTTTTGGTACTTAAAGTACATCTCGATACGAATACTTTTATACTTTTACTCAAGTAAATCGAATCGAATTGGATTCCGGACTTTTGCTTGTAACGGAGTGAGTAGTTCTCTCTCTCTAGGTCGTCCTCAGACGAGCCATTCCATCGTCACTTCCAGTCAACCCTGGTTCTCCATACTGTACATCTGGCCAGTTCGTTGGTACTTACTGTACGTGTCCTGCTAGTCTCATTCTCATGGCTGCTATTTTCCGGCTCACCCTTGGTAATCCCTCATACAGAGCCTTGGTAATCCCTCATACAGAGCCTTGGTAATCCCTCATACAGAGTCTTGGTAATCCCTCATACAGAGCCTTGGTAATCCCTCATACAGAGCCTTGGTAATCCCTCATACAGAGCCTTGGTAATCCCTCATATAGAGTCTAGGTAATCCCTCATACAGAGTCATGGTAATCCCTCATACAGAGCCTTGGTAATCCCTCATACAGAGCCTTGGTAATCCCTCATACAGAGTTTTGGTAATCCCTCATACAGAGTCTTGGTAATCCCTCATACAGAGTCTTGGTAATCCCTCATACAGAGCCTTGGTAATCCCTCATACAGAGTTTTGGTAATCCCTCATATAGA
The DNA here is from genome assembly GCF_951216825.1 of Electrona antarctica. NCBI lineage: Eukaryota > Metazoa > Chordata > Actinopteri > Myctophiformes > Myctophidae > Electrona > Electrona antarctica. The sequence goes on along the minus strand of NC_136812.1, from coordinate 4,341,352 downwards.
GTCTTGGTAATCCCTCATACAGAGTCTTGGTAATCCCTCATACAGAGTCTTGGTAATCTCTCATATAGAGCCTTGGTAATCCCTCATACAGAGTCTAGGTAATCCCTCATACAGAGCCTTGGTAATCCCTCATACAGAGCCTTGGTAATCCCTCATACAGAGTCTTGGTAATCCCTCATACAGAGCCTTGGTAATCCCTCATACAGAGCCTTGGTAATCCCTCATACAGAGCCTTGGTAATCCCTCATACAGAGCCTTGGTAATCCCTCATACAGAGCCTTGGTAATCCCTCATACAGAGTCTTGGTAATCCCTCATACAGAGTCTTGGTAATCCCTCATACAGAGCCTTGGTAATCCCTCATACAGAGCCTTGGTAATCCCTCATACAGAGTCATGGTAATCCCTCATACAGAGCCTTGGTAATCCCTCATACAGAGCCTTGGTAATCCCTCATACAGAGCCTTGGTAATCCCTCATACAGAGCCTTGGTAATCCCTCATACAGAGCCTTGGTAATCCCTCATACAGAGCCTTGGTAATCCCTCATACAGAGTCTTGTTAGTAACATGTACAGTTCTGCGTTGCAGTATTGAAACGCTTACTTAAAGGGGAAAACCACCCATTTTCAACATTTTACTATGTCATTAATATACCTTAGAGCTGTTGTGTGGACATAATAAAAAAGTCCCCCCATTCTGTGTTTCCTAGAACTGTAAGTATGAAAAAAATCATTAACATGGTGAAACACATCTTGATGACATCATCAAGATGTGTTTCACCATGTTAATGATTTTTTCAGACCTCTAGTTCTAGGAAACACAGAATGGGGGGACTTTTTTATTATTTCCACACAACAGCTCTAAGGTTGAAAATGAGGGGAATGCCCCTTTAAGTAACACATGTGAGTACTTTTCCCACCCGCCGGCTGTGCGTCTATAGAGCCTATTAGTGCATGTAGTTATATCTGCAGTGTCCAGCAGTCAGTGAGGCCATTCCACAGGGAGAGACCCCACCATATATACCAGTCAGTGAGGCCATTCCACAGGGAGAGACCCCACCATATATACCAGTCAGTGAGGCCATTCCACAGGGAGAGACCCCACCATATATACCAGTCAGTGAGGCCATTCCACAGGGAGAGACCCCACCATATATACCAGTCAGTGAGGCCATTCCACAGGGAGAGACCCCACCATATATACCAGTCAGTGAGGCCATTCCACAGGGAGAGACCCCACCATATATACCAGTCAGTGAGGCCATTCCACAGGGAGAGACCCCACCATATATACCAGAGACAAAGCTGTAGGCGCAGCACCTCTTTTACCTGCTATATAGTGCCCTGTCTGCACTTCTGTTGTTAATATTCAATGTTTTTATTGAGTGTAATGATCATGGCAGGGCCGTGCAGACAGAGAGCACTGAGGAGGGAGGGGGCAGCTGTGCAGATCTTTGGGGGTGGTGGTCTTGTTGTGGGGTCCGTCCGTCCCTCGTGGCGTTTCAGATCTTTGGGGGTGGTGGTCTTGTTGTGGGGTCCGTCCGTCCCTCGTGGCGTTTCAGATCTTTGGGGGTGGTGGTCTTGTTGTGGGGTCCGTCCGTCCCTCGTGGCGTTTCAGATCTTTGGGGGTGGTGGTCTTGTTGTGGGGTCCGTCCGTCCCTCCTGCCGTTTCAGATCTTTGGGGGTGGTGGTCTTGTTGTGGGGTCCGTCCGTCCCTCGTGGCGTTTCAGATCTTTGGGGGTGGTGGTCTTGTTGTGGGGTCCGTCCGTCCCTCGTGGCGTTTCAGATCTTTGGGGGTGGTGGTCTTGTTGTGGGGTCCGTCCGTCCCTCGTGGCGTTTCAGATCTTTGGGGGTGGTGGTCTTGTTGTGGGGTCCGTCCGTCCCTCGTGGCGTTTCAGATCTTTGGGGGTGGTGGTCTTGTTGTGGGGTCCGTCCGTCCCTCGTGGCGTTTCAGATCTTTGGGGGTGGTGGTCTTGTTGTGGGGTCCGTCCGTCCCTCCTGCCGTTTCAGATCTTTGGGGGTGGTGGTCTTGTTGTGGGGTCCGTCCGTCCCTCGTGGCGTTTCAGATCTTTGGGGGTGGTGGTCTTGTTGTGGGGTCCGTCCGTCCGTCCCTCCTGCCGTGTCACACCATGCAGAAATGTAGTAGTGAGCCTACAGTGGATGGATTCTGCTATAATGGAGCAAGATGTTCCACAATAACTTCATTGGCCCAAGTCATTGTACAGTAAAATAAGCAGTACGTAGCTATTGAAAAATAGCAGATCTACAAGCTCATAGCTCAAGATCGACTGACATAGAAACATAGCTTTTTCGGTAAACTGTCAGGATGTAGAAGACATTTTTAGAATCTGATCTCAGGTCAAAATGGGTTAAGGGGGGGAGGGCAAAGGGGCATGTGGGCTGTATACACTTCTTGTATACAGGCGGACTAAAAAGCTGAATAACTCTAAGGGCCGATTCATACTCCTATTTTACCGCTGTAGTGCCGAAATGATTTCGGCTCATCAGACATTTTCAGCAGCACCCAATGACGTCACATTGTAGGCTCTCCATGGTTTTGACTGCTTTCAAACCTGGTATCCCAATTTGGTCATTTGATCATTATTATTATAGGAGAAAATGGTCAAAAATGCTTGCAGATTGGTTATATTTTTCTACTTTTGAGCGAAACTGTCATACGATGAAAATGAGAAAAACACAAACGAGTCCTAACCCATTCTGGGCCGGAACCCCTTTTGGTGTTAGCATTATGTTATGCTTTAGCTATTGAAAAATAGCAGATCTACAAGCTCGTAGCGCGCCACCGAGTGGCGCGCTATGAGCTTGTAGGTCTGCTATTTTTGAAAAATCGAAGAACCACTGACATGGAAACATAGCTTTTTCAGAAAACTGTCAGGATTTTTAGAATCTGATCTCAGGTCAAAATGGGTTATAGGAGAAAATGGTCAAAACTGCCATGTTCATGTTGTTGTGAGCTTGCAGATTCGTTCTATGTTTTCTACTTCTGAGCGAAACTGAAATACGATGAAAATGAGTCTTAATTTGGTCCCCTCCCGCACCACAGTAGTGTCAATATTTGCGCAACGTTCAGTTTGTAGGAACAAGCACGAGCGAGACTGATGTTCTTACATAAGTCATGGATATTATTTCTAGAAGAACTCCCCTGGAGGGGTCTTTGTTTTAGCCTCGCTGTTTGCATTTGTTTGTGTCGTTGTGAGTGTGAACGCTCTGACACAGAGACCATGGAACTGAGTGCAAAGAGCCTGTAATGAGGCTACTTATTAACACATTCAGGATGGGAAGTTTGGGAACCCCTTTTGGTGTTTTAAGCATTTTGTTATACTTTGAGCTGTTGAAAAATAGCAGATCTACAAGCTCATAGCGTGGCACTCGGTGCCGCGCTACGAGCTTGTTTATAGCGCAAATCTTTGAATATATAATTATTTCAGAGCGAACGTTTTTAACTCAAATATTTGCTTCTGGGGAGAGTTCCCTGGAACTACATATGTTTAGATGGGGGTCGGCAGCCAATTACATATGATATTGGGGGACCTTGAAATTAAATAGTTTGAGCACCACTGACAGAAACAGGGTTTTCTGTCAGTGGTGCTCAGTTTTCAGTTTTAATTATTTTTATCCCACGATTTTGTAACCCATTTTTCACCCCCGTGTCAATGATCTAATGTGATCCTGGGCTCTACACACCCTCCGCCAACCTGGGGAGAGCAACGGACTTGAACTCATGCTTGGAGTGTCCAAGTTGCTCCTTTACACCTTACAGGGGGGAGTTTCCCTGGTTGGACGTAGCGCGTGGAAGGAACACGTTATTCCAACCAGTTCCTTTCCCCTCCATCAGGCACCCCGGCTGGCCAGGGGGAGGCAGTTTAGAGACCAGGATTACTGCATGTTTTTTGTGAGGGTACCTACCCTAGGGGACACGGGGAGAACATGTGAGGGTACCTACCCTAGGGGACACAGGGAGAACATGTGAGGGTACCTACCCTAGGGGACACGGGGAGAACATGTGAGGGTACCTACCCTAGGGGACACGGGGAGAACATGTGAGGGTACCTACGCTAGGGGACACGGGGAGAACATGTAAGGGTACCTACCCTGGGGGACACGGGGAGAACATGTGAGGGTACCTACCCTAGGGGACACGGGGAGAACATGTGAGGGTACCTACCCTAGTGGACACGGGGAGAACATGTGAGGGTACCTACCCTAGTGGACACGGGGAGAACATGTGAGGTATACCTACCCTAGTGGACACGGGGAGAACATGTGAGGGTACCTACCCTAGGGGACACGGGGAGAACATGTGAGGGTACCTACCCTAGGGGACACGGGGAGAACATGTGAGGGTACCTATACCCTAGTGGACACGGGGAGAACATGTGAGGGTACCTACCCTAGGGGACACGGGGAGAACATGTGAGGGTACCTACCCTAGGGGACACGAGGAGAACATGTGAGGGTACTTACCCTAGGGGACACGGGGAGAACATGTGAGGGTACCTACCCTAGGGGACACGAGGAGAACATGTGAGGGTACTTACCCTAGGGGACACAGGGAGAACATGTGAGGGTACCTACCCTAGGGGACACACACAGGGGGAGAACATGCAAACTCCACACAGAAAGGCCCTTTCGCCAACCCCGCCTCGGGTATGGGCACTGATGACGCGGAGGTGGAAACATGCCGCCAGCACCCTGCAGGCGCCCTGCAGGCGGCTATAGCTGCCCCCAGGCTCTGGAATAATTTGCCCATACGTATTAACCCATTATGGGGCGGGAACCCCTTTTGGTGTTTCTAAAATTATGTTATACTTTAGCTATTGAAAAATAGCAGATCTACAAGCTCATAGCGCGGCACCGAGTGCCGCGCTACGAGCTTGTAGGTCTGCTATTTTTGAAAAACCCATGAAAATGTGGTGCAAATATTCTTTCAGAGTGAACGTTTTTAACTCAAATCTTTGCTTCTGGGGGAGTCCCTGGACTGGACAACATATTTTCAGATTGGGGTCCACGGCCAAATACAGATAATTCTGGGGGTCTTTGTCATCAAAGAAGTTGAGCACCACTGACATAAAAACATGATTTAGAAGACATTTTATAGAATGGAGCTCAGGTCTAAAAGGGTTAGAGCTGCCCGCCCAGTCCATAGATATTTTTCTATCCCTGTCAACCGTTTATCCGTCCATCGGACGTGTCAGCACGTCCTAGGGGTCCCAATCCCCTAGGACGTGTCAGCACGTCCTAGGGGTCCCAATCCCCTAGGACGTGTCAGCACGTCCTAGGGGTCCCAATCCCCTAGGACGTGTCAGCACGTCCTAGGGGTCCCAATCCCCTAGGACGTGTCAGCATGTCCTAGGGGTCCCAATCCCCTAGGACGTGTCAGCACGTCCTAGGGGTCCCAATCCCCTAGGACGTGTCAGCACGTCCTAGGGGTCCCAATCCCCTAGGACGTGTCAGCACGTCCTAGGGGTCCCAATCCCCTAGGACGTGTCAGCATGTCCTAGGGGTCCCAATCCCCTAGGACGTGTCAGCACGTCCTAGGGGTCCCAATCCCCTAGGACGTGTCAGCACGTCCTAGGGGTCCCAATCCCCTAGGACGTGTCAGCACGTCCTAGGGGTCCCAATCCCCTAGGACGTGTCAGCACGTCCTAGGGGTCCTAGGGGTCCTAGGGGTCCCAATCCCCTAGGACGTGTCAGCACGTCCTAGGGGTCCCAATCCCCTAGGACGTGTCAGCATGTCCTAGGGGTCCCAATCCCCTAGGACGTGTCAGCATGTCCTAGGGGTCCCAATCCCCTAGGACGTGTCAGCACGTCCTAGGGGTCCCAATCCCCTAGGACGTGTCAGCATGTCCTAGGGGTCCCAATCCACGCGTCCATCCGACGTGTCAGCACGTCCTAGGGGTCCCAATACACGCGTCCATCCGACGTGTCAGCACGTCATAGGGGTCCCAATCCACGCGTCCTAAAGACGTGTCAGCATGTCCTAGGGGTCCCAATCCACGCATCCTAAAGACGTGTCAGCATGTCCTAGGGGTCCCAATCCACGCGTCCTAAAGACGTGTCAGCATGTCCTAGGGGTCCCAATCCCCTAGGACGTGTCAGCATGTCCTAGGGGTCCCAATCCCCTAAGACGTGTCAGCACGTCCTAGGGGTCCCAACCGACGCGTACATCCGACGTGTCAGCACGTCCTAGGGGTCCCAACCGACGCGTACATCCGACGTGTCAGCACGTCCTAGGGGTCCCAATCCACGCGTCCATCCGACGTGTCAGCACGTCCTAGGGGTCCCAATCCACGCGTCCATCCGACGTGTCAGCACGTCCTAGGGGTCCCAACCGACGCGTACATCCGACGTGTCAGCACGTCCTAGGGGTCCCAATCGACGCGTACATCCGACGTGTCAGCACGTCCTAGGGGTCCCAACCGACGCGTACATCCGACGTGTCAGCACGTCCTAGGGGTCCCAATCGACGCGTACATCCGACGTGTCAGCACGTCCTAGGGGTCCCAATCCACGCGTCCATCCGACGTGTCAGCACGTCCTAGGGGTCCCAATCCACGCGTACATCCGACGTGTCAGCACGTCCTAGGGGTCCCAATCCACGCGTACATCCGACGTGTCAGCACGTCCTAGGGGTCCCAATCCACGCGTACATCCGACGTGTCAGCACGTCCAAATGGACCCTAGCGGTTCCATTTGGTTACAAATTATCATTTAGCTGGGTCCCCCCTGGAACTCCCTCAAGTACCCCTGGGGGTCCCCGGACCCCACTTTGGGGACCACTGGTCTGCTCTACGTCATCATCATCATTTCCTGGGTAGAATGGAGGAGCGTTGCAGGAACACGCTGTGTCTCGAGGCTTTGAAGGTAAACTGTCTGCAGGTACAGAATAATCAATCAACGATGAGAACGGCTTCAAGGAGCATGACATGATTTTACTGGATCAAAAAGAACTAAGGGTGAACCTGCAGGCGGCTATAGCTGCCCCCAGGCTCTGGAATAATTAACCTGCAGGCGGCTATAGCTGCCCCCAGGCTCTGGAATAATTAACCTGCAGGCGGCTATAGCTGCCCCCAGGCTCTGGAATAATTAACCTGCAGGCGGCTATAGCTGCCCCCCAGGCTCTGGAATAATTAACCTGCGGGCGGCTATAGCTGCCCCCAGGCTCTGGAATAATTAACCTGCAGGCGGCTATAGCTGCCCCCCAGGCTCTGGAATAATTAACCTGCGGGCGGCTATAGCTGCCCCCAGGCTCTGGAATAATTAACCTGCAGGCGGCTATAGCTGCCCCCAGGCTCTGGAATAATTAACCTGCAGGCGGCTATAGCTGCCCCCAGGCTCTGGAATAATTAACCTGCAGGCGGCTATAGCTGCCCCCCAGGCTCTGGAATAATTAACCTGCGGGCGGCTATAGCTGCCCCCAGGCTCTGGAATAATGAACCTGCAGGCGGCTATAGCTGCCCCCAGGCTCTGGAATAATTAACCTGCAGGCGGCTATAGCTGCCCCCAGGCTCTGGAATAATTTGCCTGTACGTATTAACCCATTATGGGGCGGGAACCCCTTTTGGTGTTTCTAACATTATGTTATACTTTAGCTATTGAAAAATAGCAGATCTACAAGCTCATAGCGCGGCACCGAGTGCCGCGCTACGAGCTTGTAGATCTGCTATTTTTGAAAAACCATGAAAATGTGGTGCAAATATTCTTTCAGAGTGAACGTTTTTAACTCGGATCTTTGCTTCTCATGGGGGAGTCCCTGGAACAACATATTTTCAGATTGGGGTCCGCGGCCAAATACAGATAATTCTGGGGGTCCTTGTCATCAAAGAAGTTGAGCACCACTGACATAAAAACATGATTTAGAAGACATTTTATAGAATGGAGCTCAGGTCTAAAAGGGTTAGAGCTGCCCGCCCAGTCGATAGATATTTTTCTATCCCTGTCAACCGTTTCCGTCCATCCGACGTGTCAGCACGTCCTAGGGGTCCCAATCCCCTAGGACGTGTCAGCACGTCCTAGGGGTCCCAATCCACGCGTCCTAAAGACGTGTCAGCACGTCCTAGGGGTCCCAATCCCCTAGGACGTGTCAGCACGTCCTAGGGGTCCCAATCCACGCGTCCTAAAGACGTGTCAGCACGTCCTAGGGGTCCCAATCCCCTAGGACGTGTCAGCATGTCCTAGGGGTCCCTCCAATCCACGCGTCCTAAAGACATGTCAGCACGTCCTAGGGGTCCCAATCCACGCGTCCTAAAGACATGTCAGCACGTCCTAGGGGTCCCAATCCACGCGTCCTAAAGACGTGTCAGCACGTCCTAGGGGTCCCAATCCACGCGTCCTAAAGACGTGTCAGCACGTCCTAGGGGTCCCAATCCACGCGTCCTAAAGACATGTCAGCACGTCCTAGGGGTCCCAATCCCCTAGGACGTGCTGACACGTCCTAGGGGTCCCAATCGACGCGTCCATCCGACGTGTCAGCACGTCCTAGGGGTCCCAATCCACGCGTCCTAAAGACGTGTCAGCACGTCCTAGGGGTCCCAATCGACGCGTCCATCCGACGTGTCAGCACGTCCTAGGGGTCCCAATCGACGCGTACATCCGACGTGTCAGCACGTCCTAGGGGTCACAACCGACGCGTACATCCGACGTGTGAGGACGTCTTAGCGCATCCTCAATGATACGGGGCGAGATAAGAATATTCTGAATTTTTTCCTTTTTTTTATTTGTCAGTTCTCCTCTCGGCTACCGTATGCTCCGCTCTGTCCCCATGTTAGCTTATCATTGAGTTAGCCGTTAGCGCGGCGGAAATAATGACTCGTCTCTCCTAATCCAGGGCGCTCTCCGTGGTGTTGAACGGATCGATATACTGGCGCTTCATTTCTGCTCCTCATCCGTCTCTCCCGCTTTTTGGATCATATATCGTATAAACTAAAATGATCGCAATGTAAGCTAGCTATGTAAAGTAAAAAAAAAATTGTGGATTGTTTCCGGGTCATGGGTTTATTTTGAAGGACTTCCGGCACTGATTGTGTTAAAGACTCCTTTCTTCTCCTTGGCTTTCAGTGACAGCTGAGGTAGCCCTGTCTGTATTCCGCAAATGTGTGCTTGTTTCAGCTGTCACTAAAGGCCACGGAGAAGAAATTAGCAGGCAATTTATTGCCTGCAGTGCAAATGTCTTGTTTATCTTGCATTGTTTGCTCTCTGTGTTCCTTTTATCCTGTACAGCACTTTGGTTGACTTGGTTGTCAAGCTGTCATGTTAAATATGCTTATATAAATAAAATTGAGGTGAGTTGAGGATATACAAAAAAAATACAGCAAATTAAAACGTGGCAGGCTAGTAAACAATGCAGGGGTCAAGACAAGAGCCGTGGTCTTTATTGTTACATCTGGTGTATCAGGGTCATGCTCATTAGAACCATTTCTGTCTACTCACTTTGTCCCCTTTCCACCGTTTTTATTTCTCCTTGCGTAATATTGAACGAGTTCAGAGTGTTTCCACTGAAAACTAATTGCTTCAGAAGAGCCCTGAAAATTGGTTCGAAACTGGAACCAAACAATGTCCGCCGGTTCCCTGAAAGCACCACCTAAAGGTTCCCTGAAAGCACCACCTAAAGGTTCCCTGAAAGCACCACCTAAAGGTTCCCTGAAAGCACCACCTAAAGGTTCCCTGAAAGCACCACCTAAAGGTTCCCTGAAAGCACCACCTAAAGGTTCCAACAATCTGATACGGAACCAGTTCTATACAAGCCCCCCAGTGGGGCTCTCCAGCGTTGAAGCACTCGGCCCTACTGGTCAGAGGTGGGACTGCTATTTTCACCAGTTCGGGTACCGTCCGGGCATGCGTCTAATTTCCCTTTTGGGTCTCGACCTTAAAGGTTTGCGGTAACCTCTGAAATAGAATCAGCGGTTCTCAACCCGTGGGTCGCGACCCCTCAGGGGGTCCCCAGCCAAAAACGTTGAGAACCCCTGAAATATATTGTTCTTGCAATCCATTAAAAATAAAATCACACCCGTGTGAACTGAGTGGTGCAAGGTCTTATATAGCCCGATCAGCTGTGGTCTGAAGTAATGTCAGTGACCATAGTAGCCATGCTCATTCTTTTGGGCCCCACGTACAGGTACACACATACACAGACACTAACACGTATACAAACACGTATACAGACAAAGCTGGTTATTGGAGTGGTTTGCACCACTCAAAAATATATAATAAAAAGGATTTAAATCTGGTTCTGAATGAGTGAACCTGCCTGGCTGCCGATGAATGTGAATGAATTGGAAAACAATTCAACTACACAATCAGCCAAGAGGGTTTCTTTCATCCTCCGTTGTACAGTAAGTACAGAATGAAGCAGAATATTATGTCTCTCCGTCACATCTACATCCACCCCGTTGGAAGGGAGCGGTTATTATGTCTCTCCGTCACATCTACATCCACCCCGTTGGAAGGGAACGGTTATTATGTCTCTCCGTCACATCTATATCCACCCTGTTGGAAGGGAACAGTTATTATGTCTCTCCGTCACATCTACATCCACCCCGTTGGAAGGGAACGGTTATTATGTCTCTCCGTCACATCTACATCCACCCTGTTGGAAGGGAACGGTTATTATGTCTCTCCATCACATCTACATCCACCCTGTTGGAAGGGAGCGGTTATTATGTCTCTCCGTCACATCTACATCCACCCTGTTGGAAGGGAGCGGTTATTATGTCTCTCCATCACATCTACATCCACCCTGTTGGAAGGGAGCGGTTATTATGTCTCTCCGTCACATCTATATCCACCCTGTTGGAAGGGAACGGTTATTATGTCTCTCCGTCACATCTACATCCACCCTGTTGGAAGGGAACGGTTATTATGTCTCTCCGTCACATCTACATCCACCCTGTTGGAAGGGAACGGTTATTATGTCTCTCCGTCACATCTACATCCACCCTGTTGGAAGGGAACGGTTATATTATGTCTCTCCGTCACATCTACATCCACCCTGTTGGAAGGGAGCGGTTATTATGTCTCTCCGTCACATCTATATCCACCCTGTTGGAAGGGAGCGGTTATTATGTCTCTCCGTCACATCTATATCCACCCTGTTGGAAGGGAACGGTTATTATGTCTCTCCGTCACATCTATATCCACCCTGTTGGAAGGGAGCGGTTATTATGTCTCTCCGTCACATCTATATCCACCCCGTTGGAGGAACGGTTATTATGTCTCTCCGTCACATCTACATCCACCCCGTTGGAAGGGAGCGGTTATTATGTCTCTCCGTCACATCTATATCCACCCCGTTGGAAGGGAGCGGTTATTATGTCTCTCCGTCACATCTACATCCACCCCGTTGGAAGGGAGCGGTTATTATGTCTCTCCGTCACATCTATATCCACCCTGTTGGAAGGGAGCGGTTATTATGTCTCCGTCACATCTACATCCACCCCGTTGGAAGGGAACGGTTATTATGTCTCCGTCACATCTACATCCACCCTGTTGGAAGGGAACGGTTATTATGTCTCTCCGTCACATCTACATCCACCCTGTTGGAAGGGAACGGTTATTATGTCTCTCCGTCACATCTACATCCACCCCGTTGGAAGGGAGCGGTTATTATGTCTCTCCGTCACATCTATATCCACCCCGTTGGAAGGGAGCGGTTATTATGTCTCTCCGTCACATCTACATCCACCCTGTTGGAAGGGAACGGTTATTATGTCTCTCCGTCACATCTATATCCACCCTGTTGGAAGGGAGCGGTTATTATGTCTCTCCGTCACATCTACATCCACCCCGTTGGAAGGGAGCGGTTATTATGTCTCTCCGTCACATCTACATCCACCCTGTTGGAAGGGAACGGTTATTATGTCTCTCCGTCACATCTATATCCACCCTGTTGGAAGGGAACGGTTATTATGTCTCTCCGTCACATCTACATCCACCCTGTTGGAAGGGAACGGTTATTATGTCTCTCCGTCACATCTATATCCACCCTGTTGGAAGGGAACGGTTATTATGTCTCTCCGTCACATCTACATCCACCCTGTTGGAAGGGAACGGTTATTATGTCTCTCCGTCACATCTACATCCACCCTGTTGGAAGGGAACGGTTATTATGTCTCTCCGTCACATCTATATCCACCCTGTTGGAAGGGAACGGTTATTATGTCTCTCCGTCACATCTACATCCACCCCGTTGGAAGGGAGCGGTTATTATGTCTCTCCGTCACATCTACATCCACCCCGTTGGAAGGGAACGGTTATTATGTCTCTCCGTCACATCTATATCCACCCCGTTGGAAGGGAACGGTTATTATGTCTCTCCGTCACATCTATATCCACCCTGTTGGAAGGGAACGGTTATTATGTCTCTCCGTCACATCTATATCCACCCTGTTGGAAGGGAACGGTTATTATGTCTCTCCGTCACATCTACATCCACCCTGTTGGAAGGGAACGGTTATTATGTCTCTCCATCACATCTATATCCACCCTGTTGGAAGGGAGCGGTTATTATGTCTCTCCATCACATCTATATCCACCCCGTTGGAAGGGAGCGGTTATTATGTCTCTCCGTCACATCTATATCCACCCTGTTGGAAGGGAGCGGTTATTATGTCTCTCCGTCACATCTATATCCACCCCGTTGGAAGGGAACGGTTATTATGTCTCTCCGTCACATCTACATCCACCCCGTTGGAAGGGAACGGTTATTATGTCTCTCCGTCACATCTATATCCACCCCGTTGGAAGGGAACGGTTATTATGTCTCTCCGTCACATCTACATCCACCCTGTTGGAAGGGAACGGTTATTATGTCTCTCCGTCACATCTACATCCACCCTGTTAGAAGGGAACGGTTATTATGTCTCTCCGTCACATCTACATCCACCCTGTTGGAAGGGAACGGTTATTATGTCTCTCCGTCACATCTACATCCACCCTGTTGGAAGGGAACGGTTATTATGTCTCTCCGTCACATCTACATCCACCCTGTTAGAAGGGAACGGTTATTATGTCTCTCCGTCACATCTACATCCACCCTGTTGGAAGGGAACGGTTATTATGTCTCTCCGTCACATCTACATCCACCCTGTTGGAAGGGAGCGGTTATTATGTCTCTCCGTCACATCTATATCCACCCTGTTGGAAGGGAACGGTTATTATGTCTCTCCGTCACATCTACATCCACCCCGTTGGAAGGGAACGGTTATTATGTCTCTCCGTCACATCTACATCCACCCCGTTGGAAGGGAACGGTTATTATGTCTCTCCGTCACATCTACATCCACCCCGTTGGAAGGGAACGGTTATTATGTCTCTCCGTCACATCTATATCCACCCTGTTGGAAGGGAGCGGTTATTATGTCTCTCCGTCACATCTACATCCACCCTGTTGGAAGGGAGCGGTTATTATGTCTCTCCGTCACATCTATATCCACCCGTTGGAAGGGAACGGTTATTATGTCTCTCCGTCACATCTATATCCACCCGTTGGAAGGGAGCGGTTATTATGTCTCTCCGTCACATCTATATCCACCCGTTGGAAGGGAACGGTTATTATGTCTCTCCGTCACATCTACATCCACCCTGTTGGAAGGGAGCGGTTATTATGTCTCTCCGCCACATCTACATCCACCCTGTTGGAAGGGAACGGTTATTATGTCTCTCCGTCACATCTACATCCACCCCGTTGGAAGGGAGCGGTTATTATGTCTCTCCGTCACATCTACATCCACCCTGTTGGAAGGGAACGGTTATTATGTCTCTCCGTCACATCTACATCCACCCTGTTGGAAGGGAGCGGTTATTATGTCTCTCCGCCACATCTACATCCACCCCGTTGGAAGGGAGCGGTTATTATGTCTCTCCGTCACATCTACATCCACCCTGTTGGAAGGGAGCGGTTATTATGTCTCTCCGCCACATCTACATCCACCCTGTTGGAAGGGAACGGTTATTATGTCTCTCCGTCACATCTATATCCACCCCGTTGGAAGGGAGCGGTTATTATGTCTCTCCGTCACATCTATATCCACCCCGTTGGAAGGGAACGGTTATTATGTCTCTCCGTCACATCTACATCCACCCCGTTGGAAGGGAACGGTTATTATGTCTCTCCGTCACATCTATATCCACCCTGTTGGAAGGGAGCGGTTATTATGTCTCTCCGTCACATCTATATCCACCCCGTTGGAAGGGAACGGTTATTATGTCTCTCCGTCACATCTATATCCACCCCGTTGGAAGGGAACGGTTATTATGTCTCTCCGTCACATCTACATCCACCCCGTTGGAAGGGAACGGTTATTATGTCTCTCCGTCACATCTATATCCACCCTGTTGGAAGGGAACGGTTATTATGTCTCTCCGTCACATCTATATCCACCCCGTTGGAAGGGAACGGTTATTATGTCTCTCCGTCACATCTACATCCACCCTGTTGGAAGGGAGCGGTTATTATGTCTCCGTCACATCTACATCCACCCCGTTGGAAGGGAACGGTTATTATGTCTCTCCGTCACATCTACATCCACCCCGTTGGAAGGGAACGGTTATTATGTCTCTCCGTCACATCTACATCCACCCCGTTGGAAGGGAACGGTTATTATGTCTCTCCGTCACATCTACATCCACCCCGTTGGAAGGGAGCGGTTATTATGTCTCTCCGTCACATCTACATCCACCCCGTTGGAAGGGAACGGTTATTATGTCTCTCCGTCACATCTACATCCACCCCGTTGGAAGGGAACGGTTATTATGTCTCTCCGTCACATCTACATCCACCCCGTTGGAAGGGAGCGGTTATTATGTCTCTCCGTCACATCTATATCCACCCTGTTGGAAGGGAACGGTTATTATGTCTCTCCGTCACATCTACATCCACCCCGTTGGAAGGGAACGGTTATTATGTCTCTCCGTCACATCTATATCCACCCGTTGGAAGGGAACGGTTATTATGTCTCTCCGTCACATCTACATCCACCCTGTTGGAAGGGAGCGGTTATTATGTCTCTCCGTCACATCTACATCCACCCTGTTGGAAGGGAACGGTTATTATGTCTCTCCGTCACATCTATATCCACCCTGTTGGAAGGGAACGGTTATTATGTCTCTCCGTCACATCTACATCCACCCTGTTGGAAGGGAACGGTTATTATGTCTCTCCGTCACATCTATATCCACCCTGTTGGAAGGGAACGGTTATTATGTCTCTCCGTCACATCTACATCCACCCTGTTGGAAGGGAACGGTTATTATGTCTCTCCGTCACATCTATATCCACCCTGTTGGAAGGGAACGGTTATTATGTCTCTCCGTCACATCTATATCCACCCTGTTGGAAGGGAACGGTTATTATGTCTCTCCGTCACATCTATATCCACCCTGTTGGAAGGGAACGGTTATTATGTCTCTCCGTCACATCTACATCCACCCTGTTGGAAGGGAACGGTTATTATGTCTCTCCGTCACATCTATATCCACCCTGTTGGAAGGGAACGGTTATTATGTCTCTCCGTCACATCTATATCCACCCTGTTGGAAGGGAACGGTTATTATGTCTCTCCGTCACATCTACATCCACCCTGTTGGAAGGGAACGGTTATTATGTCTCTCCGTCACATCTATATCCACCCTGTTGGAAGGGAACGGTTATTATGTCTCTCCGTCACATCTACATCCACCCTGTTGGAAGGGAACGGTTATTATGTCTCTCCGTCACATCTATATCCACCCTGTTGGAAGGGAACGGTTATTATGTCTCTCCGTCACATCTATATCCACCCCGTTGGAAGGGAGCGGTTATTATGTCTCTCCGTCACATCTATATCCACCCTGTTGGAAGGGAACGGTTATTATGTCTCCGTCACATCTACATCCACCCCGTTGGAAGGGAACGGTTATTATGTCTCTCCGTCACATCTACATCCACCCTGTTGGAAGGGAACGGTTATTATGTCTCTCCGTCACATCTACATCCACCCTGTTGGAAGGGAACGGTTATTATGTCTCTCCGTCACATCTACATCCACCCCGTTGGAAGGGAACGGTTATTATGTCTCTCCGTCACATCTACATCCACCCCGTTGGAAGGGAACGGTTATTATGTCTCTCCGTCACATCTACATCCACCCTGTTGGAAGGGAGCGGTTATTATGTCTCTCCGTCACATCTATATCCACCCCGTTGGAAGGGAGCGGTTATTATGTCTCTCCGTCACATCTACATCCACCCCGTTGGAAGGGAGCGGTTATTATGTCTCTCCGTCACATCTACATCCACCCTGTTGGAAGGGAACGGTTATTATGTCTCTCCGTCACATCTATATCCACCCCGTTGGAAGGGAGCGGTTATTATGTCTCTCCGTCACATCTATATCCACCCCGTTGGAAGGGAACGGTTATTATGTCTCTCCGTCACATCTACATCCACCCCGTTGGAAGGGAGCGGTTATTATGTCTCTCCGTCACATCTATATCCACCCCGTTGGAAGGGAACGGTTATTATGTCTCTCCGTCACATCTACATCCACCCCGTTGGAAGGGAACGGTTATTATGTCTCTCCGTCACATCTATATCCACCCTGTTGGAAGGGAACGGTTATTATGTCTCTCCGTCACATCTATATCCACCCTGTTGGAAGGGAACGGTTATTATGTCTCTCCGTCACATCTACATCCACCCCGTTGGAAGGGAACGGTTATTATGTCTCTCCGTCACATCTACATCCACCCTGTTGGAAGGGAGCGGTTATTATGTCTCTCCGTCACATCTACATCCACCCTGTTGGAAGGGAGCGGTTATTATGTCTCTCCGTCACATCTATATCCACCCCGTTGGAAGGGAGCGGTTATTATGTCTCTCCGTCACATCTACATCCACCCTGTTGGAAGGGAGCGGTTATTATGTCTCTCCGCCACATCTACATCCACCCTGTTGGAAGGGAACGGTTATTATGTCTCTCCGTCACATCTATATCCACCCCGTTGGAAGGGAGCGGTTATTATGTCTCTCCGTCACATCTATATCCACCCGTTGGAAGGGAACGGTTATTATGTCTCTCCGTCACATCTACATCCACCCCGTTGGAAGGGAACGGTTATTATGTCTCTCCGTCACATCTATATCCACCCTGTTGGAAGGGAACGGTTATTATGTCTCTCCGTCACATCTATATCCACCCCGTTGGAAGGGAACGGTTATTATGTCTCTCCGTCACATCTATATCCACCCTGTTGGAAGGGAGCGGTTATTATGTCTCTCCGTCACATCTACATCCACCCTGTTGGAAGGGAGCGGTTATTATGTCTCTCCGTCACATCTACATCCACCCCGTTGGAAGGGAACGGTTATTATGTCTCTCCGTCACATCTACATCCACCCCGTTGGAAGGGAACGGTTATTATGTCTCTCCGTCACATCTACATCCACCCCGTTGGAAGGGAACGGTTATTATGTCTCTCCGTCACATCTATATCCACCCTGTTGGAAGGGAGCGGTTATTATGTCTCTCCGTCACATCTACATCCACCCTGTTGGAAGGGAGCGGTTATTATGTCTCTCCGTCACATCTATATCCACCCGTTGGAAGGGAACGGTTATTATGTCTCTCCGTCACATCTATATCCACCCGTTGGAAGGGAACGGTTATTATGTCTCTCCGTCACATCTATATCCACCCTGTTGGAAGGGAACGGTTATTATGTCTCTCCGTCACATCTATATCCACCCGTTGGAAGGGAACGGTTATTATGTCTCTCCGTCACATCTACATCCACCCTGTTGGAAGGGAGCGGTTATTATGTCTCTCCGCCACATCTACATCCACCCTGTTGGAAGGGAACGGTTATTATGTCTCTCCGTCACATCTACATCCACCCCGTTGGAAGGGAGCGGTTATTATGTCTCTCCGTCACATCTACATCCACCCTGTTGGAAGGGAACGGTTATTATGTCTCTCCATCACATCTACATCCACCCTGTTGGAAGGGAGCGGTTATTATGTCTCTCCGCCACATCTACATCCACCCCGTTGGAAGGGAGCGGTTATTATGTCTCTCCGTCACATCTATATCCACCCGTTGGAAGGGAACGGTTATTATGTCTCTCCGTCACATCTATATCCACCCTGTTGGAAGGGAACGGTTATTATGTCTCTCCGTCACATCTATATCCACCCGTTGGAAGGGAACGGTTATTATGTCTCTCCGTCACATCTACATCCACCCTGTTGGAAGGGAGCGGTTATTATGTCTCTCCGCCACATCTACATCCACCCTGTTGGAAGGGAACGGTTATTATGTCTCTCCGTCACATCTACATCCACCCCGTTGGAAGGGAGCGGTTATTATGTCTCTCCGTCACATCTACATCCACCCTGTTGGAAGGGAACGGTTATTATGTCTCTCCATCACATCTACATCCACCCTGTTGGAAGGGAGCGGTTATTATGTCTCTCCGCCACATCTACATCCACCCCGTTGGAAGGGAGCGGTTATTATGTCTCTCCGTCACATCTATATCCACCCCGTTGGAAGGGAGCGGTTATTATGTCTCTCCGTCACATCTACATCCACCCTGTTGGAAGGGAGCGGTTATTATGTCTCTCCGCCACATCTACATCCACCCTGTTGGAAGGGAACGGTTATTATGTCTCTCCGTCACATCTATATCCACCCCGTTGGAAGGGAGCGGTTATTATGTCTCTCCGTCACATCTATATCCACCCGTTGGAAGGGAACGGTTATTATGTCTCTCCGTCACATCTACATCCACCCCGTTGGAGGAACGGTTATTATGTCTCTCCGTCACATCTACATCCACCCCGTTGGAAGGGAACGGTTATTATGTCTCTCCGTCACATCTATATCCACCCTGTTGGAAGGGAGCGGTTATTATGTCTCTCCGTCACATCTATATCCACCCCGTTGGAAGGGAACGGTTATTATGTCTCTCCGTCACATCTATATCCACCCCGTTGGAAGGGAACGGTTATTATGTCTCTCCGTCACATCTACATCCACCCTGTTGGAAGGGAACGGTTATTATGTCTCTCCGTCACATCTATATCCACCCTGTTGGAAGGGAACGGTTATTATGTCTCTCCGTCACATCTATATCCACCCCGTTGGAAGGGAACGGTTATTATGTCTCTCCGTCACATCTACATCCACCCTGTTGGAAGGGAGCGGTTATTATGTCTCCGTCACATCTACATCCACCCCGTTGGAAGGGAACGGTTATTATGTCTCTCCGTCACATCTACATCCACCCCGTTGGAAGGGAACGGTTATTATGTCTCTCCGTCACATCTACATCCACCCCGTTGGAAGGGAGCGGTTATTATGTCTCTCCGTCACATCTACATCCACCCCGTTGGAAGGGAACGGTTATTATGTCTCTCCGTCACATCTACATCCACCCCGTTGGAAGGGAACGGTTATTATGTCTCTCCGTCACATCTACATCCACCCCGTTGGAAGGGAGCGGTTATTATGTCTCTCCGTCACATCTATATCCACCCTGTTGGAAGGGAACGGTTATTATGTCTCTCCGTCACATCTACATCCACCCCGTTGGAAGGGAACGGTTATTATGTCTCTCCGTCACACCTACATCCACCCCGTTGGAAGGGAACGGTTATTTTTGCACCCACTGGCCAGAAACTGGGACAGGAGAGGAAAAGAGGTGTGTGCGTGCGTGCGTGCGTGCGTGC
The DNA here is from genome assembly GCF_951216825.1 of Electrona antarctica. Taxonomy (NCBI): domain Eukaryota; kingdom Metazoa; phylum Chordata; class Actinopteri; order Myctophiformes; family Myctophidae; genus Electrona; species Electrona antarctica. Next base: position 4,321,628 of record NC_136812.1, on the reverse strand, counting down.
GTGCGTGCGTGCGTGCGTGCGTGCGTGTACGTTAACCCATTTTGGGCGGGAACCCCTTTTGGCGTTAGCATTATGTTATGCTTTAGCTATTGAAAAATAGCAGATCTACTGCTTGTAGGTCTGCTATTTTTTGAAAAATCGACGACTGACATAGAAACATAGCTTTTTCAGAAAACTGTCAGGATGTAGAAGAGATTTTTAGAATCGGGTCAAAATGGGTTAAGTGGGTCACCTTGAGTCGCCTGGCTGCGTGCGATGATGCCACTGCGTCACGTCCAGCACAAACCCTTAGTTCTTCACGTCCAGCCCAAACCCTTAGTTCTTCACGTCCAGCCCAAACCCTTAGTTCTTCACGTCCAGCACAAACCCTTAGTTCTTCACGTCCAGCACAAACCCTTAGTTCTTCCCAAAACGGTTTCTTTTCAGGAAATGGAAAACAAGAACATCCACTTCAACGTTATTATTTAGTCACAAGCTCTTGATGCTCTTTTTCATGGTTCAATATTCATGAAGCCCACAAACACATTCAACCCATTTCAGACTGAGACCAGATTCTACAAAATGTCTTTAAATAGGGATATTAATAATGATAAATATAGCTGCAAGCAGCGATAAAGCGGGACCAAGATAGAAGAAGAACAATGCGCAGTTAGAACAACATGCACAAATGAGACTGACGAGCTGAGTTGTCTGTACCGGGATTTGAACTCACAACCTTGTGGACCGAAGGCGGGAGCTCTACTGACTGAGCTACACAGAGACAATCAGTGACTACATTGTAAACTGTAAAACCATTCAGTGATTTGGTAACAAGAAGGTGTGTCCTCATTTTGGGCATGTCTTTCCATTACTACAGTGTGTTTTCACGCACAGTTAAAGTGTTTGTGTGTGTGTGTGTGTGTTGTGTGTGTGTGCGCGCGTGCGTGGCATGCGTGTGGCATGCGTGTGTGTGCGTGCGTGGCATGCGTGCCTGCATGTGTGTGTGTGTGTGTGTGTGCGTGCGTGCGTGCGTGCGTGGCTGCATGCGTGTGTGTGTGTTAGGCAGACAATCGTTCATAACCATGGATTTGGATTGAAGATCATCTCTTTAGTTTTTGTGGTGTTTAACATAAGGTGGCTATTATCACACCAGTCTTTAAAGTTATTGATCTCACTGATATAGCCCACAGGGCGTTCAACAATATGTACAAATAAGACTGACAAGCTGAGTTGTCAGTAGCTGAATTTGAACACACAACTTTGCGGTCCAAGGGCAAGAGGTCAACTGACTGAGCTACACGGAGACAATCAGTTACTCCATTGTTAACAGGAAAATCATTCAGTGTTAGTTCAGCATAAGTACTCAAACTTTAGTGTGTGTGTGTGTGTGTGTGTGTGTGTGTGTGTGTGTGTGTGTGTGTGTGTGTGTGTGTGTTTGCGTGCGCGCGCAATTTTCATTGGCTCATAAAAACTACGATTATTAGCTACGATTATTTGTCCATATAGGTCCAAAGTTCACGTGTAGAAGTTTTCGTGCATTTTGAGCAAAGATTCTGGGAGGAGTTACATTTGAACTGTTTTTCATATAATTCAAAATGGCGGGTGATCTAAAGGTCAGAGGTCAAAAGTCAGAACACGAAAGTTGTTCGGCATGAGGAGACACATATGTGTATCAAAGTGTCATTGCCAACGGTCAAACGGTTCATGAGATATGCACGTTCAAAGTTTGCAAGTTTGCAAGTTTTGCATCAATTGAGTGCTATAGCGCCACCATTTGGCCAATCGTGATGGGCTTCGCATAGTCACCGTTTGGCATGGTCCTCTATCATGTTGACAAGTTTTGCGAAAACCGACTGCACGGTTCAGTCAGAACAGCTATTTTTGGCGGAAGGAGAAGGAGAAGAAGTACTGATCATATAATTCAAAATGGCGAGTGATCTAAAGGTCAGAGGTCAAAAGTCAGAACATGAAAGTTGTTCAGCATGAGGAGACGCATATGGGTATCAAAGTGTCATTGCCAACGGTCAAACGGTTCATGAGCTATGCACGTTCAAAGTTAGCATTTTCAATTGAGCGCTATAGCGCCACCATTTGGCCAATCGTCTTGGGCTTCGCATATTCACCGTTTGGCATGGCCCTCTACCAGATTACCGCGTTTCGCGAAAACCTGCACCATTCAGTCAGAACATTTTTGGCAGAAGGAGAAGAAGAAGAATGAGAAGAAAAATAAACACAAAAACAATAAGTGACCAAAGTCACTGCGTGACTTCTTGGTCCCTAATAAACTTTATTTGCATAGCACATTTCATACATAAATGCAACTCAAAGTGCTTCACAGGGCAGTGACAGGACACTCACTCCAGAGGGCCACTATAGTTCCACGCTCACTCCAGAGGGCCACATTGCATATTACTGTCATAGCAAAAATAGCCGATCTACAAGCTCAAAACGTGTCTCATTGCGACACGTTTTGAGCTTGTAGATCAGCTATTTTTGCTATATTTTAATTGAAATCCTGAATATTGTTTTGCTATTTTTAAATTGGAATCCTGAAAAGTAACCTTTGTATTTTATTTCAAATGCATTAATGTATACTGATGTTAACTTGATGAACTAAATACAAATACATTGGACATAAAAAATACAATAACATTTTAATACTAAGTTACTAACATACTGTAGATGCGGGTCATGTTTGCATGTTTGGAATTGTAACGGCTAAAATCAATATCCGTATTACGACATTAACCTGCGGGCGGCATTAACCCATTTTGACCTGAGATCAGATTCTAAAAATGTCTTCTACATCCTGACAGTTTTCTGAAAAAGCTGTTTCTATTTCAGTCGTTCTTCGATTTTTCAAAAATAGCAGCTATGAGCTTGTAGATCTGCTATTTTTCAATAGCTAAAGCATAACATAATGCTAACACCAAAAGGGGTTCCCGCCCAAAATGGGTGTTGGTTAAGTGAACATGGGGGCTGCATGTGGCCCCCGGGCCGCCAGTATGCTCCAGGTGACAAAGATTTCTGGACACACCTGCGTCCAGAATCATAACTAAAGGGGGACCGGGCCTTGCAGGTGGTTGTTGTTGCTTCCACACTGTGGAACTCACTGCCCTTGGCGATACAAAAATGCAGAGTCAGTTAGTTTACTGTTTTAAGAACTTGTTAAAAAACACATTTGTTTCGTAAGCATTTTCTCGTGACATTTTTAGTACCTGACCCATTTGTGCAGGTCAATGTTTTGCGTCATCACTTGTGTTATTGCTCTTAATGTGCCTTGTTTTATATTGTTGTCCACTGAACATCACCTGAAAGGTGCTTCTACTTCATGAATACAAATGTTCTTACTTGCTTGCTTACTTACTTACTTACTTACTGTACTTACTTACTTACCTACTTACTTACTTACTCTTTTTTTGTGTAGAGAGAGACAGGAATTCTGTTTGGCTGCTTCACTGGCTTAGTCTGCTTCTGTGTTTATTCCTACTAACAACAACACTGCACGTTTAGGACAGATAGATTCTGCACATATAAATTATGGAGATTTAATTTTCAACATGCACATGCTGTAGGTTTAGGCTACATGAAGATTTTTGAGTGGTGCACACCGCTCCAATAACTGTCTGTGTGTGTCCCTATGTATGTATCTATGTCCGTTTAGAGTAAAACAGCTGCAATACCGCTGGGTGAGCTAAAGTAAAGTGTTGAGCAGACACACACACACACACACACACACACACACACACACACACACACAGCCTGCACCAGACAGTTTTTGAGTGGCGCAACCACTCCTATAGACAGCTATGTGTGTGGCTGTGTCCCTGGGTCTGTCCCTGGCTGTGTCCGAGCACGAAAATAGCATTTGTTCACCACCAAGTGTCACTGTTGCACAGCCTAACACACAGACACACACAGGCCAGGGAGGAGGGCTTGCACAGTACAGTACAGTACAGTACAGTACAGTACAGTACAGTACAGTACAGTACAGTACAGTACAGTACAGTACAGTACAGTACAGTACAGTACAGTACAGGTCTGATTTTTCAACATACACTGATGTCAGAGTCAGACACAACAGAAACCACAGAAACCACAATGCGTCACACGATGCTGTGACTCACTGTGAGCTTAATGTACACTGGCTATTTCTGCTGCTTTTGTGCAGCGCTCTCATACGTACACTATAAAGTAGGCCATTACATTACGGAAGAAAAACATGTTGAATCAGGGAGATGGGAGGTTTCCTACCGACGGTATGAGGCCCTATGACTCCTATCAGGAGGAGGGAACTGAACAGAGACAGTATGAGGTCCTATGACTCCTATCAGGAGGAGGGAGCTGAACAGAGACAGTATGAGGTCCTATGACTCCTATCAGGAGGAGGGAGCTGAACAGAGACAGTATGAGGTCCTATGACTCCTATCAGGAGGAGGGAGCTGAACAGAGACAGTATGAGGTCCTATGACTCCTATCAGGAGGAGGGAACTGAACAGAGACAGTATGAGGTCCTATGACTCCTATCAGGAGGAGGGAACTGAACAGAGACAGTATGAGGTCCTATGACTCCTATCAGGAGGAGGGAACTGAACAGAGACAGTATGAGGTCCTATGACTCCTATCAGGAGGAGGGAACTGAACAGAGACAGTATGAGGTCCTATGACTCCTATCAGGAGGAGGGAACTGAACAGAGACAGTATGAGGCCCTATGACTCCTATCAGGAGGAGGGAGCTGAACAGAGACAGTATGAGGTCCTATGACTCTTATCAGGAGGAGGGAACTGAACAGAGACAGTATGAGGTCCTATGACTCCTATCAGGAGGAGGGAGCTGAACAGAGACAGTATGAGGTCCTATGACTCCTATCAGGAGGAGGGAACTGAACAGAGACAGTATGAGGTCCTATGACTCCTATCAGGAGGAGGGAACTGAACAGAGACAGTATGAGGTCCTATGACTCCTATCAGGAGGAGGGAACTGAACAGAGACAGTATTTTGTCCTATGACTCCTATCAGGAGGAGGGAACTGAACAGAGACAGTATTTTGTCCTATCAGGAGGAGGGAACTAAACAGACAGTATTTTGTCCTATCAGGAGGAGGGAGCTGAACAGAGACAGTATTTTGTCCTATCAGGAGGAGGGAGCTGAACAGAGACAGTATTTTGTCCTATCAGGAGCAGGGAACTGAACAGAGACAGTATTTTGTCCTATCAGGAGGAGGGAGCTGAACAGAGACAGTATTCTGTCCTATCAGGAGCAGGGAACTGAACAGAAACAGTATTTTGTCCTATCAGGAGGAGGGAGCTGAACAGAGACAGTATTTTGTCCTATCAGGAGCAGGGAACTGAACAGAGACAGTATTTTGTCCTATCAGGAGGAGGGAACTGAACAGAGACAGTATTTTGTCCTATGACTCCTATCAGGAGGAGGGAACTGAACAGAGACAGTATGAGGTCCTATGACTCCTATCAGGAGGAGGGAACTGAACAGAGACAGTATGAGGTCCTATGACTCCTATCAGGAGGAGGGAACTGAACAGAGACAGTATGAGGTCCTATGACTCCTATCAGGAGGAGGGAACTGAACAGAGACAGTATTTTGTCCTATGACTCCTATCAGGAGGAGGGAACTGAACAGAGACAGTATTTTGTCCTATCAGGAGGAGGGAACTAAACAGACAGTATTTTGTCCTATCAGGAGGAGGGAGCTGAACAGAGACAGTATTTTGTCCTATCAGGAGGAGGGAGCTGAACAGAGACAGTATTTTGTCCTATCAGGAGCAGGGAACTGAACAGAGACAGTATTTTGTCCTATCAGGAGGAGGGAGCTGAACAGAGACAGTATTCTGTCCTATCAGGAGCAGGGAACTGAACAGAAACAGTATTTTGTCCTATCAGGAGGAGGGAGCTGAACAGAGACAGTATTTTGTCCTATCAGGAGGAGGGAGCTGAACAGAGACAGTATTTTGTCCTATCAGGATTCAGGAGGAGGGAACTAAACAGAGACAGTATGTTGTCCTATCAGGAGGAGGGAGCTAAACAGAGACAGTATTTTGTCCTATCAGGAGGAGGGAGCTGAACAGAGACAGTATTTTGTCCTATCAGGAGGAGGGAACTGAACAGAGACAGTATTTTGTCCTATCAGGAGGAGGGAACTGAACAGAGACAGTATTTTGTCCTATCAGGAGGAGGGAACTGAACAGAGACAGTATTTTGTCCTATCAGGAGGAGGGAACTGAACACAGAGGGGACAGTCTTCAGCGTCCCCTGGTGCATGTGTCAAGGTTCAAGGTTGTCTTTATTTGTCTCCCTCAGGAGAAATTTGTCTTGGAGAGAGAGAGTGTCACAAGCTGCATACATATACGTTCAACAGAAGAAAAGAAAAACACCAAAAAACGACATAGAGATATTGCACACGTTCCCTTGATAAAGTGGTTGCTGCCATTTAGCAATTTTTGATTAACCCATTTTTGGCGGGAACCCCTTTTGGTGTTAGCATTGTTATGCTTTAGCTATTGAAAAATAGCAGTGGCGCGCTACGAGCTTGTAGGTCTGCTATTTAAAAAAAATAACAGACCTAAAAACATAGCTTTTTCAGAAAACTGTCTGGATATAGAAGACATTTTTAGAATCTGATCTCAGAATGGGTTAAGCATTTTAATTGACAGAGGAACAAATGAGTGCTTAAATCTATTATACTCACAGCGTGGAGTCCTGCCGGACGGCAGTAGCTCGTACTCTCGGTTCAATACATGCAAGGGGTCAGATACAATACTCTCGGTTCAATACATGCAAGGGGTCAGATACAATACTCTCGGTTCAATACATGCAAAGGGTCAGATACAATACTCTCGGTTCAATACATGCAAGGGGTCAGATACAATACTCTCGGTTCAATACATGCAAGGGGTCAGATACAATACTCTCGGTTCAATACATGCAAGGGGTCAGATACAATACTCTCGGTTCAATACATGCAAGGGGTCAGATACAATACTCTCGGTTCAATACATGCAAGGGGTCAGATACAATACTCTCGGTTCAATACATGCAAGGGGTCAGATACAATACTCTCGGTTCAATACATGCAAGGGGTCAGATACAATACTCTCGGTTCAATACATGCAAGGGGTCAGATACAATACTCTCGGTTCAATACATGCAAGGGGTCAGATACAATACTCTCGGTTCAATACATGCAAGGGGTCAGATACAATACTCTCGGTTCAATACATGCAAGGGGTCAGATACAATACTCTCGGTTCAATACATGCAAGGGGTCAGATACAATACTCTCGGTTCAATACATGCAAGGGGTCAGATACAATACTCTCGGTTCAATACATGCAAGGGGTCAGATACAATACTCTCGGTTCAATACATGCAAGGGGTCAGATACAATACTCTCGGTTCAATACATGCAAGGGGTCAGATACAATACTCTCGGTTCAATACATGCAAGGGGTCAGATACAATACTCTCGGTTCAATACATGCAAGGGGTCAGATACAATACTCTCGGTTCAATACATGCAAGGGGTCAGATACAATACTCGGTTCAATACATGCAAGGGGTCAGATACAATACTCTCGGTTCAATCCATGCAAGGGGTCAGATACAATACTCTCGGTTCAATCCATGCAAGGGGTCAGATACAATACTCTCGGTTCAATACATGCAAGGGGTCAGATACAATACTCTCGGTTCAATCCATGCAAGGGGTCAGATACAATACTCTCGGTTCAATCCATGCAAGGGGTCAGATACAATACTCTCGGTTCAATACATGCAAGGGGTCAGATACAATACTCTCGGTTCAATACATGCAAGGGGTCAGATACAATACTCTCGGTTCAATACATGCAAGGGGTCGGATACAATACTCTCGGTTCAATACATGCAAGGGGTCAGATACAATACTCTCGGTTCAATACATGCAAGGGGTCGGATACAATACTCTCGGTTCAATACATGCAAGGGGTCGGATACAATACTCTCGGTTCAATACATGCAAGGGGTCGGATACAATACTCTCGGTTCAATACATGCAAGGGGTCGGATACAATACTCTCGGTTCAATACATGCAAGGGGTCGGATACAATACTCTCGGTTCAATACATGCAAGGGGTCAGATACAATACTCTCGGTTCAATACATGCAAGGGGTCAGATACAATACTCTCGGTTCAATACATGCAAGGGGTCAGATACAATACTCTCGGTTCAATACATGCAAAGGGTCAGATACAATACTCTCGGTTCAATACATGCAAGGGGTCAGATACAATACTCTCGGTTCAATACATGCAAGGGGTCAGATACAATACTCTCGGTTCAATACATGCAAGGGGTCAGATACAATACTCTCGGTTCAATACATGCAAGGGGTCAGATACAATACTCGGTTCAATACATGCAAGGGGTCAGATACAATACTCTCGGTTCAATCCATGCAAGGGGTCAGATACAATACTCTCGGTTCAATCCATGCAAGGGGTCAGATACAATACTCTCGGTTCAATACATGCAAGGGGTCAGATACAATACTCTCGGTTCAATCCATGCAAGGGGTCAGATACAATACTCTCGGTTCAATCCATGCAAGGGGTCAGATACAATACTCTCGGTTCAATACATGCAAGGGGTCAGATACAATACTCTCGGTTCAATACATGCAAGGGGTCGGATACAATACTCTCGGTTCAATACATGCAAGGGGTCGGATACAATACTCTCGGTTCAATACATGCAAGGGGTCGGATACAATACTCTCGGTTCAATACATGCAAGGGGTCGGATACAATACTCTCGGTTCAATACATGCAAGGGGTCGGATACAATACTCTCGGTTCAATACATGCAAGGGGTCGGATACAATACTCTCGGTTCAATACATGCAAGGGGTCGGATACAATACTCTCGGTTCAATACATGCAAGGGGTCGGATACAATACTCTCGGTTCAATACATGCAAGGGGTCGGATACAATACTCTCGGTTCAATACATGCAAGGGGTCGGATACAATACTCTCGGTTCAATACATGCAAGGGGTCGGATACAATACTCTCGGTTCAATACATGCAAGGGGTCGGATACAATACTCTCTGTTCAATACATGCAAGGGGTCGGATACAATACTCTCGGTTCAATACATGCAAGGGGTCGGATACAATACTCTCGGTTCAATACATGCAAGGGGTCGGATACAATACTCTCGGTTCAATACATGCAAGGGGTCGGATACAATACTCTCGGTTCAATCCATGCAAGGGGTCGGATACAATACTCTCGGTTCAATCCATGCAAGGGGTCAGATACAATACTCTCGGTTCAATACATGCAAGGGGTCAGATACAATACTCTCGGTTCAATCCATGCAAGGGGTCAGATACAATACTCTCGGTTCAATCCATGCAAGGGGTCGGATACAATACTCTCGGTTCAATACATGCAAGGGGTCGGATACAATACTCTCGGTTCAATACATGCAAGGGGTCGGATACAATACTCTCGGTTCAATACATGCAAGGGGTCGGATACAATACTCTCGGTTCAATACATGCAAGGGGTCGGATACAATACTCTCGGTTCAATACATGCAAGGGGTCGGATACAATACTCTCGGTTCAATACATGCAAGGGGTCAGATACAATACTCTCGGTTCAATACATGCAAGGGGTCAGATACAATACTCTCGGTTCAATACATGCAAGGGGTCAGATACAATACTCTCTGTTCAATACATGCAAGGGGTCGGATACAATACTCTCGGTTCAATACATGCAAGGGGTCGGATACAATACTCTCGGTTCAATACATGCAAGGGGTCGGATACAATACTCTCTGTTCAATACATGCAAGGGGTCGGATACAATACTCTCGGTTCAATACATGCGAGGGGTCAGATACAATACTCTCGGTTCAATACATGCGAGGGGTCGGATACAATACTCTCGGTTCAATACATGCAAGGGGTCGGATACAATACTCTCGGTTCAATACATGCAAGGGGTCAGATACAATACTCTCGGTTCAATACATGCAAGGGGTCAGATACAATACTCTCGGTTCAATACATGCAAGGGGTCGGATACAATACTCTCGGTTCAATACATGCAAGGGGTCGGATACAATACTCTCGGTTCAATACATGCAAGGGGTCAGATACAATACTCTCGGTTCAATACATGCAAGGGGTCGGATACAATACTCTCGGTTCAATACATGCAAGGGGTCGGATACAATACTCTCGGTTCAATACATGCAAGGGGTCGGATACAATACTCTCGGTTCAATACATGCAAGGGGTCAGATACAATACTCTCGGTTCAATACATGCAAGGGGTCGGATACAATACTCTCGGTTCAATACATGCAAGGGGTCGGATACAATACTCTCGGTTCAATACATGCAAGGGGTCAGATACAATACTCTCGGTTCAATACATGCAAGGGGTCAGATACAATACTCCGAGCTTGTCTTATTACTGCTTGCTCAAATATGGCCTGGGGAGTGATTATGAGGGGGGGAGGGGTGGCGTGGGGGGGGGGGGGAGGACATACCCATGATCTTCCCAGCCATATTTGCTAGCCTAGCAATTTGAGATTTGTATTTAACAGCTGGACATACCATACCGTTTCACAAACAGGCTGTCTGGGCCCTGTGTATGAGCTTGTAGCTCTGCTATTTTTGAACGACTGACATGGAAACATAGCCTTTTTCAGAAAACTGTCAGGATGTAGAAGACATTTTTAGAATCTGATCTCAGGTCAAAATGGGTTAAACAAACAAAACAATTAGCTGCATAATTGATGCCGTCGGGCAGAAATATTGTATATTGTTGCTGTCACAGCGTCAGATACAATACTCTCGGTTCAATCCATGCAAGGGGTCAGATACAATACTCTCGGTTCAATCCATGCAAGGGGTCAGATACAATACTCTCGGTTCAATACATGCAAGGGGTCAGATACAATACTCTCGGTTCAATACATGCAAGGGGTCAGATACAATACTCTCGGTTCAATACATGCAAGGGGTCGGATACAATACTCTCGGTTCAATACATGCAAGGGGTCAGATACAATACTCTCGGTTCAATACATGCAAGGGGTCGGATACAATACTCTCGGTTCAATACATGCAAGGGGTCGGATACAATACTCTCGGTTCAATACATGCAAGGGGTCAGATACAATACTCTCGGTTCAATACATGCAAGGGGTCGGATACAATACTCTCGGTTCAATACATGCAAGGGGTCGGATACAATACTCTCGGTTCAATACATGCAAGGGGTCAGATACAATACTCTCGGTTCAATACATGCAAGGGGTCAGATACAATACTCTCGGTTCAATACATGCAAGGGGTCAGATACAATACTCTCTGTTCAATACATGCAAGGGGTCGGATACAATACTCTCGGTTCAATACATGCAAGGGGTCGGATACAATACTCTCGGTTCAATACATGCAAGGGGTCGGATACAATACTCTCTGTTCAATACATGCAAGGGGTCGGATACAATACTCTCGGTTCAATACATGCGAGGGGTCAGATACAATACTCTCGGTTCAATACATGCGAGGGGTCGGATACAATACTCTCGGTTCAATACATGCAAGGGGTCGGATACAATACTCTCGGTTCAATACATGCAAGGGGTCAGATACAATACTCTCGGTTCAATACATGCAAGGGGTCAGATACAATACTCTCGGTTCAATACATGCAAGGGGTCGGATACAATACTCTCGGTTCAATACATGCAAGGGGTCGGATACAATACTCTCGGTTCAATACATGCAAGGGGTCAGATACAATACTCTCGGTTCAATACATGCAAGGGGTCGGATACAATACTCTCGGTTCAATACATGCAAGGGGTCGGATACAATACTCTCGGTTCAATACATGCAAGGGGTCGGATACAATACTCTCGGTTCAATACATGCAAGGGGTCAGATACAATACTCTCGGTTCAATACATGCAAGGGGTCGGATACAATACTCTCGGTTCAATACATGCAAGGGGTCGGATACAATACTCTCGGTTCAATACATGCAAGGGGTCAGATACAATACTCTCGGTTCAATACATGCAAGGGGTCAGATACAATACTCCGAGCTTGTCTTATTACTGCTTGCTCAAATATGGCCTGGGGAGTGATTATGAGGGGGGGAGGGGTGGCGTGGGGGGGGGGGGGAGGACATACCCATGATCTTCCCAGCCATATTTGCTAGCCTAGCAATTTGAGATTTGTATTTAACAGCTGGACATACCATACCGTTTCACAAACAGGCTGTCTGGGCCCTGTGTATGAGCTTGTAGCTCTGCTATTTTTGAACGACTGACATGGAAACATAGCCTTTTTCAGAAAACTGTCAGGATGTAGAAGACATTTTTAGAATCTGATCTCAGGTCAAAATGGGTTAAACAAACAAAACAATTAGCTGCATAATTGATGCCGTCGGGCAGAAATATTGTATATTGTTGCTGTCACAGCGTCAGATACAATACTCTCGGTTCAATCCATGCAAGGGGTCAGATACAATACTCTCGGTTCAATCCATGCAAGGGGTCAGATACAATACTCTCGGTTCAATACATGCAAGGGGTCAGATACAATACTCTCGGTTCAATACATGCAAGGGGTCAGATACAATACTCTCGGTTCAATACATGCAAGGGGTCGGATACAATACTCTCGGTTCAATACATGCAAGGGGTCAGATACAATACTCTCGGTTCAATACATGCAAGGGGTCGGATACAATACTCTCGGTTCAATACATGCAAGGGGTCGGATACAATACTCTCGGTTCAATACATGCAAGGGGTCAGATACAATACTCTCGGTTCAATACATGCAAGGGGTCGGATACAATACTCTCGGTTCAATACATGCAAGGGGTCGGATACAATACTCTCGGTTCAATACATGCAAGGGGTCAGATACAATACTCTCGGTTCAATACATGCAAGGGGTCAGATACAATACTCTCGGTTCAATACATGCAAGGGGTCAGATACAATACTCTCGGTTCAATACATGCAAAGGGTCAGATACAATACTCTCGGTTCAATACATGCAAGGGGTCAGATACAATACTCTCGGTTCAATACATGCAAGGGGTCAGATACAATACTCTCGGTTCAATACATGCAAGGGGTCAGATACAATACTCTCGGTTCAATACATGCAAGGGGTCAGATACAATACTCGGTTCAATACATGCAAGGGGTCAGATACAATACTCTCGGTTCAATCCATGCAAGGGGTCAGATACAATACTCTCGGTTCAATCCATGCAAGGGGTCAGATACAATACTCTCGGTTCAATACATGCAAGGGGTCAGATACAATACTCTCGGTTCAATCCATGCAAGGGGTCAGATACAATACTCTCGGTTCAATCCATGCAAGGGGTCAGATACAATACTCTCGGTTCAATACATGCAAGGGGTCGGATACAATACTCTCGGTTCAATACATGCAAGGGGTCGGATACAATACTCTCGGTTCAATACATGCAAGGGGTCGGATACAATACTCTCGGTTCAATACATGCAAGGGGTCGGATACAATACTCTCGGTTCAATACATGCAAGGGGTCGGATACAATACTCTCGGTTCAATACATGCAAGGGGTCGGATACAATACTCTCGGTTCAATACATGCAAGGGGTCGGATACAATACTCTCGGTTCAATACATGCAAGGGGTCGGATACAATACTCTCGGTTCAATACATGCAAGGGGTCGGATACAATACTCTCGGTTCAATACATGCAAGGGGTCGGATACAATACTCTCGGTTCAATACATGCAAGGGGTCGGATACAATACTCTCGGTTCAATACATGCAAGGGGTCGGATACAATACTCTCGGTTCAATACATGCAAGGGGTCGGATACAATACTCTCTGTTCAATACATGCAAGGGGTCGGATACAATACTCTCGGTTCAATACATGCAAGGGGTCGGATACAATACTCTCGGTTCAATACATGCAAGGGGTCGGATACAATACTCTCGGTTCAATACATGCAAGGGGTCGGATACAATACTCTCGGTTCAATCCATGCAAGGGGTCGGATACAATACTCTCGGTTCAATCCATGCAAGGGGTCGGATACAATACTCTCGGTTCAATCCATGCAAGGGGTCGGATACAATACTCTCGGTTCAATACATGCAAGGGGTCAGATACAATACTCTCGGTTCAATACATGCAAGGGGTCAGATACAATACTCTCGGTTCAATCCATGCAAGGGGTCGGATACAATACTCTCGGTTCAATACATGCAAGGGGTCGGATACAATACTCTCGGTTCAATACATGCAAGGGGTCGGATACAATACTCTCGGTTCAATACATGCAAGGGGTCGGATACAATACTCTCGGTTCAATACATGCAAGGGGTCGGATACAATACTCTCGGTTCAATACATGCAAGGGGTCGGATACAATACTCTCGGTTCAATACATGCAAGGGGTCAGATACAATACTCTCGGTTCAATACATGCAAGGGGTCAGATACAATACTCTCTGTTCAATACATGCAAGGGGTCGGATACAATACTCTCGGTTCAATACATGCAAGGGGTCGGATACAATACTCTCGGTTCAATACATGCAAGGGGTCGGATACAATACTCTCTGTTCAATACATGCAAGGGGTCGGATACAATACTCTCGGTTCAATACATGCAAGGGGTCAGATACAATACTCTCGGTTCAATACATGCGAGGGGTCGGATACAATACTCTCGGTTCAATACATGCAAGGGGTCGGATACAATACTCTCGGTTCAATACATGCAAGGGGTCAGATACAATACTCTCGGTTCAATACATGCAAGGGGTCAGATACAATACTCTCGGTTCAATACATGCAAGGGGTCGGATACAATACTCTCGGTTCAATACATGCAAGGGGTCGGATACAATACTCTCGGTTCAATACATGCAAGGGGTCAGATACAATACTCTCGGTTCAATACATGCAAGGGGTCAGATACAATACTCTCGGTTCAATACATGCAAGGGGTCGGATACAATACTCTCGGTTCAATACATGCAAGGGGTCGGATACAATACTCTCGGTTCAATACATGCAAGGGGTCAGATACAATACTCTCGGTTCAATACATGCAAGGGGTCAGATACAATACTCTCGGTTCAATACATGCAAGGGGTCGGATACAATACTCTCGGTTCAATACATGCAAGGGGTCAGATACAATACTCTCGGTTCAATACATGCAAGGGGTCAGATACAATACTCCGAGCTTGTCTTATTACTGCTTGCTCAAATATGGCCTGGGGAGTGATTATGAGGGGGGGAGGGGTGGCGTGGGGGGGGGGGGGGGAGGACATACCCATGATCTTCCCAGCCATATTTGCTAGCCTAGCAATTTGAGATTTGTATTTAACAGCTGGACATACCATACCGTTTCACAAACAGGCTGTCTGGGCCCTGTGTATGAGCTTGTAGCTCTGCTATTTTTGAACGACTGACATGGAAACATAGCCTTTTTCAGAAAACTGTCAGGATGTAGAAGACATTTTTAGAATCTGATCTCAGGTCAAAATGGGTTAAACAAACAAAACAATTAGCTGCATAATTGATGCCGTCGGGCAGAAATATTGTATATTGTTGCTGTCACAGCGTCACACAAAAGCCTCACGAGTATCAGATCCACAGCCTGAAACATGGTGCAACGCGACGCACATTCTGAGCCCGTTGATCTCAAGATTCAAGATTCAATCATTTATTTGCCATGTCAACAAGTTGATAGGAATTTGTCTTGGTTCATACTCAACATATACAGACAACCATAGATACAAAAACAACTAGAAAAAGTGCCCTTCCGGGCACAGGTCTCCACCAGTGTGTGTGATGTGTGGCTAAATGTGTAGGAGTAATATATAAACGTGTGTGTGTGTGTGTGTGTGTGTGTGTGTGTGTGTGTGTGTGTGTGTGTGACGCGGCTTGGCCTGTTGTAGCGCCACCATGAGGCTGATTCGAAAACTGTCAAGTGGCATTTCTTCCTCAGCCTAGTGGGAATATGCATGCACAGTTTCACCGCAATCGGACGCTGCGTTGAGTAGTTGTGGCGATTTGTACAAAACGGGTACAAAGCGGGCTACTCCTGAAAAGTTTAGAAGCCAATCGTAGCCAATGAGGGTGGGTTATGAGAAATCAAACAAACCCGTCTTGATCACATGACTATGGAGAACATGTGTACTGATTGGTGTGAAATTTGGATAAAATCTGAAGGAGTAATATTAGAAAATGTGTTTTACATATGTCGGCCTCCTGGTGGCGCTATAAAGAGCAGATGTGAAAAATTCCAGGCAAAGGTTTTTCCTTGGCCTCTAGGGAGCATACAAAGTTATCCACAGATCCATGCAGTTAGAGGTAAAAACACTTTTCGGCCAGTTATAGCGCCACCATGAGGCTGAGTTGAAAATGTTCATGTGGCATTTCTTCCTCGGCCTAGTGGGAATGTGCGTGCACAATTTCACGGAAATCACACGATGTGTTCATGATTTGCAGCATTTTGTTTGAAACTGAGCACTCCTGCGAACTTTGGAAGCCAATCTTAGCCAATCAGGATGGAGTCTGAGAAATCTGAAAGACCTATTTCGTTGAATGGCTCTAGAGAGACTGTGTACCAATTTGTGTGATGTTTGGACAAAATCTGTAGGTGTACTGTCCAAAAACTGGTTTTGCACAAAGCGGCCTCCTGGTGGCGCTATAACAGGCCGTTCTGGAAAATGTGGGGCAGAGGTTCATCGTTGGCATCCAGGGAGTGTGTGTACAAAGTTTGGCATCGACCGGGTTAACGGTGCCGGAGATTAGCTGGTAACAGACGGACGGAAGGACACACACACACACACACGGACACACACACGGACGGAGTGCAAAACATACTCTCTCCCCATGCCTTCAGCCTGGTGGAGACAAAAAGGACAATACAATACAAAAACCAGCAGCATAGGGAATTACATTCAGTTTTTAAAGTGCTATATGCATATTGCTACATACATACATCTAGTTCAGATGTCTAATGGCTACGAGGTAAGTGCTATCTCTGAAGCGAGATGTTGAGCTCTTGATGCTTCTATATCTCCTGCCTGATGGTCTCTTTGCTGCTTTTGAATTTGATCCTGAACAGTAACTGTTTTGGACATACAAGGTTTCCACCCGACAATGTGTGTGTTCTGCTTTACTGAAGCGACTGGAGGTCCAGATTGACGTCTCTTTTATCGTCTAGTCTCAGCGCCTCAGAATCACTTTGTTTAAATTTACGTACATGTCCAGTTGTTAACATTTTCCACTTATTTTAAGACATGATTCCTTCATTCTGTACATAATTACTGCTGTCTAATAGATTAGACACAATGTTGTCTCTACTTTAGGCAAGTCAGTAGATTGTCAACCTTAGCATCCCTATATTCTGGAGAGAACATTTGCTGAAATAAATGGTAAATGGTGCATTTATATAGAGCCTTTATCCAAGGCGCTTTACATAGATTGTTACATTACATTCACCCATTCACACACACCGATGGCAGAGGAAACCATGCAAGGCACCAACCTGCACACCAGGAGCAATTAGGGGTTCCGAGTCTTGCTCAAGGACACTTCGACACTAACTCAGGGGGAGCTCGTGGTTCCCAACCGGCAACTCTGCCTGTGAGTCACATCATGCCGCCCCCCTGAAAGTTCACAATGTGACGCGTTGTGCTTGTAGATCTGCTATTTTCGGTGGTATAATATAGGGCTTTAATGGCAAGTTAAGGCGACTACGGTAAAAGCTGCAGTCAGTGCTGCTTGCTGAAGGGAACACTTATTGTCTGGAGTAGTAGAATGAACCTCGCATTGTACTGTACAGTACAGTACAGTACAGTACAGTACAGTACAGTACAGTACAGTACAGTACAGTACAGTACAGTACAGTACAGTACGTCATAGTGGGATGAGTGTTTTCGAGGTGTTGATGTGTGCATAATGAATGTACAGTATATGCCTGTAGGTGCTCATCCTCCTGTAGCCATTTTTAGCCGGCTGATTTCAGGTGTGACAGTACAGTACAGTGCAGTGCAGTACAGTGCAGTGCAGTACAGTACAGTACAGTACAGTACAGTACAGTGCAGTGCAGTGCAGTACAGTACAGTACAGTACAGTACAGTACAGTACAGTACAGTACAGTACAGTGCAGTGCAGTGCAGTGCAGGGACCCCCACACGGTAACTCTGTCATTTCTCAACCGTTTCGGACACGGGGCCGCTTGGCAGAACCGGCCCGGCCCCCTGGGCGCGTTCCTGTTTATACTGTTTACAGTAGAAAAAGAGCTTATAACTCTGAAAAAATGGTTTGATATTAATAAACTGTCACTAAACTTAAGCAAAACTAAATTCATCATCTTTGGAAATAGGAAAATAGACAAACAGATCAAAATCAAGTTCGCTGATGTTGAAATCGAACAAGTACAAGACAGTAAATTCTTAGGAATTATAATTGACAACAAACTTAACTGGCATACACACATAAACAATTTAAGAACCAAAATCTCTAAAACTATCGGAATACTGTATAAGATGAAACCCATTTTGGACCAGAAATCACTGTACTTACTGTATTGCTCCCTCGTACTTCCGCACATCAGTTATTGTGTGGAAGTATGGGGGAGCAACTATAAATCAAACATCAACCCCATATTTCTTCTCCAAAAGAAAGCAATCCGAATTATAAATCACGCCGATTATTACGCACCAACAAATCCACTTTTTATTCAGTCACACACCCTAAAATTGCATGATCTGGTAGACCTCTCAACAGCAGTTATAATGTATAAAGCACATAACAGACTGCTTCCGCCCTGTGTCCAGGAGTTGTTCGAGGCTCGAGAGAGCAGGTACAATCTTAGGGGATTCGGCATATTCAGGGGGACTAAGGCTAGAACCAACAAAAAAGCGAGATGTATAAGCGTAAGAGGTGTGAAACTGTGGAACGGCTTAGACAATGAACTGAAAAAGTGTAGCTCAATTTATACATTTAAAAGAATGTACAAATCTAAAATAATAGATAAGTATAGAACATTATTATAACCTAGTATATTTACTAATCATATCTTAATCATATTAGTACACAATTATTATGATAAAGCAATATAATAACTATATAATAACCATATAAATAACTTCTTCTCATGTGCGACTCTGGATTCTGTGTGATCAAATCTGTCTTCTCCTGTGTGTCTTTGTTTTATTTTTATTTTTATTTTTTTGTCCGTTTTTTTGTTTTTGTTTTTTTGTTTTTTGTTTCTTCTCTTTGTTTCTCTGTCAGTTTTATGTCCCCCCCACTTCCCCCCTGGGATAGGCACAATAAGCCATTGGCTTCAGCCTAAACCCTTTTGGTCTAAGTGTAAAAAACACGATGAATTGAATACATGTAATGTAATGTTTTTTTGTTTTTGTATTTATGACCAAAATAAAACTGAACTGAACTGAACTGAACAGTGCAGTGCAGTGCAGGGACCCCCACACGGTAACTCTGTCATTTCTCAACCGTTTCGGACACGGGGCCGCTTGGCAGAACCGGCCCGGCCCCCTGGGCGCGTTCCTGTTTATCTGGAACTTCCGGGGACCCCCCGAGGACGACCTAGAGAGAGAGAGTCCATTATGTATCCTGAGGACGACCTAGAGAGAGAGAGTCCATTATGTATCCTGAGGACGACCTAGAGAGAGAGAGTCCATTAACTTCCGGTGACCCCCCGGGGACCCCCACGCGGTAACTCTGTCATTTCTCGACCGTTTCGGACGCGGCCCGGCTTGCTGAAACCGGGCCGGCACCCTGGGTGCGTTCCTGTGGGTCTGGAACTTCCGGGGACTCCCACACGGAGTTGCACCACTCACTTCACACGGGTGTGATTTTCTTTTCATGGCATGACATATGAGGCTTAAATGGTTTAGGAGTTAGTTTGTGTTTGTGTTGCTGACATTTCTCTTCATTCTAACTAGTAACACTATCGTTTGTCATTGTTGTCGTCTGACAACAGATGCAGCCTAATATGACAGGCTTGTTATGTATACAGTACAGCACAAGCCAGAGGAATCCATCAAGGACTGCAATGTTTACTAAACATTTTTCACGGACAATAAGTAGCATTTTGTCCGTTGGTAGTACTACACACTCTGCCACGCTGTCGTTGAGGTCTCTTTCTCTGGCTCTTTGTCATCGTGCACAATGCCGTGAGGCGACACAGGAAAATATTATCACCCTCTCTGAGAGAGTCAGATAGTGAAGCCACGCGGTCGATGTGTCCTTTTGTCCTGCTCTTCACTGAGGCACGGCGAGGTGACGGTGACACCGGGGCTTATCTATCGACAGTTTTCTGAAAAATCTATGTTTCTATGTCAGTGGTTCTTCGGTTTTTCAAGAATAGCAGACCTACAAGCTCGTAGCGCGTCACTCGGTGGCGCGCTACGAGCTTGTAGATCTGCTATTTTTCAATAGCTAAAGCATAACATAATGCTAACACCAAAAGGGGTTCCCGTCCAAAATGGGTTAAACCCTTTTGGGCGGGAAACCCCTTTTGGTGTTTTAAAGCGTTATGTTATATAGCAGATCTACAAGCTCATAGCGTGGCACCGAGTGCCACGCTATGAGCTTGTAGATCTGCTATTTTTGAAAAAATCGTGAAAATGTAGTGCAAATCTTTGAATATATATTCTTTCAGAGCCAACGTTTTTAACTAAAATCTTTGCTTCTGGAGGGTCCCTGTAACAACATATTTTCAGATGGGGGTCGGAGGCCAAATACACATGATTTTGGGGGTCCTTGACATGAAATATTGAGCACCACTGATACAGAAACATAAGTTTTTTCAGATTTTGAAGACATTTTTTAAATTTCGACGTCAGGCCTAAATGGGTTAAACCCTTTTCATATCCAGGCCCATTGAGGGCTCGTCTGAGGACGACCTAGAGAGAGAGTCCATTATGTATCCTGAGGACGACCTAGAGAGAGAGAGTCCATTATGTATCCTGAGGACGACCTAGAGAGAGAGAGTCCATTATGTATCCTGAGGACGACCTAGAGAGAGAGTCCATTATGTATCCTGAGGACGACCTAGAGAGAGAGAGTCCATTATGTATCCTGAGGACGACCTAGAGAGAGAGAGTCCATTATGTATCCTGAGGACGACCTAGAGAGAGAGAGTCCATTATGTATCCTGAGGACGACCTAGAGAGAGAGAGTCCATTATGTATCCTGAGGACGACCTAGAGAGAGAGAGTCCATTATGTATCCTGAGGACGACCTAGAGAGAGAGAGTCCATTATGTATCCTGAGGACGACCTAGAGAGAGAGAGTCCATTATGTATCCTGAGGACGACCTAGAGAGAGAGAGTCCATTATGTATCCTGAGGACGACCTAGAGAGAGAGTCCATTATGTATCCTGAGGACGACCTAGAGAGAGAGAGTCCATTATGTATCCTGAGGACGACCTAGAGAGAGAGAGTCCATTATGTATCCTGAGGACGACCTAGAGAGAGAGAGTCCATTATGTATCCTGAGGACGACCTAGAGAGAGAGAGTCCATTATGTATCCTGAGGACGACCTAGAGAGAGAGAGTCCATTATGTATCCTGAGGACGACCTAGAGAGAGAGAGTCCATTATGTATCCTGAGGACGACCTAGAGAGAGAGTCCATTATGTATCCTGAGGACGACCTAGAGAGAGAGAGTCCATTATGTATCCTGAGGACGACCTAGAGAGAGAGAGTCCATTATGTATCCTGAGGACGACCTAGAGAGAGAGAGTCCATTATGTATCCTGAGGACGACCTAGAGAGAGAGAGTCCATTATGTATCCCTAGAGAGAGAGTCCATTATGTATCCTGAGGACGACCTAGAGAGAGAGAGTCCATTATGTATCCTGAGGACGACCTAGAGAGAGAGAGTCCATTATGTATCCTGAGGACGACCTAGAGAGAGAGAGTCCATTATGTATCCTGCATGAGGACGACCTAGAGAGAGAGAGTCCATTATGTATCCTGAGGACGACCTAGAGAGAGAGAGTCCATTATGTATCCTGAGGACGACCTAGAGAGAGAGAGT
This sequence comes from Electrona antarctica, assembly GCF_951216825.1. NCBI lineage: Eukaryota > Metazoa > Chordata > Actinopteri > Myctophiformes > Myctophidae > Electrona > Electrona antarctica. The sequence continues at coordinate 4,299,497 of NC_136812.1, read as the reverse complement.
CCATTATGTATCCTGAGGACGACCTAGAGAGAGAGAGTCCATTATGTATCCTGAGGACGACCTAGAGAGAGAGAGTCCATTATGTATCCTGAGGACGACCTAGAGAGAGAGAGTCCATTATGTATCCTGAGGACGACCTAGAGAGAGAGTCCATTATGTATCCTGAGGACGACCTAGAGAGAGAGAGTCCATTATGTATCCTGAGGACGACCTAGAGAGAGAGAGTCCATTATGTATCCTGAGGACGACCTAGAGAGAGAGAGTCCATTATGTATCCTGAGGACGACCTAGAGAGAGAGAGTCCATTATGTATCCTGAGGACGACCTAGAGAGAGAGAGTCCATTATGTATCCTGAGGACGACCTAGAGAGAGAGAGTCCATTATGTATCCTGAGGACGACCTAGAGAGAGAGAGTCCATTATGTATCCTGAGGACCTAGAGAGAGAGTCCATTATGTATCCTGAGGACCTAGAGAGAGAGTCCATTATGTATCCTGAGGACCTAGAGAGAGAGTCCATTATGTATCCTGAGGACCTAGAGAGAGAGTCCATTATGTATCCTGAGGACGACCTAGAGAGAGAGAGTCCATTATGTATCCTGAGGACGACCTAGAGAGAGAGTCCATTATGTATCCTGAGGACGACCTAGAGAGAGAGAGTCCATTATGTATCCTGAGGACGACCTAGAGAGAGAGAGTCCATTATGTATCCTGAGGACGACCTAGAGAGAGAGTCCATTATGTATCCTGAGGACGACCTAGAGAGAGAGAGTCCATTATGTATCCTGCATTGAGGGCTCGTCTGAGGACGACCTAGAGAGAGAGAGTCCATTATGTATCCTGCATTGAGGGCTCGTCTGAGGAAGACCTAGAGAGAGAGTCCATTATGTATCCTGAGGACGACCTAGAGAGAGAGAGTCCATTATGTATCCTGAGGACGACCTAGAGAGAGAGAGTCCATTATGTATCCTGAGGATGACCTAGAGAGAGAGAGTCCATTATGTATCCTGCATGAGGACGACCTAGAGAGAGAGAGTCCATTATGTATCCTGAGGACGACCTAGAGAGAGAGTCCATTATGTATCCTGTTCATATCCAGGCCCATTGAGGGCTCGTCTGAGGACGACCTAGAGAGAGAGAGTCCATTATGTATCCTGAGGACGACCTAGAGAGAGAGAGTCCATTATGTATCCTGAGGACGACCTAGAGAGAGAGAGTCCATTATGTATCCTGAGGACGACCTAGAGAGAGAGAGTCCATTATGTATCCTGCATGAGGACGACCTAGAGAGAGAGAGTCCATTATGTATCCTGAGGACGACCTAGAGAGAGAGTCCATTATGTATCCTGAGGACGACCTAGAGAGAGAGAGTCCATTATGTATCCTGAGGACGACCTAGAGAGAGAGAGTCCATTATGTATCCTGAGGACGACCTAGAGAGAGAGAGTCCATTATGTATCCTGACGACCTAGAGAGAGAGTCCATTATGTATCCTGAGGACGACCTAGAGAGAGAGAGAGAGTCCATTATGTATCCTGAGGACGACCTAGAGAGAGAGAGTCCATTATGTATCCTGAGGACGACCTAGAGAGAGAGAGTCCATTATGTATCCTGAGGACGACCTAGAGAGAGAGTCCATTATGTATCCTGAGGACGACCTAGAGAGAGAGAGTCCATTATGTATCCTGAGGACGACCTAGAGAGAGAGAGTCCATTATGTATCCTGAGGACGACCTAGAGAGAGAGAGTCCATTATGTATCCTGAGGACGACCTAGAGAGAGAGAGTCCATTATGTATCCTGAGGACGACCTAGAGAGAGAGAGTCCATTATGTATCCTGAGGACGACCTAGAGAGAGAGAGTCCATTATGTATCCTGAGGACCTAGAGAGAGAGTCCATTATGTATCCTGAGGACCTAGAGAGAGAGTCCATTATGTATCCTGAGGACGACCTAGAGAGAGAGAGTCCATTATGTATCCTGAGGACGACCTAGAGAGAGAGTCCATTATGTATCCTGAGGACGACCTAGAGAGAGAGAGTCCATTATGTATCCTGAGGACGACCTAGAGAGAGAGAGTCCATTATGTATCCTGAGGACGACCTAGAGAGAGAGTCCATTATGTATCCTGAGGACGACCTAGAGAGAGAGAGTCCATTATGTATCCTGCATTGAGGGCTCGTCTGAGGACGACCTAGAGAGAGAGAGTCCATTATGTATCCTGCATTGAGGGCTCGTCTGAGGAAGACCTAGAGAGAGAGTCCATTATGTATCCTGAGGACGACCTAGAGAGAGAGAGTCCATTATGTATCCTGAGGACGACCTAGAGAGAGAGAGTCCATTATGTATCCTGAGGATGACCTAGAGAGAGAGAGTCCATTATGTATCCTGCATGAGGACGACCTAGAGAGAGAGAGTCCATTATGTATCCTGAGGACGACCTAGAGAGAGAGTCCATTATGTATCCTGTTCATATCCAGGCCCATTGAGGGCTCGTCTGAGGACGACCTAGAGAGAGAGAGTCCATTATGTATCCTGAGGACGACCTAGAGAGAGAGAGTCCATTATGTATCCTGCATGAGGACGACCTAGAGAGAGAGAGTCCATTATGTATCCTGAGGACGACCTAGAGAGAGAGTCCATTATGTATCCTGAGGACGACCTAGAGAGAGAGAGTCCATTATGTATCCTGAGGACGACCTAGAGAGAGAGAGTCCATTATGTATCCTGAGGACGACCTAGAGAGAGAGAGTCCATTATGTATCCTGACGACCTAGAGAGAGAGTCCATTATGTATCCTGAGGACGACCTAGAGAGAGAGAGTCCATTATGTATCCTGAGGACGACCTAGAGAGAGAGAGTCCATTATGTATCCTGAGGACGACCTAGAGAGAGAGAGTCCATTATGTATCCTGAGGACGACCTAGAGAGAGAGTCCATTATGTATCCTGAGGACGACCTAGAGAGAGAGAGTCCATTATGTATCCTGAGGACGACCTAGAGAGAGAGAGTCCATTATGTATCCTGAGGACGACCTAGAGAGAGAGAGTCCATTATGTATCCTGAGGACGACCTAGAGAGAGAGAGTCCATTATGTATCCTGAGGACGACCTAGAGAGAGAGGGTCCATTATGTATCCTGAGGACCTAGAGAGAGAGTCCATTATGTATCCTGAGGACCTAGAGAGAGAGTCCATTATGTATCCTGAGGACGACCTAGAGAGAGAGAGTCCATTATGTATCCTGAGGACGACCTAGAGAGAGAGTCCATTATGTATCCTGAGGACGACCTAGAGAGAGAGAGTCCATTATGTATCCTGAGGACGACCTAGAGAGAGAGAGTCCATTATGTATCCTGAGGACGACCTAGAGAGAGAGTCCATTATGTATCCTGAGGACGACCTAGAGAGAGAGAGTCCATTATGTATCCTGCATTGAGGGCTCGTCTGAGGACGACCTAGAGAGAGAGAGTCCATTATGTATCCTGCATTGAGGGCTCGTCTGAGGAAGACCTAGAGAGAGAGTCCATTATGTATCCTGAGGACGACCTAGAGAGAGAGAGTCCATTATGTATCCTGAGGACGACCTAGAGAGAGAGAGTCCATTATGTATCCTGAGGATGACCTAGAGAGAGAGAGTCCATTATGTATCCTGCATGAGGACGACCTAGAGAGAGAGAGTCCATTATGTATCCTGAGGACGACCTAGAGAGAGAGTCCATTATGTATCCTGTTCATATCCAGGCCCATTGAGGGCTCGTCTGAGGACGACCTAGAGAGAGAGAGTCCATTATGTATCCTGAGGACGACCTAGAGAGAGAGAGTCCATTATGTATCCTGAGGACGACCTAGAGAGAGAGAGTCCATTATGTATCCTGAGGACGACCTAGAGAGAGAGAGTCCATTATGTATCCTGCATGAGGACGACCTAGAGAGAGAGAGTCCATTATGTATCCTGAGGACGACCTAGAGAGAGAGTCCATTATGTATCCTGAGGACGACCTAGAGAGAGAGAGTCCATTATGTATCCTGAGGACGACCTAGAGAGAGAGAGTCCATTATGTATCCTGAGGACGACCTAGAGAGAGAGAGTCCATTATGTATCCTGACGACCTAGAGAGAGAGTCCATTATGTATCCTGAGGACGACCTAGAGAGAGAGAGTCCATTATGTATCCTGACGACCTAGAGAGAGAGTCCATTATGTATCCTGAGGACGACCTAGAGAGAGAGAGTCCATTATGTATCCTGACGACCTAGAGAGAGAGTCCATTATGTATCCTGAGGACGACCTAGAGAGAGAGAGAGTCCATTATGTATCCTGAGGACGACCTAGAGAGAGAGAGTCCATTATGTATCCTGAGGACGACCTAGAGAGAGAGAGTCCATTATGTATCCTGAGGACGACCTAGAGAGAGAGAGTCCATTATGTATCCTGAGGACGACCTAGAGAGAGAGTCCATTATGTATCCTGAGGACGACCTAGAGAGAGAGAGTCCATTATGTATCCTGAGGACGACCTAGAGAGAGAGAGTCCATTATGTATCCTGAGGACCTAGAGAGAGAGTCCATTATGTATCCTGACGACCTAGAGAGAGAGAGTCCATTATGTATCCTGAGGACGACCTAGAGAGAGAGAGTCCATTATGTATCCTGACGACCTAGAGAGAGAGTCCATTATGTATCCTGAGGACGACCTAGAGAGAGAGAGTCCATTATGTATCCTGAGGACGACCTAGAGAGAGAGTCCATTATGTATCCTGAGGACGACCTAGAGAGAGAGAGTCCATTATGTATCCTGAGGACCTAGAGAGAGAGTCCATTATGTATCCTGAGGACGACCTAGAGAGAGAGAGTCCATTATGTATCCTGACGACCTAGAGAGAGAGTCCATTATGTATCCTGAGGACGACCTAGAGAGAGAGAGTCCATTATGTATCCTGACGACCTAGAGAGAGAGAGTCCATTATGTATCCTGACGACCTAGAGAGAGAGAGTCCATTATGTATCCTGAGGACGACCTAGAGAGAGAGAGTCCATTATGTATCCTGACGACCTAGAGAGAGAGAGTCCATTATGTATCCTGAGGACGACCTAGAGAGAGAGTCCATTATGTATCCTGAGGACGACCTAGAGAGAGAGAGTCCATTATGTATCCTGAGGACCTAGAGAGAGAGTCCATTATGTATCCTGAGGACGACCTAGAGAGAGAGAGTCCATTATGTATCCTGACGACCTAGAGAGAGAGTCCATTATGTATCCTGAGGACGACCTAGAGAGAGAGAGTCCATTATGTATCCTGAGGACGACCTAGAGAGAGAGAGTCCATTATGTATTCTGAGGACGACCTAGAGAGAGAGAGTCCATTATGTATCCTGAGGACGACCTAGAGAGAGAGAGTCCATTATGTATCCTGAGGACGACCTAGAGAGAGAGTCCATTATGTATCCTGAGGACGACCTAGAGAGAGAGAGTCCATTATGTATCCTGAGGACGACCTAGAGAGAGAGAGTCCATTATGTATCCTGAGGACGACCTAGAGAGAGAGAGTCCATTATGTATCCTGAGGACGACCTAGAGAGAGAGAGTCCATTATGTATCCTGAGGACGACCTAGAGAGAGAGAGTCCATTATGTATCCTGCATTGAGGGCTCGTCTGAGGACGACCTAGAGAGAGAGTCCATTATGTATCCTGCATTTGTGACCAGATTTGATTTGTGAGAGCCTGCCATCGTGCAACCTCCAGCTGAGAGAAGAAAATCTGAATGTATTTATTTTTTATCCAAAATGAGTTAATAGCATGTTTGAAATAAATAGCCTAAGAGTTGAAATCGACATATGACATACGACATATGACATATATAAATATGAAATAAATGCTTAAACTATGTAGCTAGGTGTAATGTTAGAGACCACAGAAGTGAACCTTTCAAGCCTGTTTCTCAACTTGCTGTTTTCTGCAAGACATTACTCTATAAGCCATATCTCCAAAACTGGTGGGTCAAAGTGAACAACCAATATGCCAATTTGTAGCTATGGTTCCCTGCTTTCACATGACATGAGGAAACAAAATTTCAAAAAATTCCAATGGCAGTCCCTCAGTCAGATTTGGCCACATATTTGTATTCGTCAAAAGGATGAAACACAAAAAAAGCTATTTTGTATTCTTTTGACAGATCCATTATGGTCCTTTTGAGTGTAAATGCAGAAGTCAATTATTTTGTATCACTTCACTTCCCTGCTTGGAAGCACAAAGGACAAACGTGAGTGTTGATGGCTTGGAAACTATCTTTTGGCTGACTTACTGTTCTCCCTGCCTGCAGCAAGGCATGGATGGGACATTGTTAACCACTGCTGTCTCACTAGTAGTGGCACGAGTCCGGAACGGATGGGTGGATTTTCTGGACATTAAGGTGGGAATGCTTCGTGTCGAGAGGGCCGCCTCGAAGAGACAATTAACGTTTGGGTCAAAAAAAAAGGTCACAGTCAAAATAACATCAATTTATATCTCAGGAAGGGAGAGAAAAGAGGGTAAGGAAAGCGTTTGTGTTTTTATACAGGGTGTAAATCTGCACTTTCTGTGTGCGTTTGTCGTTCTTGTCGGACACGACGTGACGTCATCGTAGCCGATCTGAGGTGTTTTCTGTTATTATTCATACTAACGCCTTCCTTCAACAACCCACTGGTGTGGAAATAAAACACTCTGTGAGACCAGCTATAGGAACGTTTCAACCATACATAAAATATGAGTACAAACAGTACAGTGCACATGAAGGCAGAGACTGTACTGTACATCCTGTACACATGGACAACGTGGAAGAGGAAGGAAGAGCCAGGGAGAGAGTCATGCCAGAGACTATAGAGCACCCAAGTCCTGACGTCACTGCCTTTGATTGATTGATTGATTGAAGAATTTATTAACAGTTTGCAGAATTACAGTACATTTCAAGCACAAACTCAATACAAAGGCTGTTAACTGTGAGTGGACGACCCAATTAAGCATTACACTTGTTTCCAATAGGGTCCACCATGTTCAAATCATCAAAACATTTAGAGACGTACAAATAGACACTTCTATAGACAGAACAGGAATTCATCATAAAGGAGGTAAAAAGGGAAAAGAAATATATACAGTGAGGGGAAAAGTGCATGGACCTTCTACTGTCAGTAGAGGGAGTCAGTCCACAGGTTCATGTACTTTTTATTTGCATTGTAATCTCCATAGGGGGATTTTTAGATCGCCTCATATAAGAACTGTGTTTGAAACTGAATGTCAATTACGTTTATTTTTATTTTTATTTTATTGTTTCGTGGTTAGTACGAGTCGAGTCACCGCCAGCTGAGCTTACGTCAACGAGGAATCTCAGGAACGCAATATGTTGACAGCTGGGCATGACGTATATTAGCAGCGACATTGCCTTCATATGTAGTTTCAAGGCTTTTGCGGTCACATTAATTCCATTTTCTCCAGAAACTGGCTGTATCAAATATGAATGGACATCATTAACGACGCACAGCCACTCCCCTGACAGAAAGGCCGGGGTGGTCGGTTTATTTTTCAAACACAGTTCTTATATGAAGCGACCTAAAATCGCCCTATGGAGATTTCAATGCAAATGAAAAAATCACACCCGTGTGAACTGAGTGGTGCAAGGTCTCATATAGCCTGATCAGCTGTGGTCTGACGTAATGTCAGTGACCATGGTAACCATGCTCACCTGTGCACGGACACGTACACAGGTGCACGGACACGTACAGTGGCGTGCACAGACATTTAGAGGGGCAGGTGCTCAAGTTAAAAAAGGGCACCTTGTGCAGCGCGTGGAACCGGCCGGTTGCCTTAATCCATTTTGGGCGGGAACCCCTTTTGGTGTTAGCATTATGTTATGCTTTAGCTATTGAAAAATAGCAGATCTACAAGCTCATAGCGCGCCACCGAGTGGCGCGCTACGAGCTTGTAGGTCTGCTATTTTTTTTAAAGAAAAAGAAAAAACATTTTTTTTTTTCAAAAGGGCACATTGCCAAAAGGGCAGGGGGTGCTCTAGCACCCCCTAGTGTCTATCTGTGCACGCCACTGGACACGTACACAGGTACACAAACATACAGACAAAGCTGGTTGTTGGAGTGGTTTGCACCACTCAAAAAGACATGAACCTGTGTGTTGGTGCCCTCTACTGAAAGGGTTGGGGGCGGGGCGGGGGACATGAACCTGTGTGTTGGTGCCCTCTACTGAAAGGGTTGGGGGCGGGGCGGGGGACATGAACCTGTGTGTTGGCGCCCTCTACTGAAAGGGTTGGGGGCGGGGCGGGGGACATGAACCTGTGTGTTGGTGCCCTCTACTGAAAGGGTTGGGGGCGGGGCGGGGGACATGAACCTGTGTGTTGGTGCCCTCTACTGAAAGGGTTGGGGGCGGGGCGGGGGACATGAACCTGTGTGTTGGTGCCCTCTACTGAAAGGGTTGGGGGCGGGGCGGGGGACATGAACCTGTGTGTTGGTGCCCTCTACTGAAAGGGTTGGGGGCGGGGCGGGGGACATGAACCTGTGTGTTGGTGCCCTCTACTGAAAGGGTTGGGGGCGGGGCGGGGGACATGAACCTGTGTGTTGGTGCCCTCTACTGAAAGGGTTGGGGGCGGGGCGGGGGACATGAACCTGTGTGTTGGTGCCCTCTACTGAAAGGGTTGGGGGCGGGGCGGGGGACATGAACCTGTGTGTTGGTGCCCTCTACTGAAAGGGTTGGGGGCGGGGCGGGGGACATGAACCTGTGTGTTGGTGCCCTCTACTGCCCTCTACTGAAAGTGACGTCAGACTTCGGTGCTCCTGCATGGATCAACCCATTTAGACCTGAGGTCGATTCTGAAAAGTCCTGACAGTTTTCTGAAAAACCCTATGTTTCTATGTCAGTGGTGCTCAACCTTTTTCATGTGAAGGACCCCCAGAATTATCTGTATCTGGCCGCGGACCCCCATCTGAACGTATGTTGTCCCAGGAACTCCCCCAGAAGCAAAGCTTTGAGTTAAAAATCACACCCGTGTGAACTGAGTGGTGTAAAATAGCCTGTCTGACGTAATGAAATCATGTCTGACGTAATGAAATCACACCCGGGTGAACAGGGTGAACATAGCAACCATGCTCATTTTTTCTGCACAAACAAAGCCAGTTGTAGGAGTGGTTTACACCACTCAAGGTTTACACCACTCAAAAATGTTCACTCTGAAAGAATATAATATATAAGATATAGTATATATATTTGCAAATAGCAGATCCACAAGCTCATAGCGCGGCACTCGGTGCCGCGCTATGAGCTTGTAGATCTGCTATTTTTCAATAGCTAAAGTATAACATAATGTTTAAACACCTAAAGGGGTTCCCGTCAAGTTTCTCGGTCGCCACGACGGACTTCAGTCATTTGGATTCCATGGGCGGCATGTTGTCCAAGCATGCTGTCCAAGCATGTTGTCCAAGCATGTTGTCCAAGCATGCTGTCCAAGCATGTTGTCTAAGCATGTTGTCCAAGCATGTTGTCCAAGCATGTTGTCCAAGCATGCTGTCCAAGCATGTTGTCCAAGCATGTTGTCCAAGCATGTTGTCCAAGCATGCTGTCCAAGCATGTTGTCCAAGCATATTGTCCAAGCATGTTGTCCAAGCATGTTGTCCAAGCATGTTGGACAGAAAAACAAAATAGCCTTTCAACAATCTCTCAATGTGTCTTCTTGTAGATGGGCTATTTTCAGTAAATATTTCAATATTTCCGGGTTATTATTTTAAGATTAGAGCGTGGCTAAACTCGCAATGTGTTCACAAGCATCTTCCATAAAGCCCTTAACGGTCTCGGGTATTTCATCTTCCATAAAGCCCTTAACGGTCTCGGGTATTTCATCTTCCATAAAGCCCTTAATGGTCTCGGGTATTTCATCTTCCATAAAGCCCTTAACGGTCTCGGGTATTTCATCTTCCATAAAGCCCTTAATGGTCTCGGGTATTTCATCTTCCATAAAGCCCTTAATGGTCTCGGGTATTTCATCTTCCATAAAGCCCTTAATGGTCTCGGGTATTTCATCTTCCATAAAGCCCTTAATGGTCTCGGGTATTTCATCTTCCATAAAGCCCTTAATGGTCTCGGGTATTTCATCTTCCATAAAGCCCTTAATGGTCTCGGGTATTTCATCTTCCATAAAGCCCTTAATGGTCTCGGGTATTTCATCTTCCATAAAGCCCTTAATGGTCTCGGGTATTTCATGAAAGGAAAGGTTAAAAGCCTCTAGCTGTGATTTATTCACCTGGTTGGCAGTATGTGTAATTGTTTAGGAAACGGTGCTAGTGACTGTGGGGGGGGGGGTCTCCTGTGGGGGGGGGGGGGGGGGGGGGGGTCTCCTTTCACACACTTTCACAAAACCAGGACATGGCCGTACAACATCTTTCAGCCGTGAGGTTTTATCTTGCTTTAATCGGTGCTATAGTGTCCCAGGAGGCCCAACAACAGCTCACCAAGTCTGCAACCTGGGTCCCCGAGGTGGTAATGTATCGTTTAGGATACATTATCATATCTGATACAGTCTGTTTCTGGCAACATTTTAAGTTATTTGGCGGCGGTAACATTAGCGTTTTCTCACGTCAATTGATTCTTCATATCCATAATAGTATTTTTAGAATACTCCCAGGGTAAATGTCATGATGTGCAGCCTGCGTAGCTAGTTCAGGGAGACAACTGGAGAGCATGCCGCCTACCTGATCAGGTGACAAGTCACATGCACTCTTTAAATGATCAGAGCGGCTCTGACTACCTGCTCATTCCTGGCTTCTCTCCTGCTGTGTGTCGTTGCTGCTGCCTCCCTGCCTCATGAAGTTTTTGCAAATCCCACCGCCTCCCCAGCATCCGCCCGTAGGCTCTGTCTCTAGATCCCTCTGCCCTGGGGGTCTTAATTAATTCCCTGTAATTCTATTTGCCTCATAACTTAACTATAATGTTAATGTTTACAGGGAATGAATAGGGACAGAGCCCTGACGCCAATCTATGCTTCATATATCTATGCTCAATTATGCTCAATAAATATATATTCTAGATTCATTCTAAGGCCTGACTCACACCTTCGCAACAGATTGATGTATGCTAGATGCATGAGACTTATTGACTGATGCAAGCTCACAATGCATTTCCAATGGGAGTCAAATGGTTTGACACAACATTTGTGTTGTATGAGGGGGTGGGGGGCAGTCGAAACACACAGCCGGAAGCCGTACAACACAAATGTTGTGTCAAACCATGTGACTCCCATTGGAAATGCATTGTGAGCTTGCATCAGTCAATAAGTCTCATGCATCTAGCATGCATCAATGTTGTATGCTAGATGCGAAGGTGTGAGTCGCCCCTAAGAGTTCTGAGTCTGACTGAACTGACATGAGGAGGAATCCGCCCTGGCGTCGACACGCATGCAGCCTCGCGTCTCTCCGCTGGTTGGCTGAGAGACGAGCTGGTTGGCTGAGAGACGAGCTGGTTGGCTGAGAGACGAGCGTGATGATGATGAATGAATACTGTACATCGTTACACACGCAGGCAGCGAGGCAGCATCACCACCGCCTGCCCGAGGAGCCTTCCACTCCTCGTGGGAACACCCTGGAGGGCTTAAAATAAACGTGGAAGAGGTTCAGCTGAGGTGGACGCTCTCTCTCTCTCTCTCTCTCTCTCTCTCTCTCTCTAATGAGAGCAAGCAGGCACTCGTGCTGTCACTTTGAGCGGGGGGACCAGTGTTGCCATGTCTGCTTATATTATAAGTGACCTTGGGCTTTGTTTTTTCCTGTGAAGTTGCTTGTAAATATTCATGGTTGCGTTTCTTTTTCTTTTTTTAGGGGGGGGAGAGTTGCTTATTTGGGCTTGTTTCCTGATGTCGTTGAAACCAGTGGTTCTCAAACATTTTGATGTGAAAGGAAGGAACCCCAAATAACTATATTTGTCCACAGAACCCCATCTGACAATATTTGTCCACAGAACCCCATCTGATGATATTTGTCCACAGAACCCCATCTGACGATATTTGTCCACAGAACCCCATCTGACGATATTTGTCCACAGAACCCCATCTGACGATATTTGTCCACAGAACCCCATCTGATGATATTTGTCCACAGAACCCCATCTGACGATATTTGTCCACAGAACCCCATCTGATGATATTTGTCCACAGAACCCCATCTGACGATATTTGTCCACAGAACCCCATCTGATGATATTTGTCCACAGAACCCCATCTGACAATATTTGTCCACAGAACCCCATCTGATGATATTTGTCCACAGAACCCCATCTGATGATATTTGTCCACAGAACCCCATCTGACGATATTTGTCCACAGAACCCCATCTGATGATATTTGTCCACAGAACCCCATCTGATGATATTTGTCCACAGAACCCCATCTGATGATATTTGTCCACAGAACCCCATCTGATGATATTTGGTGTCATGGAACTCCACGGCAAACCAGATTTGTGTTGCTAAAGAAGCTTCCACATTTGTCACTTATGTTTTAAGATTTGTTTTGAAAATAGCCGATCTACGAGCTTGCAGATCGCCTATTTTCAAATAGCCAATGTATATCGGTTAAAGGACCACTTCACCACTTTTCAACCTATCTTCATATAATAGGTCCTCACCTTAGAGTATATAGCAGTGATTCTCAACCCGTTTAATTTCACGGACCCCCAGTTTGAGAAGGAGGGAGACCCGCACACTGCCACTTGCTGGTTCAAGAGCTTTTTATTTAATGTCCACATTTCCACAATAATATGCAACGTTTCGGTCTTTCGACCTTCCTCAGGCATCAAAAAAATCGAAAGACCGAAACGTTGCATATTATTGTGGACATTAAATGAAAAGCTCTTGAACCAGCAAGTGGCAGTGAGCAGGTCTCCCTCCTTCTCCTAAGTGTCTGCTGCTTTGTCGCCGACGCACCTGCCTTTATTAGTAAGTCGAGTGTGCAGAAGTCTCTCCTCAATAAGGACCCCCAGTTTGACATGCATTAGTCTACAGACCTCCATTTAACCCATTTTGGGCGGGAACCCCTTTTGGTGTTAGCATTATGTTATGCTTTATCTATTGAAAAATAGCAGATCTACAAGCTGGTAGCGCGCCACCGAGTGGCGCGCTACGAGCTTGTAGGTCTGCTATTTTTAAAAAAAATCGAAGAACGACTGACATAGAAACATAGCTTTTTCAGAAAACTGTCAGGATGTAGAAGACATTTTTAGAATCTGATCTCAGGTCAAAATGGGTTAATGGCATTTCTATCTCTGTGACCCCAATTTATATTGTAAAATCAATGAGATTGAGAGTGTACAAATGGAACCAAATGGACCGTGCGGTTATGGTCCATTTGGTTCCATTTGTACACTCTCAGGCCTCATACACACGTATCAAACAAGTGCTATGTGTTCCGTCTATGATTAATGGATGCCACAATGCAATTCCAATGGGAGTCACATGGTTTGACCAAACATTTGTGTTTGATTGCTGCCCCATCAAACACAAATGTTTGGTCAAACCATTAGACTCCCTTTGGAATTGCATTGTGGCAGCCATTAATCACAGATGCAACACAAAACATTAGTTTGATACGTGTGTATGAGGCCTCAGAGTTACAGACCCATAAAGGTCCATTTGGTTACAGACCCCCTGGAGAACTCCCTCAAGGACCCCTTGGTGCTTTACACACCACTGCTCAGAATCTGGCGACACTGAGAGCCTTTTCCTGCCAGAGAGAGGATAGTTTTATTTCCTCCAGTGACAGACAGTCCCCACGTTGTCCTTCTGAGAGGCATTAAGAGGCCAAGTCGAGAGAGAGAGAGAGAGAGAGAGAGAGAGGGAGAGAGAGAGGGAGAGGGAGAGGGAGAGAGAGAGACTGTAAATCTGTTAGTGTGATACTGCTGTCGAGTCGAGTCGAGGCAATAAAAAACCCCAGACGTCCTCGCATGCCCCCGGTA
>NC_136812.1:4275528-4280528 GCF_951216825.1 Electrona antarctica | reverse complement strand
GCTGTAGCACTCCCCCTAGCCCAACGACCTTAAAGGCGAATACAAAGGCTCAACTTATGTAACTTAGATAGCATTTTATGTAGACATAGCACTATATAGTATATATAGTATATATGCATAGTTTCAGTATATAGATATATTCCACTGTTATGTTTGTAGCTTATGTATGATTCATGATAACTAGTCTTTATATATGTGATGTATCTCCATGTGTTGTTCTTGCTTAATGTAAGTCGCTCTGGATTAAGAGCATCTGCCTAAATTGTAAATAGTTTGCTTTTAGTAGTAGTACAGTGGTAGTAGAGTATAGTAGTGCTGTGGTGGGATACAGTAGTAGTATTACATAACAGTAGTAGGCGGTAGCTAGGATTTATTCTTTTACAGTATAAATGTCCTTCCTTCTCATGTGTAACTGATTATACATGTACACACTAGTACAGCAGCACAGTGCTTCTCCAAAAATAAACTTCAATATGACTTACCTTAGAGTGCAAAAGAAACGCATTCATAAAAGGACATTAGAATACAATAAATTAACAAATAGAAATTTAAACATTTACACAGAAGGATAACAGAATACAATGAGAAAAAGAGAACTCGGTAAAAGGCAGTGGAGAAAGAAACAAAAAGAAATGTCTTCATCTTTGATTTAGGATTAGCAGAGCCGGGAGCTGCATCGGGGCTGCAGTGTTCTGGGACTCTGCTCCAGATATGTGGAGCATGAGAACTGAACACACGTTGTAGTTCTGATTGCAGGAGCATAACGCACTAAAAGCAGACCCGGCCCAGACCCGGCCCGGTCTCCCAGATGGCCTGAGAGGTCCGGAATGGATGATTCATCATGTATTTTTGGTCCTAAAGCATTTAACCCGTTCTGGGCGGGAACCCCTTTTGGTGTTTTAAACATTATTTTATAATTTAGCTATTGAAAAATAGCAGATCTACAAGCTCATAGCGCGCCACCGAGTGGCGCGCTACAAGCTTGTAGATCTGCTATTTTTTTTATATCGGGAAAATGTGGCACAAATCTTTGAATATATATTCTTTGCAGAGTCAACGTTTTTAACTCAAATCTTTGCTTCTGAGGGGTTCCTGGAACAACATATTTTAAGATGGGAGTCGGCGGCCAATTACATATCATTTTGGGGTTCTTGACATGAAATATTGAGCACCATCGATACAGAAACATCTTTCAGAAAACTGTCAGAATTTAGAAGACATTTTTAAAATGTCGACGTCAGGCCTAAATGGGTTAATGTTTGATGAACCAACAGTGGCTGGAGTCATTATTATGATCCTGTCTGTCTTGGTATTACTAGTATGGACTCCATCAGCAGTACTAATAGGGACACCTGTAAGGACAGTGTTACAGTAGTCAAATCTACTGAAGGTCACTGCATCGGCACACCTCTCCCAAAGACGTGCTCTGATTGGCTTTGTTTTAAATGTTGATGACTTTGGCGTCCATGTCAAGTAATTACCATGCATTCATTCATCCATCCATCCACCCATTCATTCATTCATTCATTCATTCATTCATCCATCCATCCATCCATCCATCCATTCATTCATTCATTCATTCATTCATTCATTCATTCATTCAATAGTAGTAGCAGTAACAGTAGTGAAGGGCTGCTTCCTAACAAGTCTCTCTCTCTCTCTGTCTCTCTCTCTCTCTCTCTCTGTCTCTCTCTCTCTCTCTCTCTCTCTCTCTCTCTCTCTCTCTCTCACTCTCTCTCTCTCTCTCATGCAGGAGACCAATGAAATTGTGGCCATTAAGAAATTCAAGGACAGTGAAGGTAAGAGTCCGTTCCTCTAACCCTGTCTCTGTTACAATGAAAACATGTCTCTGTTACAATGAAAACATGTCTCTGTTACAATGAAAACATGTCTCTGTTACAATGAAAACATGTCTCTCTGTTACAATGAAAACATGTCTCTGTTACAATGAAAACATGTCTCTCTGTTACAATGAAAACATGTCTCTGTTACAATGAAAACATGTCTCTGTTACAATGAAAACATGTCTCTGTTACAATGAAAACATGTCTCTGTTACAATGAAAACATGTCTCTGTTACAATGAAAACATGTCTCTCTGTTACAAGGAAAACATGTCTCTGTTACAATGAAAACATGTCTCTCTGTTACAATGAAAACATGTCTCTCTGTTACAATGAAAACATGTCTCTCTGTTACAAGGGGTTCTCAATGAAAACATGGCTTTCTGTTACAATGAAAACATGGCCCTCTGTTACAATGAAAACATGGCCCTCTGTTACCTTGTTACAAGGCCTTCTCAAACTTCGTTTTTTCATGCAATGTATCAGTCGCCCAGAGACATTTCTTTGGCAACCCCGCACTTTATTTATAGCGCACATTGTTGGCCTTGGAATATCAATATTTAGTGAATGAAACAGCACTGTCTTATCGATGAAATGAGTGAATAAAAGCAACGTAATTGATTCTGTACACACGTTTGTAAAGCGAAGCATTATTATTTTGCCAAAATCTGTTTGACAGAACCTTATCATTTGAACACAGTTCTTCTGTGATGCATGGCTGTGTCGAGCTGGGAAAGAGCCAAAAGGAACACAGTTCTTGTGTGACAAGTGGCTGTGTTCAGTGTGTCGAGCTGAGAAAGAGGCAAAATTAACACAGTTCTTGTGTGACAAGTGGCTGTGTTCAGTGTGTCGAGTTGAGAAAGAGGCAAAATGAACACAGTTCTTGTGTGACAAGTGGCTGTGTTCAGTGTGTCGAGTTGAGAAAGAGGCAAAATGAACACAGTTCTTGTGTGACAAGTGGCTGTGTTCAGTGTGTCGAGTTGAGAAAGAGGCAAAATGAACACAGTTCTTGTGTGACAAGTGGCTGTGTTCAGTGTGTCGAGTTGAGAAAGAGGCAAAATGAACACAGTTCTTGTGTGACAAGTGGCTGTGTTCAGTGTGTCGAGTTGAGAAAGAGGCAAAATGAACACAGTTCTTGTGTGACAAGTGGCTGTGTTCAGTGTGTCGAGTTGAGAAAGAGGCAAAATTAACACAGTTCTTGTGTGACAAGTGGCTGTGTTCAGTGTGTCGAGTTGAGAAAGAGGCAAAATTAACACAGTTCTTGTGTGACAAGTGGCTGTGTTCAGTGTGTCGAGTTGAGAAAGAGGCAAAATTAACACAGTTCTTGTGTGACAAGTGGCTGTGTTCAGTGTGTCGAGTTGAGAAAGAGGCAAAATTAACACAGTTCTTGTGTGACAAGTGGCTGTGTTCAGTGTGTCGAGTTGAGAAAGAGGCAAAATTAACACAGTTCTTGTGTGACAAGTGGCTGTGTTCAGTGTGTCGAGTTGAGAAAGAGGCAAAATGAACACAGTTCTTGTGTGACAAGTGGCTGTGTTCAGTGTGTCGAGTTGAGAAAGAGGCAAAATTAACACAGTTCTTGTGTGACAAGTGGCTGTGTTCAGTGTGTCGAGTTGAGAAAGAGGCAAAATTAACACAGTTCTTGTGTGACAAGTGGCTGTGTTCAGTGTGTCGAGTTGAGAAAGAGGCAAAATGAACACAGTTCTTGTGTGACAAGTGGCTGTGTTCAGTGTGTCGAGTTGAGAAAGAGGCAAAAGGAACACAGTTCTTGTGTGACAAGTGGCTGTGTTCAGTGTGTCGAGCTGAGAAAGAGGCGAAATTAACACAGTTCTTGTGTGACAAGTGGCTGTGTTCAGTGTGTCGAGTTGAGAAAGAGGCAAAAGGAACACAGTTCTTGTGTGACAAGTGGCTGTGTTCAGTGTGTCGAGCTGAGAAAGAGGCGAAATTAACACAGTTCTTGTGTGACAAGTGGCTGTGTTCAGTGTGTCGAGTTGAGAAAGAGGCAAAATGAACACAGTTCTTGTGTGACAAGTGGCTGTGTTCAGTGTGTCGAGTTGAGAAAGAGGCAAAATTAACACAGTTCTTGTGTGACAAGTGGCTGTGTTCAGTGTGTCGAGTTGAGAAAGAGGCAAAATGAACACAGTTCTTGTGTGACAAGTGGCTGTGTTCAGTGTGTCGAGTTGAGAAAGAGGCAAAAGGAACACAGTTCTTGTGTGACAAGTGGCTGTGTTCAGTGTGTCGAGCTGAGAAAGAGGCGAAATTAACACAGTTCTTGTGTGACAAGTGGCTGTGTTCAGTGTGTCGAGTTGAGAAAGAGGCAAAAGGAACACAGTTCTTGTGTGACAAGTGGCTGTGTTCAGTGTGTCGAGCTGAGAAAGAGGCGAAATTAACACAGTTCTTGTGTGACAAGTGGCTGTGTTCAGTGTGTCGAGCTGAGAAAGAGGCGAAATTAACACAGTTCTTGTGTGACAAGTGGCTGTGTTCAGTGTGTCGAGCTGAGAAAGAGGCAAAAGGAACACAGTTCTTGTGTGACAAGTGGCTGTGTTCAGTGTGTCGAGTTGAGAAAGAGGCAAAATGAACACAGTTCTTGTGTGACAAGTGGCTGTGTTCAGTGTGTCGAGCTGAGAAAGAGGCGAAAGGAAACAAAGTTCTTGTGTGACAAGTGGCTGTGTTCAGTGTGTCGAGCTGAGAAAGAGGCAAAATGAACACAGTTCTTGTGTGACAAGTGGCTGTGTTCAGTGTGTCGAGTTGAGAAAGAGGCAAAATGAACACAGTTCTTGTGTGACAAGTGGCTGTGTCGTGTCGAGCTGAGAAAGAGGCGAAGTTAACACGCTTTCTTAGTCAGCGTGGCATTACATAACTCTGGATACTGGTTCCGTTCCGGGCTGATATCCCCCCCAAGAAATGGCAACGTTTCGTTCATCCAAAAAGTCATCAGGCAGAGTAAATGCCACCAAAATCTCTGCTGATTTCCGCGAGCGCACAGCGCGTCACGCTGCGGTGCAAGCTTGTAGATCGGCTATTTTCCCTACTACTTAAACATTTTGTGTTCTAATTTGTGAAATTTTGATTTCTTCATGAAATTACTGAAAATCGTTGCTTTTTTGGGAATGTTTTTTGAAAATGTTTTGAAATAATAATAAAATGTAGGAAAATACAA
>NC_136812.1:4195528-4270528 GCF_951216825.1 Electrona antarctica | reverse complement strand
GGGGAAGCTCTACCTCGTCTTCGAGTATGTGGAGAAGGTGGGTTCAATCATAGAGCACTCTGGGATATGTAGTTCAATACTATACAGGAGGGGGAAGCTCTACCTCATCTTCGAGTATGTGGAGAAGGTGGGTTCAATCATAGAGCACTCTGGGATATGTAGTTTAATACTATACAGGAGGGGGAAGCTCTACCTCGTCTTCGAGTATGTGGAGAAGGTGGGTTCAACCATAGAGCACTCTGGGATATGTAGTTTAATACTATACAGGAGGGGGAAGCTCTACCTCGTCTTTGAGTATGTGGAGAAGGTGGGTTCAACCATAGAGCACTCTGGGATATGTAGTTCAATACTATACAGGAGGGGGAAGCTCTACCTCGTCTTTGAGTATGTGGAGAAGGTGGGTTCAACCATAGAGCACTCTGGGATATGTAGTTCAATACTATACAGGAGGGGGAAGCTCTACCTCGTCTTCGAGTATGTGGAGAAGGTGGGTTCAACCATAGAGCACTCTGGGATATGTAGTTTAATACTATACAGGAGGGGGAAGCTCTACCTCGTCTTTGAGTATGTGGAGAAGGTGGGTTCAACCATAGAGCACTCTGGGATATGTAGTTCAATACTATACAGGAGGGGGAAGCTCTACCTCGTCTTTGAGTATGTGGAGAAGGTGGGTTCAACCATAGAGCACTCTGGGATATGTAGTTTAATACTATACAGGAGGGGGAAGCTCTACCTCGTCTTCGAGTATGTGGAGAAGGTGGGTTCAACCATAGAGCACTCTGGGATATGTAGTTCAATACTATAAAGGAGGGGGAAGCTCTACCTCGTCTTCGAGTATGTGGAGAAGGTGGGTTCAACCATAGAGCACTCTGGGATATGTAGTTTAATACTATACAGGAGGGGGAAGCTCTACCTTGTCTTCGAGTATGTGGAGAAGGTGGGTTCAATCATAGAGCACTCTGGGATATGTAGTTTAATACTATACAGGAGGGGGAAGCTCTACCTCGTCTTCGAGTATGTGGAGAAGGTGGGTTCAATCATAGAGCACTCTGGGATATGTAGTTTAATACTATACAGGAGGGGGAAGCTCTACCTCGTCTTCGAGTATGTGGAGAAGGTGGGTTCAACCATAGAGCACTCTGGGATATGTAGTTTAATACTATACAGGAGAGGGAAGCTCTACCTCGTCTTCGAGTATGTGGAGAAGGTGGGTTCAACCATAGAGCACTCTGGGATATGTAGTTCAATACTATAAAGGAGGGGGAAGCTCTACCTCGTCTTTGAGTATGTGGAGAAGGTGGGTTCAACCATAGAGCACTCTGGGATATGTAGTTTAATACTATACAGGAGAGGGAAGCTCTACCTCGTCTTTGAGTATGTGGAGAAGGTGGGTTCCACCATAGTGCACTCTGGGATATGTAGTTCAATACTATACAGGAGAGGGAAGCTCTACCTCATCTTTGAGTATGTGGAGAAGGTGGGTTCAGCCATAGAGCACTCTGGGATCTGTAGTGCAGTATGTGGAGAAATTTGGGTTCAACCATAGAGCACTCTGGGATATGTAGTTCAATACTATACAGGAGAGGGAAGCTCTACCTCGTCTTCGAGTATGTGGAGAAGGTGGGTTCAACCATAGAGCACTCTGGGATATGTAGTTTAATACTATACAGGAGAGGGAAGCTCTACCTCGTCTTTGAGTATGTGGAGAAGGTGGGTTCCACCATAGTGCACTCTGGGATATGTAGTTCAATACTATACAGGAGAGGGAAGCTCTACCTCATCTTTGAGTATGTGGAGAAGGTGGGTTCAGCCATAGAGCACTCTGGGATCTGTAGTGCAGTATGTGGAGAAATTTGGGTTCAACCATAGAGCACTCTGGGATATGTAGTTCAATACTATACAGGAGAGGGAAGCTCTACCTCGTCTTCGAGTATGTGGAGAAGGTGGGTTCAACCATAGAGCACTCTGGGATATGTAGTTCAATACTATACAGGAGAGGGAAGCTCCACCTCGTCTTCGAGTATGTGGAGAAGGTGGGTTCAACCATAGAGCACTCTGGGATATGTAGTGCAGTATGTGGAGAAGGTGGATTCAACCATAGAGCACTCTGGGATATGTTGTGCAGTATGTGGATAAGGTGGATTCAACCATAGAGCACTCTGGGATATGTAGTGCAGTATGTGGATAAGGTGGATTCAACCATAGAGCACTCTGGGATATGTAGTGCAGTATGTGGAGAAGCTGAGGTCAACCATAGAGCACTCTGGGATATGTAGTGCAGTATGTGGAGAAGCTGAGGTCAACCATAGAGCACTCTGGGATATGTAGTTTAATACTATACAGGAGGGGGAAGCTCTACCTCGTCTTTGAGTATGTGGAGAAGGTGGGTTCAACCATAGAGCACTCTGGGATATGTAGTTCAATACTATAAAGGAGGGGGAAGCTCTACCTCGTCTTTGAGTATGTGGAGAAGGTGGGTTCAACCATAGAGCACTCTGGGATATGTAGTTTAATACTATACAGGAGGGGGAAGCTCTACCTCGTCTTCGAGTATGTGGAGAAGGTGGGTTCAACCATAGAGCACTCTGGGATATGTAGTTTAATACTATACAGGAGGGGGAAGCTCTACCTCGTCTTCGAGTATGTGGAGAAGGTGGGTTCAATCATAGAGCACTCTGGGATATGTAGTTCAATACTATACAGGAGGGGAAGCTCTACCTCGTCTTCGAGTATGTGGAGAAGGTGGGTTCAACCATAGAGCACTCTGGGATATGTAGTTTAATACTATACAGGAGGGGGAAGCTCTACCTCGTCTTCGAGTATGTGGAGAAGGTGGGTTCAACCATAGAGCACTCTGGGATATGTAGTTTAATACTATACAGGAGGGGGAAGCTCTACCTCGTCTTCGAGTATGTGGAGAAGGTGGGTTCAACCATAGAGCACTCTGGGATATGTAGTTTAATACTATACAGGAGGGGGAAGCTCTACCTCGTCTTTGAGTATGTGGAGAAGGTGGGTTCAACCATAGAGCACTCTGGGATATGTAGTTCAATACTATACAGGAGGGGGAAGCTCTACCTCGTCTTCGAGTATGTGGAGAAGGTGGGTTCAACCATAGAGCACTCTGGGATATGTAGTTTAATACTATACAGGAGGGGGAAGCTCTACCTCGTCTTTGAGTATGTGGAGAAGGTGGGTTCAACCATAGAGCACTCTGGGATATGTAGTTCAATACTATACAGGAGGGGGAAGCTCTACCTCGTCTTTGAGTATGTGGAGAAGGTGGGTTCAACCATAGAGCACTCTGGGATATGTAGTTTAATACTATACAGGAGGGGGAAGCTCTACCTCGTCTTCGAGTATGTGGAGAAGGTGGGTTCAACCATAGAGCACTCTGGGATATGTAGTTCAATACTATAAAGGAGGGGGAAGCTCTACCTCGTCTTCGAGTATGTGGAGAAGGTGGGTTCAACCATAGAGCACTCTGGGATATGTAGTTTAATACTATACAGGAGGGGGAAGCTCTACCTCGTCTTCGAGTATGTGGAGAAGGTGGGTTCAATCATAGAGCACTCTGGGATATGTAGTTTAATACTATACAGGAGGGGGAAGCTCTACCTCGTCTTCGAGTATGTGGAGAAGGTGGGTTCAACCATAGAGCACTCTGGGATATGTAGTTTAATACTATACAGGAGAGGGAAGCTCTACCTCGTCTTCGAGTATGTGGAGAAGGTGGGTTCAACCATAGAGCACTCTGGGATATGTAGTTCAATACTATACAGGAGGGGGAAGCTCTACCTCGTCTTCGAGTATGTGGAGAAGGTGGGTTCAACCATAGAGCACTCTGGGATATGTAGTTTAATACTATACAGGAGAGGGAAGCTCTACCTCGTCTTTGAGTATGTGGAGAAGGTGGGTTCCACCATAGTGCACTCTGGGATATGTAGTTCAATACTATACAGGAGAGGGAAGCTCTACCTCATCTTTGAGTATGTGGAGAAGGTGGGTTCAGCCATAGAGCACTCTGGGATCTGTAGTGCAGTATGTGGAGAAATTTGGGTTCAACCATAGAGCACTCTGGGATATGTAGTTCAATACTATACAGGAGAGGGAAGCTCTACCTCGTCTTCGAGTATGTGGAGAAGGTGGGTTCAACCATAGAGCACTCTGGGATATGTAGTTTAATACTATACAGGAGAGGGAAGCTCTACCTCGTCTTTGAGTATGTGGAGAAGGTGGGTTCCACCATAGTGCACTCTGGGATATGTAGTTCAATACTATACAGAAGAGGGAAGCTCTACCTCATCTTTGAGTATGTGGAGAAGGTGGGTTCAGCCATAGAGCACTCTGGGATCTGTAGTGCAGTATGTGGAGAAATTTGGGTTCAACCATAGAGCACTCTGAGGTCAACCATAGAGCACTCTGGGATATGTAGTGCAGTATGTGGAGAAGCTGAGGTCAACCATAGAGCACTCTGGGATATGTAGTGCAGTATGTGGAGAAGGTGGGCATATCTGCCATGCGCAACTTTTGATTACAATGGCTAAAAACAGAAATGCAATATTCGGGGAAAAAAACACAATTAAATCCTTAATTCCAATTTTTTTGTTTGTCAATTAATCGTCAACCTAAATGTTGTAATGGTGACACAGCCCTAAGAGTAAAGAGGGCCGCTCTAAGAGAACATAAAATCAAGACGTCAAACAGTAAAACGTTTGTATTTACTGGTGGTAAAGCTTCAATGCTCTGGGAGGAAGGCCATCTGGTGCCTTCCTGTCTTCCTGGGAGACTCACAGCAGGAGGTTTTAAGTGTCCTCCTGTTCCTCAGATTAATCTAGACGTTTGTGTTCCTATTAAAAATGTGGAATTACATTCAAAAAAATCTTCTTCCTCAAACATGTAAGAAATAAGTCGTGGGTCCCGGGGGGGGGGGGGGGGGGGTTACCCCGGGGTTGGATAGATACCACTGATTGATGATGTTAAGGTGTGTTTGTTCTCATCATGTGTCTCTTCATGGGGCGGCGGTGGCTCAGGGGTAGAGTGGCCACTAGGGTGCGGCGGTGGCTCAGGGGTAGAGTGGCCACTAGGGGGCGGCGGTGGCTCAGGGGTAGAGTGGCCACTAGGGGGCGGCTCAGGGGTAGAGTGGCCACTAGGGGGCGGCGGTGGCTCAGGGGTAGAGTGGCCACTAGGGGGCGGCGGTGGCTCAGGGGTAGAGTGGCCACTAGGGTGCGGCGGTGGCTCAGGGGTAGAGTGGCCTCTAGGGGGCGGCGGTGGCTCAGGGGTAGAGTGGCCTCTAGGGGGCGGCGGTGGCTCAGGGGTAGAGTGGCCACTAGGGGGCGGCGGTGGCTCAGGGGTAGAGTGGCCACTAGGGGGCGGCGGTGGCTCAGGGGTAGAGTGGCCACTAGGGGGCGGCGGTGGCTCAGGGGTAGAGTGGCCACTAGGGTGCGGCGGTGGCTCAGGGGTAGAGTGGCCTCTAGGGGGCGGCGGTGGCTCAGGGGTAGAGTGGCCTCTAGGGGGCGGCGGTGGCTCAGGGGTAGAGTGGCCACTAGGGGGCGGCGGTGGCTCAGGGGTAGAGTGGCCACTAGGGGGCGGCGGTGGCTCAGGGGTAGAGTGGCCACTAGGGGGCGGCGGTGGCTCAGGGGTAGAGTGGCCACTAGGGGGCGGCGGTGGCTCAGGGGTAGAGTGGCCACTAGGGGGCGGCGGTGGCTCAGGGGTAGAGTGGCCACTAGGGGGCGGCGGTGGCTCAGGGGTAGAGTGGCCACTAGGGGGCGGCGGTGGCTCAGGGGTAGAGTGGCCACTAGGGGGCGGCGGTGGCTCAGGGGTAGAGTGGCCACTAGGGGGCGGCGGTGGCTCAGGGGTAGAGTGGCCACTAGGGGGCGGCGGTGGCTCAGGGGTAGAGTGGCCACTAGGGGGCGGCGGTGGCTCAGGGGTAGAGTGGCCACTAGGGGGCGGCGGTGGCTCAGGGGTAGAGTGGCCACTAGGGGGCGGCGGTGGCTCAGGGGTAGAATGGCCACTAGGGGGCGGCGGTGGCTCAGGGGTAGAGTGGCTGGATGGTAACCTACCAGTTCGAACCCTGTGGGCTCCCCCAGAGTTAATGTCGAAGTGTCCTTGAGCAAGACACTGAATTGCTCCTGATGTGCTGGTTGGTGCCTTGCATGGTTTCCGCCGCCATCGGTGTATGAATGTGTGTGTGAATGGGTGAATGTAATACACAATCTATGTAAAGGTGTATGAATGTGTGTGTGAATGGGTGAATGTAATACACAATCTATGTAAAGCGCCTTGGATAAAGGCGCTATATAAATGCACCATTTACCATGTCTTTGTGTGTTCGTGCAGAACATGTTGGAACTTCTGGAGGAGCTGCCCAACGGGGTTCCACCAGAGAAAGCACGAAACTACATCTACCAGCTGATCAAAGCCATCCACTGGTGCCACAAGAACGACATCGTTCACAGAGGTAACTACATCTTAACCTGACTCCGCCAGATTGCGGCAAGCAGAAACGATAAACCGGAAGCAGCGGGACAAAAATAATGATATCTCCATAATAACTTGGAGTTGTAGACTTGTTACGTTGTTTACATTTGCACTGCACTGTGGCAGCGCTTAAATACGTCATCAGTATCACAGCCAGGGACACAGCCAGGGACACAGCCAGGGACACAGGGACACAGCCAGGGACACAGGGACACAGCCAGGGACACACCCAGGGACACAGGGACACAGCCAGGGACACAGACAGGGACACACCCAGGGACACAGCCAGGGACACACCCAGGGACACAGCCAGGGACACACCCAGGGACACAGGGACACAGCCAGGGACACAGCCAGGGACACAGCCAGGGACACAGCCAGGGACACACCCAGGGACACAGCCAGGGACACAGCCAGGGACACAGCCAGGGACACAGGGACACAGCCAGGGACACAGCCAGGGACACAACCAGGGACACAGGGACACAGCCAGGGACACAGGGACACAGCCAGGGACACAGGGACACAGCCAGGGACACACCCAGGGACACAGCCAGGGACACACACAGGGACACAGCCAGGGACACACCCAGGGACACAGGGACACAGCCAGGGACACACCCAGGGACACAGGGACACAGCCAGGGACACAGCCAGGGACAAAGGGACACAGCCAGGGACACACCCAGGGACACAGGGACACAGCCAGGGACACACCCAGGGACACAGGGACACAGCCAGGGACACACCCAGGGACACAGCCAGGGACACAGGGGCACAGCCAGGGACACAGCCAGGGACACACCCAGGGACACAGCCAGGGACACAGCCAGGGACACAGCCAGGGACACACCCAGGGACACAGGGACACACCCAGGGACACAGGGGCACAGCCAGGGACACAGCCAGGGACACAGCCAGGGACACAGGGACACAGCCAGGGACACAGCCAGGGACACAGCCAGGGACACAGGGACACACCCAGGGACACAGGGACACAGCCAGGGACACAGGGACACACCCAGGGACACAGGGACACAGCCAGGGACACAGCCAGGGACACAACCAGGGACACACCCAGGGACACAGGGACACAGCCAGGGACACACCCAGGGACACAGGGACACAGCCAGGGACACAGACAGGGACACACCCAGGGACACAGGGACACAGCCAGGGACACACCCAGGGACACAGGGACACAGCCAGGGACACAGCCAGGGACACAGGGACACAGCCAGGGACACACCCAGGGACACAGGGACACAGCCAGGGACACACCCAGGGACACAGGGACACAGCCAGGGACACAGACAGGGACACACCCAGGGACACAGGGACACAGCCAGGGACACACCCAGGGACACAGGGACACAGCCAGGGACACAGCCGGGGACACAGGGACACAGCCAGGGACACACCCAGGGACACAGGGACACAGCCAGGGACACAGGGACACAGCCAGGGACACACCCAGGGACACAGGGACACAGCCAGGGACACAGGGACACAGCCAGAGACAAACAAAGCCCCGTATAGGAGTGGTTGCACCACTCAAAAGATATTGTAAATAGTCCAGTAAGAGTATAAAACAGTAGAGCAAATTGCAATTCACTCTTTGTTAGACTTCTGATTGGTCTCTGACTGACTTACGCCAGGGCTCCACCGGACGCGTTGCGTTGCGTCTGCGTCGCGTTGCGTCTGCGTCGCGTCAAAAAACGCACCGGTTCAATTTTAATGCACGCGTCGCGTCTCCGTCAACGCGGGCAGTGGAGCCACCCTTCATTGATTCAAAAGGGAACATTCCCTGACGGTGACGGAGACGCGACGCTGACGCGCCCGGTGGAGCCCGGCCGTAACCAGCAGGCTCTTTCTGCCTTGTTCCGCCCTGGTTCCGCCTTGTTTATATTGAATTTGCTAAAACATAATTTTTGGAAAAAACTAAAAACAAACATCATATGCACAGTCACCTTGCTGCACCTGTGATGTTCCTTAATGTAAATAAATAATTGAACGCACAGAATATCAATAGGAAGCAACTGAAAAACACGGTATTTCAGTGGATGGAGAGAAATTATTTTTGTCCAACCACGAAATGTCAACCAATGGGTGCGAAGAAGGGGCACAATCACAAATTGACAAAGGGTGAATTGCAAAGTTGCAAAGAAAAGTACAGAATCTTACTAGGAAAATCCCCCTGAATGCCTGACATTACGGCTTGGCAGCTTTCATAATCTTCTCATCTATCTGCACTGCCTCCTCTGTTATTCACAGGAGATGTGAGCTTATGTTATCTCTATTATTCACACGATATGTTATGGCACGGCGCGTCGCCTGGCGGGGCGGTGGAGCGTCGCCTGGCGGGGCGGTGGAGTGTCGCCTGGCGGGGCGGTGGAGCGTGCCTCCAGATGGCCCCCGTGAAGCTTCTTGGCAAAACGGCGACAGCGGAAACAGGCGTGCAGATGGCCTGGGCTATATGCGGCCACACACATGTCAATAACAATAATACACTACGTTCATTCATTATATGGCACCTTTTTATTTTTTGTTTACACAGTCTGCATTTTAAAGGTGTAGTTAAAGGTGATATCTGTTGTTAAAAAGTAAGTGTTAAATAGCTCTGTATTCTGATATAGATATAGGAACAGGGGTCTCCCTGTTTCTCCAGCTCTTTAGTAAACAGAAAATACATTTTCAGGTCGTCAGGATACCAATTTTATCCAATCAGGAGAGAGGACTCCTACAGGATACACAGGATAAACAAGTTCAATTGGAAGTGACGGCACTATTAAATTGGAACGGGAACACTATATAAAACCTGAATGGATTAAATTGGCAACGCACCTGAACATGTCTTTTTCTGTTTAACCCATTTTGGGCGGGAACCCCTTTTTGGTGTTAGCATTATGTTATGCTTTAGCTATTGAAAAATAGCAGATCTACAAGCTCATAGCGCGCCACCGAGTGGCGCGCTACGAGCTTGTAGGTCTGCTATTTTTGAAAAAACGAAAAAACTACTGACATAGAAACATAGCTTTTTCAGAAAACTGTCAGGATGTAGGAGACATTTTTAGAATCTGATCTCAGGTCAAAATGGATTAAATTGGCAACGCACCTGAACATGTATTTTTCTGTTTAATAAAGAGCTGGAGAGACAGGGAGACAGAACCCTGTTACTGAACAACAGAGACAGGGAGACAGAACCCTGTTACTGAACAACAGAGACAGGGAGACAGAACCCTGTTACTGAACAACAGAGACAGGGAGACAGAACCCTGTTACTGAACAACAGAGACAGGGAGACAGAACCCTGTTACTGAACAACAGAGACAGGGAGACAGAACCCTGTTACTGAACAACAGAGACAGGGAGACAGAACCCTGTTACTGAACAACAGAGACAGGGAGACAGAACCCTGTTACTGAACAACAGAGACAGGGAGACAGAACCCTGTTACTGAACAGCAGAGACAGGGAGACAGAACCCTGTTACTGAACAACAGAGACAGAGAGACAGAACCCTGTTACTGAACAACAGAGACAGGGAGACAGAACCCTGTTACTGAACAGCAGAGACAGGGAGACAGAACCCTGTTACTGAACAACAGAGACAGGGAGACAGAACCCTGTTACTGAACAACAGAGACAGAACCCTGTTACTGAACAACAGAGACAGGGAGACAGAACCCTGTTACTGAACAACAGAGACAGGGAGACAGAACCCTGTTACTGAACAGCAGAGACAGGGAGACAGAACCCTGTTACTGAACAACAGAGACAGGGAGACAGAACCCTGTTACTGAACAGCAGAGACAGGGAGACAGAACCCTGTTACTGAACAACAGAGACAGAGAGACAGAACCCTGTTACTGAACAACAGAGACAGGGAGACAGAACCCTGTTACTGAACAACAGAGACAGGGAGACAGAACCCTGTTACTGAACAGCAGAGACAGGGAGACAGAACCCTGTTACTGAACAACAGAGACAGGGAGACAGAACCCTGTTACTGAACAACAGAGACAGAACCCTGTTACTGAACAACAGAGACAGGAGACAGAACCCTGTTACTGAACAACAGAGACAGGGAGACAGAACCCTGTTACTGAACAACAGAGACAGGGAGACAGAACCCTGTTACTGAACAACAGAGACAGGGAGACAGAACCCTGTTACTGAACAACAGAGACAGGGAGACAGAACCCTGTTACTGAACAACAGAGACAGGGAGACAGAACCCTGTTACTGAACAGCAGAGACAGGGAGACAGAACCCTGTTACTGAACAGCAGAGACAGGGAGACAGAACCCTGTTACTGAACAACAGAGACAGGGAGACGGAACCCTGTTACTGAACAACAGAGACAGGGAGACAGAACCCTGTTACTGAACAACAGAGACAGGGAGACAGAACCCTGTTACTGAACAACAGAGACAGGGAGACAGAACCCTGTTACTGAACAACAGAGACAGGGAGACAGAACCCTGTTACTGAACAGCAGAGACAGGGAGACAGAACCCTGTTACTGAACAACAGAGCTTTCACTTTGAACAGTGTTTTTACACAAGGTTTAGTTTTGAACAAACAAAAACATCACATACAGTACACAGCACTTTCATTTATACGCCGGAAATCTACAGACGATCTACAAGCGGACGACGTGTCACATGATCTCACATCGCAGCGCATTGTGAGCTGGTAGATCAGCTATTTCTGCTGTACAGAGTACAGACTACAGTACTCTCATACGACACAGAATAACAGGCTTTAAGATCTCTCTCTCCCTCTCCCTCTCCCTCTCCCTCTCCCTCTCCCTCTCTCTCTCTCTCTCTCTCTCTCCCTCTCCCTCTCCCTCTCCCTCTCTCTCTCTCTCTCTCTCTCTCCCTCTCTCTCTCCCTCTCCCTCTCCCTCTCCCTCTCCCTCTCCCTCTCCCTCTCTCTCTCTCTCTCTCTCTCTCTCCCTCTCCCTCTCCCTCCCTCTCCCTCTCTCTCCCTCTCCCTCTCCCTCTCCCTCTCTCTCTCTCTCCCCTTCTCTCTCTCTCTCTCCTCCTCAGACATAAAGCCAGAGAACCTGCTCATCAGCTCTGACGATGTCCTCAAGCTGTGTGACTTTGGTGAGAACAGAAGACACTCAATCCAACCTAAGCCACTGTATTTATAGAGCACATTATTTCTTCTAGATGTTCAACATTACATTAACTGTTCCATTTGCATCCATCCATACCATCCCGGTCGTCTCCTGGAACTCTGTCAGTAGCTGTCTGTGATCTTGTCCTAAAAATAGAAGTTGTAAAATATATATAATAAATTGTAATGTTTTTTTGTGGGGAAAAAAGTGAAATACTTTATCAAGACTAAAAGTTACACAGTTTTACTTTAAAGGAGCATTCAGTGATTTGGGTGATTTGGTAAACCCCCCCCGGTCCACCCCGGTAACAAGAGGTGCACATGCACACGCACTACAGTGGGGGGGACACACAACAGGCCAACAGCACGCACACCAAGGCCCGCCCCCGCTCGATCATGATTGGCGGAAGGCCCCTCTCTATCCTGATTGGATGAAGGCTGGGCCACCTAGCCAAAAATGAAACCATGGGGTTAACTGGGGACAGGGAGGAACTCCTTATATGGTCAGCACACTAGTAGGGAGGATTATCACAACAAAACAAAAAAATAACTGATATTTGAATTAAGTGAAATCACTGAATATACCTTTAACAGCGGGGCGACAGCCTGGTGTATTTTCTGGAAGTGCGTTATTTGTCTATCTATGGGACCCGGTGGCAACTACTGTCTATCTATGGGACCCGGTGGCAACTACTGTCTATCTATGGGACCCGGTGGCAACTACTGTCTATCTATGGGACCCGGTGGCAACTACTGTCTATCTATGGGACCCGGTGGCAACTACTGTCTATCTATGGGACCCGGTGGCAACTACTGGCGATATCAGGCGAAGACGGTCAAAAAGTGGGCGGAGGAACGTCGTTCAGAAACATGAAAATATTGTATCTTTTGGACGACATCGTCCGCCGATTCACGTGTTGCTTTCTTGTTTACCCTCCACTCTGAACAGTGACGCGTTTACATTACGTAATGATTGACAGCAGGAACGCCCACTAGTCGAGGTTTTTATCGCCCAGAGTTGCTGCTGTCCCTCCGCTGTTAAAACAGTTTAAGTGCCAGGGACGTTAAGACGAGCCCGCTTTCACTATGTACTGATTGCCAGGGACATTATATTGTATATATTTATTTATTTATTTATTTATTTATTTATTTATTTATTTATTTATTTATTTATTTATTTATTTATTTATTTATTTATTTATCCATATTTTGAAAATTCCTCTAATCTGGTGTGCAGGTGATGACATGCACATGACATGCACAATAGAATACAATTTTCTTTCTTTTGTCCCATTGCCAAAATGGTACCCCCGACCAAAACTAGGGCCCCACCCCCTGGCGCTGAAAGAGTTAAAATGTAGGGTTGCGTCAGAAAGAAACTCAAAACTTCCTGCATGTTATTTTTCATAATGGCGTTCCGTCCCGAGTGTGACTCGTGTTAAATGTTAAATGTGAACCAGAGGTAATGAAGCTATTTTTACCATTTGCTAATGCATTCCCACCACAGAGCTCTGTGCTGCCCAGCTGTTCATAATGAATACGCCGTGCTCTGTGCTGCCCAGCTGTTCATAATGAATACGTCGTGCTCTGTGCTGCCCAGCTGTTCATAATGAATACGTCGTGCTCTGTGCTGCCCAGCTGTTCATAATGAATACGCCGTGCTCTGTGCTGCCCAGCTGTTCATAATGAATACGCCGTGCTCTGTGCTGCCCAGCTGTTCATAATGAATACGTTGTGCTCTGTGCTACCCAGCTGTTCATAATGAATACGCCGTGCTCTGTGCTACCCAGCTGTTCATAATGAATACGCCGTGCTCTGTGCTACCCAGACCATGTTCATAATGAATACACCGTGCTCTGTGCTGCCCAGCTGTTCATAATGAATACGCCGTGCTCTGTGCTACCCAGCTGTTCATAATGAATACGCCGTGCTCTGTGCTACCCAGCTGTTCATAATGAATACGCTGTGCTCTGTGCTACCCAGATCATGTTCATAATGAATACGCTGTGCTCTGTGCTACCCAGATCATGTTCATAATGAATACGCCGTGCTCTGTGCTGCCCAGCTGTTCATAATGAATACGCCGTGCTCTGTGCTACCCAGCTGTTCATAATGAATACGCCGTGCTCTGTGCTACCCAGCTGTTCATAATGAATACGCCGTGCTCTGTGCTGCCCAGCTGTTCATAATGAATACGCCGTGCTCTGTGCTACCCAGCTGTTCATAATGAATACGCCGTGCTCTGTGCTGCCCAGCTGTTCATAATGAATACGCCGTGCTCTGTGCTACCCAGATCATGTTCATAATGAATACGCCGTGCTCTGTGCTACCCAGATCATGTTCATAATGAATACGCCGTGCTCTGTGCTACCCAGATCATGTTCATAATGAATACGCCGTGCTCTGTGCTACCCAGCTGTTCATAATGAATACGCCGTGCTCTGTGCTACCCAGCTGTTCATAATGAATACGCCGTGCTCTGTGCTACCCAGCTGTTCATAATGAATACGCCGTGCTCTGTGCTACCCAGCTGTTCATAATGAATACGCCGTGCTCTGTGCTACCCAGCTGTTCATAATGAATACGCCGTGCTCTGTGCTGCCCAGCTGTTCATAATGAATACGCCGTGCTCTGTGCTGCCCAGCTGTTCATAATGAATACGCCGTGCTCTGTGCTACCCAGCTGTTCATAATGAATAAGCCGTGCTCTGTGCTACCCAGCTGTTCATAATGAATACGTCGTGCTCTGTGCTACCCAGACCATGTTCATAATGAATACGCCGTGCTCTGTGCTACCCAGCTGTTCATAATGAATACGCCGTGCTCTGTGCTGCCCAGCTGTTCATAATGAATACGTCGTGCTCTGTGCTACCCAGATCATGTTCATAATGAATACGCCGTGCTCTGTGCTGCCCAGCTGTTCATAATGAATACGCCGTGCTCTGTGCTACCCAGCTGTTCATAATGAATACGTCGTGCTCTGTGCTACCCAGATCATGTTCATAATGAATACGCCGTGCTCTGTGCTACCCAGCTGTTCATAATGAATACACCGTGCTCTGTGCTGCCCAGCTGTTCATAATGAATACGCCGTGCTCTGTGCTACCCAGCTGTTCATAATGAATACGTCGTGCTCTGTGCTACCCAGATCATGTTCATAATGAATACGCCGTGCTCTGTGCTGCCCAGCTGTTCATAATGAATATGTCGTGCTCTGTGCTACCCAGCTGTTCATAATGAATACGCCGTGCTCTGTGCTACCCAGCTGTTCATAATGAATACGCCGTGCTCTGTGCTACCCAGACCATGTTCATAATGAATACGTCGTGCTCTGTGCTACCCAGACCATGTTCATAATGAATACGCCGTGCTCTGTGCTACCCAGCTGTTCATAATGAATACGTCGTGCTCTGTGCTACCCAGATCATGTTCATAATGAATACGCCGTGCTCTGTGCTACCCAGACCATGTTCATAATGAATACGCCGTGCTCTGTGCTACCCAGACCATGTTCATAATGAATACGCCGTGCTCTGTGCTACCCAGACCATGTTCATAATGAATACGCCGTGCTCTGTGCTACCCAGCTCATGTTCATAATGAATACGCCGTGCTCTGTGCTGCCCAGCTGTTCATAATGAATACGCCGTGCTCTGTGCTACCCAGCTGTTCATAATGAATACGCCGTGCTCTGTGCTACCCAGACCATGTTCATAATGAATACGCCGTGCTCTGTGCTACCCAGCTGTTCATAATGAATACGCCGTGCTCTGTGCTACCCAGACCATGTTCATAATGAATACGCCGTGCTCTGTGCTACCCAGCTGTTCATAATGAATACGCCGTGCTCTGTGCTACCCAGATCATGTTCATAATGAATACGCCGTGCTCTGTGCTACCCAGCTGTTCATAATGAATACGCCGTGCTCTGTGCTACCCAGCTGTTCATAATGAATACGCCGTGCTCTGTGCTACCCAGATCATGTTCATAATGAATACGCCGTGCTCTGTGCTACCCAGATCATGTTCATAATGAATACGCCGTGCTCTGTGCTACCCAGATCATGTTCATAATGAATACGCCGTGCTCTGTGCTACCCAGCTGTTCATAATGAATACGCCGTGCGCCTGTATGTCGCTTTTAGGGGCCTTGTAATGTCGCTTTTAGGGGCCTTGTAATGTCGCTTTTAGGGGCCTTGTAATGTCGCTTTTAGGGGCCTTGTAATGTCGCTTTTAGGGGCCTTGTAATGTCGCTTTTAGGGGCCTTGTAATGTTGCTTTTAGGGGCCTTGTAATGTCGCTTTTCGGGGCCTTGTAATGTTGCTTTTAGGGGCCTTGTAATGTTGCTTTTAGGGGCCTTGTAATGTCGCTTTTAAGGGCCTTGTAATGTCGCTTTTAAGGGCCTTGTAATGTCGCTTTTAAGGGCCTTGTAATGTCGCTTTTCGGGGCCTTGTAATGTCGCTTTTAAGGGCCTTGTAATGTCGCTTTTAAGGGCCTTGTAATGTCGCTTTTAGGGGCCTTGTAATGTCGCTTTTCGGGGCCTTGTAATGTCGCTTTTAAGGGCCTTGTAATGTCGCTTTTCGGGGCCTTGTAATGTCGCTTTTCGGGGCCTTGTAATGTCGCTTTTAGGGGCCTTGTAATGTCGCTTTTAAGGGCCTTGTAATGTCGCTTTTAAGGGCCTTGTAATGTCGCTTTTCGGGGCCTTGTAATGTCGCTTTTAAGGGCCTTGTAATGTCGCTTTTAAGGGCCTTGTAATGTCGCTTTTAAGGGCCTTGTAATGTCGCTTTTAGGGGCCTTGTAATGTCGCTTTTAAGGGCCTTGTAATGTCGCTTTTAAGGGCCTTGTAATGTCGCTTTTCGGGGCCTTGTAATGTTGCTTTTAGGGGCCTTGTAATGTCGCTTTTAGGGGCCTTGTAATGTCGCTTTTAGGGGCCTTGTAATGTCGCTTTTAGGGGCCTTGTAATGTCGCTTTTAGGGGCCTTGTAATGTCGCTTTTAAGGGCCTTGTAATGTCGCTTTTAGGGGCCTTGTAATGTCGCTTTTCGGGGCCTTGTAATGTCGCTTTTAGGGGCCTTGTAATGTCGCTTTTAAGGGCCTTGTAATGTCGCTTTTAGGGGCCTTGTAATGTCGCTTTTAAGGGCCTTGTAATGTCGCTTTTAGGGGCCTTGTAATGTCGCTTTTAGGGGCCTTGTAATGTCGCTTTTAAGGGCCTTGTAATGTCGCTTTTAGGGGCCTTGTAATGTCGCTTTTCGGGGCCTTGTAATGTCGCTTTTCGGGGCAGAAACCTTGTAATGTCCAAAAATTACTTTTCAGGAATAGAAATGTAAATGATATAAATATCCTGTGTTAAGATGGATCCAATGTAGTTACCTGTATTATTATTAGTCATAAGCTCTTGTTAATAACTTTAACATGTTTATAGAAAACATAGTCTTTCATGAGCTACAGTATGTTTGCTACTACTAATCTTGTACGATGAAGTAGGGCATTAATTGGGCATTAACTGACCAAAAAGTTGAACTGTGGAGATACAAGGTTTTCTGCCTGACGGCCCCCATATTGCCTAACCTGTACATGACTCCGTAGGGAGAGAGAGAGAGAGAGAGGGAGAGATCTTAACCTGTACATGACTCCCATCGGTTCAACATCAGCTCCCTCACTTCCACCATTGACTTCTTATTAGGCCACAGAGAGGTGGTTAAAATGAAACCACGTTTAGCCGCCTCAGTCAGCGCTATACTGTAACAAACAGGTCCCAGCGCTCTTAATATTAACCACAACACCCCCCCTCCCCTCTCCTCTCTGCCTCCTCTCTGCAGGCTTTGCTCGTAACCTCTCCGAGGGGACGGATGCCAACTACACAGAGTACGTGGCCACACGATGGTACCGCTCTCCAGAGCTCCTGCTGGGGTAGGTCTGTCGTTCCGGAGGCCTTTCCAGCAACCCAACCCCCCTCCCCCCTACACACACGCACGCACGCACGCACGCACGCACGGACGGACGCACGCACGCACGCACGCACACACACACACACACGCATGCCCGCACACGCATTCCCGCGATTTAGCATCCCTATTCTCCAGCAACCTCGCTGTCTCTCCCTATTGTCGGGGGGGGGGGGGGGGGGGGGGGGGAGAGAACATTCGAAGAAAATTGCAGATCTACAAGCATTTGGTAGAGGGAACAAAGTAGAGGGGGTGCTAGTATAAAACCCTGGGGGACTCCTAATAAGTATATAGTGTTCAAGTGGTTAACCCATATTGGGCGGGAACCCCTTTTGGTGTTAGCATTATGTTATGCTTTAGCTATTGAAAAATAGCAGATCTACAAGCTCATAGCGCGCCACCGAATGGCGCGCTACGAGCTTGTAGGTCTGCTATTTTTTTTTAAATCGAAGAACGACTGACATAGAAACATTTTCAAACGGACATTTTTAGAATCTGATCTCAGGTCAAAATGGGTTAAGCGCAAGGATCAAACTATCATACTATTGCTATTCTTTGAACATATATATTATGTCCTTGTTGTCTATATGTCTTATATTACCTCTATCTGATACAATCATCATCATCATCCGTTTTTACGTCTGGAGTTTCCCTGCCGTCCAGGACAGGTTTCAGACGTGCCTCCTCAGTAGAATTTTACTCAGATCTGAACCCATTTGGTTTGGTGTTAGGAACCCGTTGTGACCGCATGCCCCTCGCTGACGTCCACCCCAAGCACTGCCTGCAAGTTCAGCCTCTTTCATTGCCTGCTCCTGGCTGCCGAAACCATAGAAGAGTAACCATCATCAGAAGAGTATGAGAGACAGAAAATAATGTCTGCTTCTCTTCTTGACCACATCATCATCACAGAGCCCAATTTACTTCCTTCTTCAGGGAAACGAAGAAGACGTTACAGGTCGAAACGTTGTTTTTTTGTTCATAATCTTCCAGCATCGTGGCTATGAGTGTTCAGCCCTTTTTCCTCTTTTTCGTTGTTATCGCCTTGGGCCTTTAGCACCTCATTAATATTGGTGAGCGTCCTTCTCCTGCCTATTTATCAATCCACTCCTTGTGCAGGTTCCACACAGAGACTCCAGACTAATATATACGCAGTGGGTGTTCTATAGTCTGGCCATGCTCACAGTATGTCCGCTGGGTTAACCCATTTAGACCTGAGAAAAGATTCTACAAATGTCTTCTAAATCCTGACAGTTTTCTGAAAAACCCTATGTTTCTATGTCAGTGGTGCTCAAACATGTTCATGTCAAGGACCCCCAAAAATATATGCAATTGGCCGCCGACCCCCATCTGAAAATATGTTGTTCCAGGGACACCACCAGAAGCAAAGATTTGAGTTAAAAACGTTCGCTCTGAAAGAATATATATTGAAATATCTGTGCCACAGTTTTTTCAAAAATAGCAGACCTACAAGCTCGTAGCGCGCCACTCGGTGGCGCGCTACGAGCTTGTAGATCTGCTATT
Organism: Electrona antarctica; assembly: GCF_951216825.1. Taxonomy (NCBI): domain Eukaryota; kingdom Metazoa; phylum Chordata; class Actinopteri; order Myctophiformes; family Myctophidae; genus Electrona; species Electrona antarctica. The sequence continues at coordinate 4,251,461 of NC_136812.1, read as the reverse complement.
TTTCAATAGCTAAAGTATAACATAATGCTTTAAAACACCAAAAGGGGTTCCCGCACAGAATGGCTTAAATCAAACGTGTTATACTGAAGCACCACCTCAGAAAATATATCTGGCTCTCCGAGTACCACCATAATAACTGATAACTGTTATTACATGGCTTGGTTGAATGCTTGATTCTGATTGGTCGATTGCTGAATTCAGAGGTCTGTTATTTCTGGATAATGACCACTCCGCTCTATAACAGACCGATGCCTAATCAAAGCCTCGGAGCACCTGGTGCACTCCGCTTGATTTACTGCTGTTTTCAACATGACAGCCATGTAAACACACAGACACACACTACACACACACACACACAGACACACACACACACACACACACACACACACACACACACACACACACACACACACACACACACACACACACACACACAATGTCATTTACAGCTAAACATTGCTCTCAAAAATGTTTTTGAAAACATTTGAGCGAGGAATAGACGAAGCAGTACCCGAAAATTTATTTTATTTGATCAACTCACTTCCTTGTTTTCCTTGTGTTATTTGTAGTTCTTACGTCCCCACCAAAGAGGTCCAGGTGTTATTTGTAGTTGTTACGTCCCCACCAAAGAGGTCCAGGTGTTATTTGTAGTTGTTACGTCCCCCACCAAAGAGGTCCAGGTGTTATTTGTAGTTGTTACATCCCCACCAAAGAGGTCCAGGTGTTATTTGTAGTTGTTACGTCCCCACCAAAGAGGTCCAGGTGTTATTTGTAGTTGTTACGTCCCCACCAAAGAGGTCCAGGTGTTATTTGTAGTTGTTACGTCCCCACCAAAGAGGTCCAGGTGTTATTTGTAGTTGTTACGTCCCCCACCAAAGAGGTCCAGGTGTTATTTGTAGTTGTTACGTCCCCACCAAAGAGGTCCAGGTGTTATTTGTAGTTGTTACGTCCCCACCAAAGAGGTCCAGGTGTTATTTGTAGTTGTTACGTCCCCACCAAAGAGGTCCAGGTGTTATTTGTAGTTGTTACGTCCCCACCAAAGAGGTCCAGGTGTTATTTGTAGTTGTTACGTCCCCCACCAAAGAGGTCCAGGTGTTATTTGTAGTTGTTACGTCCCCACCAAAGAGGTCCAGGTGTTATTTGTAGTTGTTACGTCCCCACCAAAGAGGTCCAGGTGTTATTTGTAGTTTTTACGTCCCCACCAAAGAGGTCCAGGTGTTATTTGTAGTTGTTACGTCCCCACCAAAGAGGTCCAGGTGTTATTTGTAGTTGTTACGTCCCCACCAAAGAGGTCCAGGTGTTATTTGTAGTTGTTACGTCCCCACCAAAGAGGTCCAGGTGTTATTTTGTGCAAAAGCACACTATTGGCTATTTCCCATACCATAAGCCCTCAATGGGGATTAGGTTTAGTGCTAATTCGCTTATTTCCATCTAAATAAGTAGTAAAGTGTGCTGCTTGGGATAATATTTACAATATGAAGAGAGGATATATACAAAAATATATATTTTTGAGCGATGGAAATAAGCGAATTAGTACTAAAACCCAACGCCCCATTCAATTCATTGAGGGCTTATGGTAGGGGAAATAGCCAATAATGCGCTTTTGCACGAAAAATCACCTGGATCTCTTTGGTGGGGACGTAACGACTACAAATAAAAGTAAGAAAGCCTTCTAGCATGGAATTATCCTTTAAATCACCACAGCTCGCAGTATGTCTGGTGGGTTAAATCACCCAGAGCTCACAGTATGTCTGGTGGGTTAAAATTGAACCCACCAGACATCCTGTGAGCTGTGGGTGATTTAACCGTTAAATCACCCAGAGCTCACAGTATGTCTGGTGGGTTCAACACCCAGCTAACAGTCTGGTGGCTCCCTCCCCTCCCTCCGCTCGCGCAGGGCTCCGTATGGGAAGGCCGTGGACATGTGGTCGGTGGGCTGCATCCTGGGGGAGCTGAGCGACGGCCAGCCCCTCTTCCCCGGGGAGAGCGAGATCGACCAGCTGTTCATCATCCAGAAGGTGCTGGGACCCCTGCCCCCCGAGCAGATGAAGCTGTTCTACAACAACCCTCGTTTCCATGGGCTGAGGGTGAGACGACACACCACAATACACCACACCACAACACTACACTACAACACTACACAACACAACACTACACCACAACACCACACTACACTACACTACACTACACACTACACTACACTACACTACACTACTACACACTACACTACACTACACTACACTACACTACACTACACTACACTACACTACACCACAACACTACACTACAGTACAACACTACACTACACTACACTACACTACACTACACTACAACACTACACACCACTACACTACACTACACTACACTACACTACACTACACTACACTACACTACACTACACTACACTACAACACTACACACCACTACACTACACTACACTACAACACTACACTACACTACACTACACTACACTACACTACACTACACTACACTACACTACACTACACTACACTACAACACTACACACCACTACACTACACTACACTACAACACTACACTACACTACACTACACTACACTACACTACACTACACTACACTACACTACACTACACTACACTACACTACCCTATGTTCTACAACAACCCTCGTTTCCATGGGCTGAGGGTGAGACCACGCACCACAACACACCACAACACTACACTATAACACTACACTACACTACACTACACTACACTACACTACACTACACTACACTACAACACTACACTATAACACTACACTATAACACTAAACACCACAACACTACACTACACTATAACACTACAACACTACACTACAACACTACACTACAACACTACACTATAACACTACACTACAACACTACACTACAACACTACACTACAACACTACACTACAACACTACACTATAACACTACACTACAACACTACACTACAACACTACACTATAACACTACAACACTACACTACAACACTACACTATAACACTACACTACAACACTACACTACAACACTACACTACAACACTACACTACAACACTACACTACAACACTACACTACAACACTACACTATAACACTACACTACAACACTACACTACAACACTACACTATAACACTACACTACAACACTACACTACAACACTACACTACAACACTACACTACAACACCACACCACAACACTACACTACACTACACTACACTACACTACACTACCCTATGTTCTACAACAACCCGCGTTTCCATGGGCTGAGGGTGAGACGACACACCACAACACACCACAACACTACACTACAACACTACACTATAACACTACACTATAACACTAAACACCACAACACTACACTACACTATAACACTACAACACTACACTACAACACTACACTACAACACAACACTACAACCCAACACTACAACACTACACTACAACACTACACTACAACACTACAACACTACACTACAACACTACACTACAACACAACACTACACTACAACACTACACTACAACACTACAACACTACACTACAACACTACAACACTACTACACTACACTACAACACTACAACACTACACTACAACACTACACTACAACACTACACTACAACACAACACTACAACACTACACTACAACACTACACTACAACACTACACTACAACACTACACTACAACACAACACCACAACACTACAACACTACACTACAACACTACACTACAACACTACAACACTACACTACAACACTACACTACAACACTACAACACTACACTACAACACTACACTACACTACAACACTACTACACTACACTACAACACTACGCTACAACACAACACTACAACCCAACACTTCAACACTACACTACAACACTACAACACTACACTACAACACTACACTACAACACAACACTACAACACTACACTACAACACTACACTACAACACTACACTACAACACTACACTACAACACTACAACACTACTACACTACAACACTACAACACTACACTACAACACTACACTACAACACTACACTACAACACTACAACACTACACTACAACACTACACTACAACACTACACTACAACACTACACTACAACACTACACTACAACACAACACCACAACACTACAACATTACACTACAACACTACACTACAACACTACACTACAACACAACAACACTACACTACAACACTACACTACAACACTACAACACTACACTACAACACTACACTACACTACAACACTACACTACAACACTACACTACAACACTACACTACAACACTACACTACACTACAACACTACACTACAACACTACACTACAACACTACAACACTACACTACAACACTACACTACAACACAACACTACAACACTACACTACAACACTACACTACAACACTACACTACAACACTACACTACAACACTACACTACAACACAACACCACAACACTACAACACTACACTACAACACTACACTACAACACTACAACACTACACTACAACACTACACTACAACACTACAACACTACAATACAACACTACACTACACTACAACACTACACTACAACACTACACTACAACACTACACTACAACACCACAACACTACAACACTACTACACTACACTACAACACTACACTACAACACTACACTACAACACTACACTACAACACTACACTACACTACAACACTACAACACTACACTACAACACTACACTACAACACTACACTACAACACTACACTACAACACAACACCACAACACTACAACACTACTACACTACACTACAACACTACACTACAACACTACAACACTACACTACAACACAACACCACAACACAACACTACAACACAACACCACAACACTACAACACTACTACACTACACTACAACACTACACTACAACACTACAACACTACACTACAACACAACACCACAACACAACACTACAACCCGTGTTTCCATGGCCTGAGGGTGAGGATGCCAGCGCCTCACTATACACCACGACACTACACTACAACACTACAACACTACACTACAACACTACACTACAACACAACACCACAACACTACAACACTACTACACTACACTACAACACTACACTACAACACTACAACACTACACTACAACACAACACCACAACACAACACTACAACCCGTGTTTCCATGGCCTGAGGGTGAGGATGCCAGCGCCTCACTATACAACACACCACGACACTACACTTAGCTCCAGATTACTACAGAGACTGGCAGTCGAATGACGTCAGGAGATCGGTCGGTTGGAAGGTGAGAAAACAAGGTGTTGAATGAATGCTCCTGAGAGCCGACACCGACAGAAGGCTACTATTGTGCTAAAAATAGCCTTCACTAGCTCGGGTCATGGCTGGGTGGGAGACACATTTCTCTTTTGGGTCTCGAACTGACAAGTTTGGGAACCAGTGGTTCCCAAACGTTGTCAAGGACCCCCAAATGTACACTTGTTTGATTTAATGGGATTTCTATCTCTGGGACCCAATTTATATTGTAAAAATCAAAGTTAATTTAACTCTGAACTCTCAGAGTTACAGTCCCATAAGGGTCTATTTGGCTCCTAACTATCATTTAGCTGGGGACCCCCTGGAACTCCCTCAAGGACCCCCCTCTTCCTCAGATGGATTCCCAGATTGATTCTGTACTCTCTAGCCTTAGCTGTTAATCTGTTTGATGCTTGTTACTGTAGTGCTGCTATGATGACTGAATTCCTCTCAGGATCAATAACGGTCTGTCTGTCTGTCTGTCTGTCTGTCTGTCTGTCTGTCTGTCTGTCTGTCTGTCTGTCTGTCTGTCTGTCTGTCTGTCTGTCTGTCTGTCTGTCTGTCTGTCTGTCTGTCTGCCTGTCTGTCTGTCTGTCTGTCCAGTTCCCCTCGGTGACCCACCCCCAGACTCTGGACAGGAGATATCTGGGCATCATTAGCACTGACCTGCTGGACCTGATGAAGGTACCGAACACCCCACAGCTTTCTTTTAACCCCTTTAGACCTGACGACGATTCTATCAAATGCCTTCTACATCCTGACAGTTTTCTGAAAAACCCTTGTTTCTATGTCAGTGGTTCTCAAACTATTTCATGTCAAGGACCCCAGAAATTATATGAATTTGGCCGCCGACCCCCATCTGAAAATATGCTGTTCCAGGGACCCCCCTACAGAAGCAAAGAGTTGAGTTAAAAACGTTGGCTCTGAAAGAATATATATTCAAAGATTTCCACCACATTTTCATGATTTTTCAAAAATAGCAGACCTACAAGCTCATAGCGCGGCACTCGGTGCCGCGCTATGAGCTTGTAGATCTGCTATTTTTCAATAGCTAAAGCATAACATAATGCTTAAAACACCAACAGGGGTTCCCGTCCAGAATGAGTTAAAGGTCGTTTCAGACAGGGAGCGAGTGGCGGGCGTTCTCGATCGCCTGTGGATCAGCGACCGACAGGTTCTGCTCACGAGGACCGCCAAATTTCATGGCACCGACCGCGCTCGCTTGGGTCGACAACGCCTCCTCGCCTTCTCCGCCAGTGTTGTTTTTGGCAGCAAATTTAGATTTTAGTTTTAGTCATTGTCTTGAATAGTTTTAATTCAGTTTTAGTCACATTTTTGTCACGCGGAATGTTTTAATGTTAGTCTAGTTTTAGTCGACTAAATCTCATAAGATTTTTATCGACTAAATCTACAGTTGATTTAGTCGACTAAAATTAATTTTGGCGGACCTTGATGCCGTTGTAATGGCTGATTTTACACTTACGCTGAAAATAGCTGATCTACAAGCTCACAACGCGTCGGGCTGCGACACGTTGTGAGCTTGTAGATCGGCATCAGGATGTAACCAAGTGTAAAATCCCTTGTCTTTTACTTCTACTGGATCTCTTGTCCACTAGTCCCTTCCTAACATCTTAGTATAGTTTTTATTTGTTGACAAAATCAACAGTATATTTAGTCTTAGTTTTAGTCGTCATGGCTTAGTTTTTATTTTGTTTTTGTCGTTTTTGTCAGTGAAAAAAAGGTAGTCGACAAACATTCTTCCTCTTAGTTTTAGTCGACGTAATCAACAGTACTGTTCTCTGCACATCCAAGATAAAAGAAATGCACGCCACTCTCGTTTGAAATGAATCACCAAGTCTCTTTCCGTCTGAAGAAGGCCTTTAGTATTATTAATGAATCACCAAGTCTCTTTCCGTCTGAAGAAGGCCTTTAGTATTATTCATCACCAAGTCTCTTTCCGTCTGAAGAAGGCCTTTAGTATTATTCATCAGACAATGTTTCATGTGCTTTGACTGGGTCATACTTCAGCGAGGAGAGCTCTGTAAAAATAGCACGGGGTTCAAAAACAGGCCAGGAGGAACAGCTGGAATAATGAACAAGATCAGGAGTTCACACACAGTGAGAAGGTGTACTGAGTTGTTAAGAAAAAACCCCTATGTGGGTCATTTTCTTTGTCCCACTTCTCTGTGCCTCTCTGCGTGCGAGTGAGAGTGAAACGACCGCGGTGTCTCTTCTCTGTGCCTCTCTGCTGCGTGTGAGAGTGAAACGACCGCGGTGTCTCTTCTCTGTGCCTCTCTGCTGCGAGCGAGAGTGAAACGACCGCGGTGTCTCTTCTCTGTGCCTCTCTGCTGCGAGTGAGTGAGAGTGAAACGACCGCGGTGTCTCTTCTCTGTGCCTCTCTGCTGCGTGCGAGAGTGAAACGACCGCGGTGTCTCTTCTCTGGGCCTCTCTGCTGCGTGGGAGAGTGAAACGACCGCGGTGTCTCTTCTCTGTGCCTCTCTGCTGCGAGTGAGAGTGAAACGACCGCGGTGTCTCTTCTCTGTGCCTCTCTGCTGCGTGTGAGAGTGAAACGACCGCGGTGTCTCTTCTCTGTGCCTCTCTGCGTGCGAGTGAGAGTGAAACGACCGCGGTGTCTCTTCTCTGGGCCTCTCTGCGTGCGAGTGAGAGTGAAACGACCGCGGTGTCTCTTCTCTGTGCCTCTGCTGCGTGTGAGAGTGAAACGACCGCGGTGTCTCTTCTCTGTGCCTCTCTGCGTGCGTGTGAGAGTGAAACGACCGCGGTGTCTCTTCTCTGGGCCTCTCTGCTGCGTGCGAGAGTGAAACGACCACGGTGTCTCCCTTCTTAGCTCGTATTCCCAGCTCACACCGACTATACATCTCAGCTGGTGCTTCTACAGCACTGCTGTGACTGCATCGCACAAACACACACAGGCTCCGTGAAAAGCTGGTGGGCAGCAGCCAGAGCTTTGCTTTGCACTTACATTGTGCTTTCCCCCCATGTAGGTACTAGTGACTCACCGCCGACTCAAAGAGCACATTTTGTTCGTTTTGCGTTTTCGCGCCGTAGCACCGACCGACGAGCAGCACCTCTCCTTATCACATGAGTCATGATGACCGACGAGCAGCACCTCTCCTTATCACATGAGTCATGATGACCGACGAGCAGCACCTCTCCTTATCACATGAGTCATGATGACCGACGAGCAGCACCTCTCCTTATCACATGAGTCATGATGACCGACGAGCAGCACCTCTCCTTATCACATGAGTCATGATGACCGACGAGCAGCACCTCTCCTTATCACATGAGTCATGATGACCGACGAGCAGCACCTCTCCTTATCACATGAGTCATGATGACCGACGAGCAGCACCTCTCCTTATCACATGAGTCATGATGACCGACGAGCAGCACCTCTCCTTATCACATGAGTCATGATGACCGACGAGCAGCACCTCTCCTTATCACATGAGTCATGATGACCGACGAGCAGCACCTCTCCTTATCACATGAGTCATGATGACCGACGAGCAGCACCTCTCCTTATCACATGAGTCATGATGACTTTGAAGGCTGTCTAGTTTTGACCTTTTATAGGCTGCCTATCTTTTGGATTTATTGTTTAATTTCAGATAGGTCAGTGTAGAGAGAGACACAAGCAACCATGGCAGAGAGAGGACAGACGTCAGGACCAGACCGTACAATCGACCGTGTTGTCATGCCACGTCATTACAGGCGCGAAAAAGGGTGCAAGCAGTAACGGTGCATTTTTGAGCGGTGTGTCCCTAATGTCTGTCTGTCCGTTTGGGGGTATGAACAGCTGCAATACCGCCGGGTGGCCTAAAGTGGCACTGTTGAGCAGCCCAAAGGGCCACTCACACAGTCACACTGAGCACCACAACTATCACAATAAAGGTATAACTAACAATAAAACTGTACCGTACAGTAACAGTACAGAGTACAGTAACTATCACAATAAAAGTATAGTTGCACTGTTCAGTTCACACGGGTGTGATTTGTTTTATGTAGACGGATATCAGGTCACTGTTAACCTGACATTCATAACATTCTATAGGGTTTATAGTTTCAACGTATGGATATTCTACTGTTCTTAGTAGACCGATTCTTAGTTTAGGTTCTTAGTTTACTTATGATCTTATGGTGTGTGTGTGTGTGCGTGTGCGCGTGCGTGCGTGTGCGCGTGCAAGTGAGCGACCTGGCTGAGCCACCAGGATTTTTAAAGAGAGGCTAATTTTATTTGGTGCCACAAATAGTTGACGACAGGCTCTGTGCGTGCGTGCGTGCGTGCGTGCGTGCGTGCGTGCGTGCGTGCGTGCGTGCGTGCGTGCGTGCGTGCGTGCGTGCACAGTGTTTTCTCTCTCTGCGTTGGTGCAAAGTGTGTCACAGTGTGTTGTTCCCACCAACTGTCTCAGGGTCATGTTGGGAGGTCAATGTCAGCGGCGTACAGTATTCATAGCATACTGTACAGTACTGTACATGCTGTATATTCTGTACTGTAGGCGTGACAAGCATCTGAGGTGGGCGAAGAAATGACAAGCATCCAATGGGAGGGAAGGAACTGAATACATTTACTTTCAAGTACCGTACTTATTACTTAAGGACAATTTTGAAGTGCTTTTACTTTACCTGGGTGTTTCCGTTTTTAGATATTTAATGCTTCTAATCCGCTACACGTCGGAGCCGAATATTGTACTTTTTACTGCAATTATTTGAAAAAAATAAATGCAAATATGGTGCATTTACTGTATATAGAGCTTTTATCCAAAGCACTTTATATAGATTGTGCTTTACATTCACACATACAGGTACATACACACATACAGGTACATACACACATACAGGTACATTCACACATACAGGTACATTCACACATACAGGTACATACACACATACAGGTACATACACACATACAGGTACATACACACATACAGGTACATTCACACATACAGGTACATTCACACATACAGGTACATACACACATACAGGTACATACACACATACAGGTACATACACACATACAGGTACATACACACATACAGGTACATACACACATACAGGTACATACACACATACAGGTACATACACACATACAGGTACATACACACATACAGGTACATACACACATACAGGTACATACACACATACAGGTACATACACACATACAGGTACATACACACATACAGGTACATACACACATACAGGTACATACACACATACAGGTACATACACACATACAGGTACATACACACATACAGGTACATACACACATACAGGTACATTCACACACCGATGGCAGAGGAAACCAGGCAAGGCACCAACCTGCACATCGGGAGAAATGAGGGGTTTAGTGTCTTGCTCAAGGACACTTTGACACTAACTCTGGGGGAGCCCGGCATCCGGCCTCTCTACCGGCCACTCCCCTCTACCCCTGAGCCATTGCCGCTCTGAAAAAACTTTATTTAGTAGTTAGTACCGCAGATTTAGATTATTTTCTTACATACAAAACATAACAAAACATATTACATCTACAAGCTCAGAACACATTTGTGACGTGCTGTGAGCTTTTAGATGTGTTATTTTTGAAAGATTTTGAGTAGTTTTACTTTTGGTACTTCGGCTACATTTTGATGCCAATGATACCTTTTGTTCTTTTACTCAAGCTAACTTTAACTCCTTTAACTCGAGTATTTCTACAGTATATTTATGTGGTATCACTACTTTTACCTGTTAAGTAAAACATGATGTGAGTATTTCTTCCACCACTCGAAGCATCACAGATTCACAGATGTATTCCGTTTCAGTTGTTGTTTTTGAACACTAGATGGGTTCTAAATTTTGTCTTAATTCTTGGTGTGAAGGAAGATGGAGACAAATGACTGCAGAAGAATCTAGTACAAAAAAAGAAAACGTGTATTTGAGCTGCGTGTGTGCGCGCGAGTGTGTACATGTGCGTGTGTGCGTGCGCGTGTGCGTGTGTGTCACTTTAGCTCACCCGGCGGTATTGCAGCTGTTTTTACTCTAAACGGACATAGATACATACATAGGGACACACACAGACGGTTGTTGGAGTGGTGTGCACCGCTCAAAAACCTCCATATACTGTAGCCTACAGCACTGGTTCCCAAACTTTTTCATGTCAAGGACCCCCAAATTGACACTAATTAGCCCGCGGACCCCCATTTGAAAAAGACATGCCAGGGACCCCCATAAGAGAAGACCTTTATGCCTCTAGCAGTGATTCTCAACCCCTTTAATTTAAGGACCCCCAGTTTGACATGCATTAGTCTACGGACCCCCCATTGAATAGCATTTCTATCTCTGAGACCCCCAATTTATATTGTAAAATCAATGCTAATTTAACTCTGAGAGCGTACAAATAGCATTTGGTTCCATTTGTACACTCTCTGAGTTACAGACTGATAAGGGTCCATTTGGTTCCAAATGATCATTTAGCTGGGTCCCCCCTGGAACTCCTTCAAGTACCCCTGGGGGTCCCCGGACTCCACTTTGGGACCACTGGCCTACAGCATGTGCATGTTGAAAATCAAATCTGCGTGCGATGGTTGACGGGGGGGTGCAAAAAATAAAAAGGGTATATTATTGACCCTACGATACTAGTCGAGACGCATAAAAATGAGTCAGTTTCCCCCATTGTTAGTGGAGCTGTGGTTTAACCCATTTTGACCTGAGATCAGATTCTAAAAATGTCTTCTACATCCTGACAGTTTTCTGAAAAAGGCTATGTTTCCTTGTCAGTCGTTCTTCGATTTTTTTCAAAAATAGCAGCCTACAAGCTCGTAGCGCGCCACTCGGTGGCGCGCTACGAGCTTGTAGATCTGCTATTTTTCAATAGCTAAAGCATAACATAATGCTAACACCAAAAGGGGTTCCCGCCCAAAATGGGCTAGATAATGTGGGCTACAAATCAATGTGCTGGATGTTTCTATGAGTATTATAATGGTGGTGGTGGTGAGTCATCATGACAGCCGAGACAGGTGTGAGCAACGTGCTGTTAAAGGGCCTCCGCTCTGTGCTTCACTGTGCTGGAAAGAACTTACTGTACATTTACTGTGCCGTTTGGAGGTACTTTACTTGAGTATATGTTCAAGTTTTCAATTATACTTCTACTTATATTGAAGTGCATTGAAGTGCAGCGCCCAGGATTACATTAGATCATTGACACTGGGTGGAAAACATGGGTTACAAAACCACGGGATAAGAAATGTAGAGGAAAATAAATATTGTACTTTTTACTAATTTAGGCTACTTGTAAATTACTAGATTTTTTTTTTATTATGAATACAAAACAATTAAACCCTTTTTTATATACTTAGTCTTTTATAAAACAAAATGTCCGATATACAAGGTCACAGTGGGTGGAAATGCAACACGTTGTGAGCTTGTAGATCTGCTACATTTGAAGGAAAAGCGTGCGAAATAGCACCTTCTGCATAATTATTGCTTTTATACCTTTGGCACTTTGGAAGTATATTTAAACGCCAATACTTTTTGTATCTTTACTCAAGTCATCGTAAGTGAATACAGGACTGTATAACTTGTTAGAAGAGCATTCCTACTGTACTCAAGAGGTAGAGCAGGTCGTCCAATGATCCATGGGTCGGCGGTTCGAATCCTGGATCCTCCTGGCTATATGTCGAAGTGTCCTTGGGCAAGATACTGAACCCTAAATTGCTCCCGATGTGCTGGTTGGTGCCTTGCATGGCTTCTGCCGCAATCGGTGTATGAATGTGTGTGTGAATGGGTGAATGTAATGCACAATCTATGTATAGCGCCTTGGATAAAGGCGCTATATAAATGCACTATTTACCATTTTACATTGTGGTATTGCTCTACTTTTAACCCATTCTGGACGGGAAACTCTTTTGGTGTTTTAAGCATCATGTTATACTTTAGCTATTGAAAAATAGCAGATCTACAAGCTACGAGCTTGTAGATCTGCTATTTTTTTAAAATCGTGCAAATCATTAAATATTATTTTAGCACGGACGGGGGTGTCCCTGGAACTACATATTTTCAGATGGGGGTCGGCGGCCAATTATATATAATTTCTGGGCTACTTGACATGAAATTTTGAGCACCACTGATATAGAAACATAGGTTATTATTTCAGAAAACTGTCATGATTTAGAAGACATTTCTTAAAATTTCGACGTCATGGGTTTTAACCAAGTGTAAACATATGGGATTCCTTCTCCGCCCTGTGTGTCAGAGTCTGCTGCTGCTGAGCCCCACGGACCGCTACCTGACGGAGCAGAGCCTCAACCACCACACCTTCCAGCCCCAGAGGATGGTGGAGAGGCCGGGGCCCACCACGCCCACACCGGTCCGATCCTCCAAGAGGAAGCCTCACCACGGAGACAACAGCACCCCCAGCAGGTCAGCGGGGCACACTGCATTATTATTAGCTGCAGTGCACGCTCATGTAGAACGCACACATGTGATGTACAGTATGTACAAACAGGGTGGATTTGATATGGCCTAAAATGTATTTAGGGCAAATAATATTATATAAGAAATCGGCATGTTTTTTGAAAATAGCTGATCTACAAGCTCATAACACCTCGCAACGTGAGGCGTTGTGAGCTTGTAGATCAGCTATTTTCAGACTATATCTGTGGAACTGAGTCAAACTAAATGTAATGCCTCAACTCCTACAATTCCAAGTTCCAACTCCTACAGTTCAAACTTCAAATGGGATTGTTTGTTTGTTTGTTTTTCTTTTGAAAGAGGTTGAGAGCAACTGGAATAGAGATAAGTTTGGCCCGCCGTTATAGTGATTTTATTTATATATTTTAAGATATTTTCGGAGCTTTTGGCCTTTACTGAAAATGGTAAATGGTGCATTTATATAGCGCCTTTATCATTGCATTTATCCAAGTGCATTACATTCACCCATTCACACACACATTCATACACCGATTGCGGCGGAAGCCATGGAAGGTATACCAACCAGCACATCAGGAGCAATTAGGGGTTCAGTGTCTTGCTCAAGGACACTTCGACATGTAGACGGGAGGAGGAGCCGGGATTCGAACCGCTGACCCATGGATCATTGGACGACCTGCTCTACCTCCTGAGCCACAGTCGCCACTGATAGAGGAAGTGGAGACAGACAGACAGGAAACGAGGGGAGAGAGAGACGGGGGGGGGAGTGACATAACACTGCGAAGTTCGTCAGGAGCAGGACTCGAACCCGCGATGCGACTGTCAGGGTTTAGCAGCCTAGAGGTGCCCGGACCGCTAGGACGGCCCGGGCCATGTGGAAGTGTTGTTTAACCCATTTTGACCTGAGATCAGATTCTAAAAATGTCTTCTACATCCTGACAGTTTTCTGAAAAAGCTATGTTTCGTTCTTCGATTTTTCAAAAATAGCAGATGAGCTTGTAGATCTGCTATTTTTCAATAGCTAAAGCATAACATAATAACCAAAATGGGTTCCCATTTAGACCTGAGGACAATTCTTTAAAAAAATGGCTTCTAAATCCTAAAGCTTTTCTGAAAAAAAATTCTATGTGAGTGGTGCTCAACCTTTCTCACGTCAAGGACCCCCATCTGAAAATATGTTGTTCCAGCAGAGACCCCCCCAGAAGCAAAGATTTGAATTAAAAACGTTAAAAATAGCAGACTTACAACTTAAGCTCGTAGCGCGGCACTCGGTGCCGCACTACTAGCTTGTAGATCTGATATTTTTCAATAGCTAAAGTAGCTAAAGTAAGTAATGCTTAAGGGGGGCGGTGGTTCAGGGGTAGAGCAGGTCGCAGGTCGTAGAGCAGGTCGTCCAATGATCCATGGGTCGGCGGTTCGAATCCTGGATCCTCCTGGCTACATGTCGAAGTGTCCTTGGGCAAGACACTGAACCCCTAATTGCTCCCGATGTGCTGGTTGGTGCCTTGCATGGTTTCCGCTGCCATCGGTGTATGAATGTGTGTGTGAATGGGTGAATGTAATGCACAATCTATGTAAAGCGCCTTGGATAAAGGCGCTATATAAATGCACCATTTACCAATTACCATTTTAAAACACCAAAAGGGGTTCCCGCCTAAAATGTGTTAAATCAACCTGGACAGGCTGTTTCACAGTGAGTAGAAACTCCTAATGATTCCTAATAAAGTGCTTGTTCCTTTTCTTGTTTCTTTCTAAAGATGTGAAAGAAGAGGTCTTCATTCATTCATTCATTCATTCATTGATTTATTTCTGTAGAGACCTCTTCACACCTGGTTACACCCGACGTTTTGTTAGACCGCCACTTGAACAGAACACAACGTATAACCCATTTAGGCCTCTTGATAAATCACGACAGTTTTCTGAAATATCCATGTTTCTGTATCAGTGGTGCTCAATATTTCATGTCAAGGAGCCCCAAAAATATATGTAATTGACCGCCGACCCCCATCTGAAAATATGTTGTTCCAGGGACCCCCTCCCCCAGAAGCAGGTTAAAAACGTTCACTCTCTGAAAGAATATATATTCAAAGATTTGCTCCACATTTTCACGGTTTTTCAAAAACAGCAGAGCTACAAGCTCGTATGAGCTTGTAGGTCTGCTATTTTTCAATAGCTAAAGTATAGCATAATGCTTTAAAACACCAAAAGGTGTTCCTCCCGCTCAGAATGGGTTAATATGAATGATAGCAGTGCACTCATGCATGTGAAGAAGGCTGGCTTGTTGTTACTTCACACTTCACAGCGCTGATGAGTGACTTCGACACTCGGCTACACTGTCTGCCAACAAAACACTATTGATTGTTGTGCGAACGCGATGCATTTGTATGAGACTCTGTCGCGGTCCAAAGGGTATGACAGGAGATGCAGTCGGCCGTAAAGGGCTTTACATAAATGGACCCCTTGGAGAAAGGTTTGCACGTCCCTGGTGCAGAACAAGGGCGGGAACCCCTTTTGGTGTTTTAGCATCATGTTATACTTTAGCTATTGAAAAATAGCAGATCTACAAGCTCATAGCACGGCACCGAGTGCCGCGCTACGAGCTTGCATCTGCTATTTTTGAAAAATCGTCAAAATGTGGCGCAAATCTTTGAATATATATTCTTTCAGAGCGAACGTTGCTTCTTGGGGGGGGGGGGGGGGGTCCCTGGAACTACATCTTTTCAGATATACAAGCTCATACCTACAAGCTCAGACCTACAAGCTCATAGCGCGCCACCGAGTGGCGCGCTATGAGCTTGTAGGTCTGCTATTTTTTTACCAGCTCAAAAGCTGCCGTCTGGCTGGACCGCAGTAGAAATGTGCTAGTTATGCTTTATTCATGTTCTCCTCAAACTTTTCAACTAGTATGTATTTGTTACAGTGAGAGTGTAAAAAATAAAAAAGGAGTTAGCTTTAGTAGGAGTTTTGTCTACTCAGCGATTGTAGCTTCCAACAAACTGCCTTGCTGACATGTCGTTTGTGTACTTCGGGGATTCTATGTATTGTCTTTGTGCTGTGTTACTGTGTTGTATTTGTTTTGTTTGTATTGTCTTTGTGCTGTGTTACTGTGTTGTATTTGTTTTTGGTTCGGAGTTTGTTGTGAATATCCCTCTGAGACAATGCAAGCTGATTATGATTAAAGGTTTGAGAACCACTGGGTCTACTATCATCTAAAAATAAATATATATAGCAGGACTTCTGTCTCAGCAGCAGGATCTAGAAAAACGTGCCCATGCATTCATGGACGGCGGTGGCTCAGGGGTAGAGTGGCCACTAGGGGGCGGCGGTGGCTCAGGGGTAGAGTGGCCACTAGGGGGCGGCGGTGGCTCAGGGGTAGAGTGGCCACTAGGGGGCGGCGGTGGCTCAGGGGTAGAGTGGCCACTAGGGGGCGGCGGTGGCTCAGTGGCCGGATGGAAACCACAAGGTTGCCAGTTCGAACCCTGTAGGCTCCCCCAGAGTTAGTGTCGAAGTGTCCTTGTCCGCAAGGTTCCCAGTTCAAACCCTGGCTCCCCCAGAGTTAGTGTCGAAGTGTCCTTGAGCAAGACTCTGAACCCCTAATTGCTCCTGATGTGCAGGTTGGTGCCTTGCATGGTTTCCGCCGCCATTGGTGTGTGAATGTGTGTGTGAATGGGTGAATGTAATGCACAATCTATGTAAAGCGCCTTGGATAAAAGCGCTATATAAATGCACCATTTACCATTTATTTCATCTTCAGAAGACTTGACTACTGTGACGACTTGCTTTCTGCCCCTAAAACCAAAAATAAACGTGGGGGAGGAAGTGAGCAGCATTTAGTTTTTAATGCACCACATTATCTGGAACAAACTCCCAGAAAACTGCAGGTCTGCTGCATTTATGTAATGCTTTAGCTATGCAAAATAGCAGATCTACAAGCTCAGCGTGGCACTGAGTGCCGCGCTATGAGCTTGATTTTTGAAAAATCCAGAAAATGTGGCTCAAATTTGAATATTATGTTCTTTCAGAGCAAACACTTTTAACTCAAATCTTTGCTTCTGGGGGGGTCACTGGAACAACATATTTTCAGATGGGGGTCGGCGGCCAATTACATATCATTTTGGGGGTTCTTGACATGAAAGTGTTTGAGAACCACTGACAGAAACATAGGGTTTTTCAGAAAACGGTCAGGATTTAGAAGACATTTGTAGAATCGTCCTCAGGTCTAAATGGGTTAAAACAACTTCAGACCTTTCTTTTTGCCCAGCGAGCTGCCTTTTATTGAGTTACCTTTTTCTTTTTTCGTTCTCTTCTGCACTGTATCTGTAATTATTGTACTTCTTATCTTTATAATTGTGTTTCCTTTGCTTGACGATCTGGGTAAAGCTCGTTGAACTGCTCCTTGTTGAAATGTGCTATACTCTTCTAGCCTGGCTAATAAGCCAGACTCAAATCACACTGTCGTGTGGTATTTGAGTCTGGAGATGCTGTGTATGGATCTTGTTTCCCGGGGGGCGGGTTCAAACATTTTCTCTTTGACGCAATTGGTCAGAGCTACTGTCAGTCAAAGGTCTCAAGCATTGAACGCCGCTGTACCAAAGCCCGCCCATATTGCATACCGTGTCCCGATTGGCCACACCAGTTCTCTGGTGTAGGAAATGGGCGTACAATTGAGCCTCTCCAGACCGTAATCCGCCGGCAGGCAATTTTCTTTTTGCCAACGGCTGATTCGGTCTGGCTTATTAGCCAGGCTAATACTCTTCACCCATTTTGCAACCAGATCTTATTTTAATGATGTTTGGGAGACAAGAAACACTTTCCTGGGGTTTGTATGTGCGTAATATGTGTTTTTAGATATTTTAGTATTTCAAAGTGTCCATGATGTCATGGACACTGGGCTCACAACAGAGAGATGTGTTTGGGTGAGCGGTGAGTCTCTTACCACCGCGGCTCAGTGACGTCATGTTGTAGTTTTAGTAAAAACAGAGAGATGTGTTTGGGTGAGCGGTGAGTCTCTTACCACCGCGGCTCAGTGACGTCATGTTGTAGTTTTAGTAAAAACAGAGAGATGTGTTTGGGTGAGCGGTGAGTCTCTTACCACCGCGGCTCAGTGACGTCATGTTGTAGTTTTAGTAAAAACAGAGAGATGTGTTTGGGTGAGCGGTGAGTCTCTTACCACCGCGGGCGGCTCAGTGACGTCATGTTGTAGTTTTAGTAAAAACAGAGATGTGTTTGGGTGAGCGGTGAGTCTCTTACCACCGCGGCTCAGTGACGTCATGTTGTAGTTTTAGTAAAAACAGAGAGATGTGTTTGGGTGAGCGGTGAGTCTCTTACCACCGCGGCTCAGTGACGTCATGTTGTAGTTTTAGTAAAAACAGAGAGATGTGTTTGGGTGAGCGGTGAGTCTCTTACCACTGCGGCTCAGTGACGTCATGTTGTAGTTTTAGTAAAAACAGAGAGATGTGTTTGGGTGAGCGGTGAGTCTCTTACCACCGCGGCTCAGTGACGTCATGTTGTAGTTTTAGTAAAAACAGAGATGTGTTTGGGTGAGCGGTGAGTCTCTTACCACCGCAGGCGGCTCAGTGACGTCATGTTGTAGTTTTAGTAAAAACAGAGAGATGTGTTTGGGTGAGCGGTGAGTCTCTTACCACCGCGGGCGGCTCAGTGACGTCATGTTGTAGTTTTAGTAAAAACAGAGATGTGTTTGGGTGAGCGGTGAGTCTCTTACCACCGCGGCTCAGTGACGTCATGTTGTAGTTTTAGTAAAAACAGAGAGATGTGTTTGGGTGAGCGGTGAGTCTCTTACCACCGCGGCTCAGTGACGTCATGTTGTAGTTTTAGTAAAAACAGAGAGATGTGTTTGGGTGAGCGGTGAGTCTCTTACCACCCTGGGCGGCTCAGTGACTTCATGTTGTAGTTTTAGTAAAAACAGAGAGATGTGTTTGGGTGAGCGGTGAGTCTCTTACCACCGCGGCTCAGTGACGTCATGTTGTAGTTTTAGTAAAAACAGAGAGATGTGTTTGGGTGAGCGGTGAGTCTCTTACCACCGCGGCTCAGTGACGTCATGTTGTAGTTTTAGTAAAAACAGAGAGATGTGTTTGGGTGAGCGGTGAGTCTCTTACCACCGCGGCTCAGTGACGTCATGTTGTAGTTTTAGTAAAAACAGAGAGATGTGTTTGGGTGAGCGGTGAGTCTCTTACCACCGCGGCTCAGTGACGTCATGTTGTAGTTTTAGTAAAAACAGAGAGATGTGTTTGGGTGAGCGGTGAGTCTCTTACCACCGCGGCTCAGTGACGTCATGTTGTAGTTTTAGTAAAAACAGAGATGTGTTTGGGTGAGCGGTGAGTCTCTTACCACCGCGGCTCAGTGACGTCATGTTGTAGTTTTAGTAAAAACAGAGAGATGTGTTTGGGTGAGCGGTGAGTCTCTTACCACCGCGGCTCAGTGACGTCATGTTGTAGTTTTAGTAAAAACAGAGAGATGTGTTTGGGTGAGCGGTGAGTCTCTTACCACTGCGGCTCAGTGACGTCATGTTGTAGTTTTAGTAAAAACAGAGAGATGTGTTTGGGTGAGCGGTGAGTCTCTTACCACCGCGGCTCAGTGACGTCATGTTGTAGTTTTAGTAAAAACAGAGATGTGTTTGGGTGAGCGGTGAGTCTCTTACCACCGCGGGCGGCTCAGTGACGTCATGTTGTAGTTTTAGTAAAAACAGAGATGTGTTTGGGTGAGCGGTGAGTCTCTTACCACCGCGGCTCAGTGACGTCATGTTGTAGTTTTAGTAAAAACAGAGAGATGTGTTTGGGTGAGCGGTGAGTCTCTTACCACCGCGGGCGGCTCAGTGACTTCATGTTGTAGTTTTCGGTGGTCACCTTATCAACTAAACCTGGAGTATGAACAGGCCTTTACTAACCACTGCTGTCCTCTCCTCCGGTGTGTCCAGGAGCAGGGACGTGCACACATAGAAAACAACTAACTGCCCTCTCCAGACCACACATATACTATGGTGGAAGAAATGCAAATGCCACTCCTTTCCTTCCATGCCATGCTGGAAGGAAGGCAGCATTCAGGAGAATTGCTCTTTTTTTCTCCAAAGTCTCCTGAACCTGAACACAGTATTTTGCGTTGAACAAATTTGTTTAGAAATCCATGTCGTTACACCTGCATCTCCACTAGCTAAACTCGCTGGGTTGCCCCCCTGAAAATAGCTGATCTACAAGCTCACAACGCGTCACCCTTGTAGATCTGCTGTAGAGCTTCTATTTTCGTAAATTATTTTTTGTCGAAATGTGACCTCTTACCGGATTTTAGCCCCTGCCTCTGTAGCAAACACAAAGGTAGGAGCAACACCAAGAGTAGGGAGGTGCTGACCACGGGGAGCGCACACCAAGAGTAGGGAGCTGCTGACCACGGGGAGCGCACACCAAGAGTAGGGAGGTGCTGACCACGGGGAGCGCACACCAAGAGTAGGGAGGTGCTGACCACGGGGAGCGCACACCAAGAGTAGGGAGGTGCTGACCACGGGGAGCGCACACCAAGAGTAGGGAGGTGCTGACCACGGGGAGCGCACACCAAGAGTAGGGAGGTGCTGACCACGGGGAGCGCACACCAAGAGTAGGGAGGTGCTGACCACGGGGAGCGCACACCAAGAGTAGGGAGGTGCTGACCACGGGGAGCGCACACCAAGAGTAGGGAGCTGCTGACCACGGGGAGTGCACACCAAGAGTAGGGAGCTGCTGACCACGGGGAGCGCACACCAAGAGTAGGGAGCTGCTGACCACGGGGAGTGCACACCAAGAGTAGGGAGGTGCTGACCACGGGGAGCGCACACCAAGAGTAGGGAGGTGCTGACCACGGGGAGCGCACACCAAGAGTAGGGAGGTGCTGACCACGGGGAGCGCACACCAAGAGTAGGGAGCTGCTGACCACGGGGAGCGCACACCAAGAGTAGGGAGGTTCTGACCACGGGGAGCGCACACCAAGAGTAGGGAGGTTCTGACCACGGGGAGCGCACACCAAGAGTAGGGAGCTGCTGACCACGGGGAGCGCACACCAAGAGTAGGGAGCTGCTGACCACGGGGAGCGCACACCAAGAGTAGGGAGCTGCTGACCACGGGAGACAAACTTTATAACAGAAAGAAGAGGTCGCACAGCTCGTAGTCCCCATGCCAAAAAATACTTTTTATTTACCAACGTTTCGACAAGCTAGTTGCCTTCTTCAGGGTAATATTTCTGTGTTAGGGTTAGGGTTATGTATATATAAAGTAACAAAACTAAAAATTATAAAAATGTACAAAACAAATGATTTGTTTGTAAATTTTTCATGTCCATGTATGGATATGGTTTGGTTCTATTATTGTCTTATACTGTCAATTGTGTAGTGGAAGAGACATATGGAAAAGTGGAAAAAAAGTGAAGTTATACTGCCTGCCATATGACGTAATCATGGTAATACCATGAAGAAGGCAACTAGCTTGTCGAAACGTTGGTAAAAAAAAAGTAAACATTGGTAAATAAAACTTATTTTTTGGCATCGGGAAGTTGTGCAACCTCTCCTTTCTGTTCTAAAGACCCTGCCTCTGTAACACTCTCTACACCGTCCCTGACTGACCACAGCTGTCATCTCTCTCTCCTCTCCTCCGGTGTCGTCCAGGAGTCACGGGGGGAAGACCTCGGGCCACCATCGCTCCAGCAGCAGAGACTGCTCCAGCCTGCCGCACCACGACGATCCCTCGGCCAACGATGGAGGAGTAGGAGGGGGAGGAGGAGGAGGAGGGGGCTTCCTGAACGGCAGCGTGCCCACCGCGGTCTCCCTCAGCCCCACGCTGCACCCGAAGAGCTACTCCTCTGGGGTGCTGCTGCACGCCACCTCGCGCAGCATGGACCTGCCGCACCTGCTCACCTCCTCCTCCACCGCCGACGACGGTGGCGGCGGCGGCGGCGTCGGGGACTTCGACTCGCACCTCGGGCCCAAGGTTTGTAGATTTGGGTTTTTTTATTTAAGGGTGGCACTAGCCACTCCCGATACGTGGCTTTTGAAGATTACGTCATATGGCAGTATAACTTCACTTTTTTCCACTTCACTTTCAATATTCGATTTTGGTCATCAGTTCTTGTACAAAACAAATAATTGGTTTTGTACATTTTTGTACATTTTTCTTTTGTTAATGTATGAACAAAGACAAAACATATATAATAATTCTCTGTAGAACACAAGAGAAAAAAAACTAAAAACAGAAACATTTCCTTTTTTTTTCATAATCTATATATTATGTAATAACAGTAGTAATCTAAATCATAATACATGATCACATGTAATTACATGGAGCGGCGGTGGCTCAGGGGTAGAGAGTGACCGGATGGCAACCGCAAGGTTCCCAGTTCGATCCCTGTGGGATCCCCCAGAGTTAGTGTCCAAGTGTCCTTGAGCAAGACTCTGAACCCCTGAGGCCATTTAAAGCTTTGTAAACAAGTAAAATACCTTTAAAATCTATTCTAAAAACGTTGCAATAATCCAAACGTGAAAAGACAAAAGCGTGGATTAATGTTTTTGCATCATCTAATGAGTTTGACAGGTAGGCTCTGATTCATATGGAAAGAGTGTGCCAGTGAAAGTGTGTGAAGTTGTGTATTATTATTATATTACTATCGACTGTTAGTCCCCTTTAAAGGGGAATTTCTTCCTAACCGTTTTTCTTTTTACAAAATCATGTTGATAATATGTATATTGACCAAAAAAATAAACATAGGGCGCTGGTCCTTTAAGAAAAGCTTAGGAGGGGTCTAACGTCAGCACACGTAGAACAGGAAGAGTGCAGCAACAACACTGCATGGACTAACCTGTCATATCATCTACAATAGATGTAAACAAAAACTAAAACAAATCGCGCGATTGAATAAGAGTTCTAGCGGTTGATCCACCCGGACGGTAAATCCGCTAATTTGGTATGGAAGGCTGGGCATGTTTTTTTGGGGTTTTTTTTTCAATGACGAATGGATACGTACGTGTCTTCATATACGGTTCTGAATTGTCTCCAACCTCAACATCCCAGCTGTGAGTCCCTGAGTTCAAGGCCTCATAACCCAGGACAATCTGTGGTCTCTCTCCACATCTCAGACTGGTCAGATCATCAGACAGAGTGAGACGTGGATGGGCAGTGTTGGGGTCCAGAATGACAGGAGTGTAGGAGACAATGTCCTTCATCTTGTTCCAGACTCTGAAGGTCAGGTTGCTCAGGTGTTTGGGCACGCCTATCACTGGTCCCGAGACCGGTTGTGGGTCCGGCGGTGTGAGCTGGACTCTCTCCATCGTGGTCTTGTAGTTCTGCAGGAATGAGACGTGTTCTGCTTTCAGCTGCTCCTCTGTGGCTCTGATTTTGCGTGAAAGGGTTGATATGTCTCTGTTCAGACCCTCAATCTTCCTCTTCATCATCAGACTCTCCTGCTGCTCTTCCTCCCTCAGTTCAGCGATACTAGCCTCCTCTTCCTCTTGTAGAAACTGATGCATCTTCTTAAACTGTTCCTTCATCTGCCTCTCTGTGTGCCAGGCCTGGACCTTAATGTGTTCTGCTCTTTGGTCACACTTTGTTTTAACTTTATTAAAGACATTCAGTGATTTCTGGACCTCCTTCTTGTGATCCAGAGCGGCTTCATCGATGGGTCTGAAGCGGTGGTCGGTGTGTTTTTTAGAATCTCGACACACAACGCACGCTGGCTGTCGACATTCCAGACAGAACAGTTTGAGTTTCTCAGCGTGCGGACCACAGAGGTCCTCAGACCCTGATGAAGCTCTCTGCTGTCTCTCCTGTACGAAGGCCTCACACAGGTTCTTCAGGGCCAGGTTTCTGGGTGGATCCACTGAATGCCTCTCCCTACAAACCGGACATTCCTTTCTTACCTTCCCTCTCCACCATTGCCGCAGGCAGTGTTTGCAGAAGCTGTGGCTACACGGCAGGAGAACAGGATCTTCATAGACCTCGTGACACACGGGACAGGAAAAATCCTCTTCTGAGAGAGACGACCTCGATGCCATTTTGTCCCTGAATGAAGCAACGAACACAGGAAATCAGCCAGTCAGTGGTGGTAACGGTCCCACTTCTCGAATTCTCCCTGGAGTTTACTTTCACTTAGAATGGTGGTTGTTGTTAAAGTCCATTCAGCTAACAGAGTCAGCAGCAGGTTGGGTCAGTGGTCTGGGTCAGTGTTCCCTCCTGTAGCTGTGGATGAAAAGACTGTCTGCTCGCACTGGAAGATGTGTTGGATCTTTAGGTGAATTAATCGTATTGTCCGTCTCTCTGTCCGTGTCGACTGTGAGGAGTGTGCTGTAAGTTTCTGTTCCCTGTTCTCTATCTGCTGAGTTTCATGAGGACGGAGCTTTGGCACACCACGGAAGTGTTGCAATGTTCGCACGTGCACTCGCAAACACACACGCACACACACACACACACACACACACACACACACACACACACACACACACACACCCGCACACACACACACACACACACACACACACACACCCGCACACACGCACACAAACACACACACATACACACACACACACGCACATGCACACGCACACACGCACATTAATAATACTCTGAGACAAATGCACCCAGAATCTAAAGCCTGGTGTATATTTAGTTGCACGATGAAAATAGGAGACCTCCATGCTCACAATGCAATGTATGTGACACGTTGTGAGCTTGTAGATCTGCTATTTTCGGCATCGGCACACACCTAAGAGTAAATTAAGCATAATATACATGCTGTATTGTATGCTCCATACATTTGGTTGAATGACATTTTTTTTCTTCTATGGCATGTTGTATTAGACAGTTGTGGGGTTGGCGAAAGGGCCTTTCTGTGTGGAGTTTGCATGTTCTCCCCGTGTCCACTAGGGTAGGTACCCTCACATGTTCTCCCCGTGTCCCCTAGGGTAGGTACCCTCACATGTTCTCCCCGTGTCCCCTAGGGTAGGTACCCTCACATGTTCTCCCCGTGTCCCCTAGGGTAGGTACCCTCACATGTTCTCCCCGTGTCCCCTAGGGTAGCTACCCTCACATGTTCTCCCCGTGTCCCCTAGGGTAGGTACCCTCACATGTTCTCCCCGTGTCCCCTAGGGTAGGTACCCTCACATGTTCTCCCCGTGTCCCCTAGGGTAGCTACCCTCACATGTTCTCCCCGTGTCCCCTAGGGTAGGTACCTTCACATGTTCTCCCCGTGTCCCCTAGGGTAGGTACCCTCACATGTTCTCCCCGTGTCCCCTAGGGTAGGTACCCTCACATGTTCTCCCCGTGTCCCCTAGGGTAGGTACCCTCAGCTCACATGTTCTCCCCGTGTCCACTATGGTAGGTACCCTCACATGTTCTCCCCGTGTCCCCTAGGGTAGGTACCCTCACATGTTCTCCCCGTGTCCCCTAGGGTAGGTACCCTCAGCTCACATGTTCTCCCCGTGTCCACTATGGTAGGTACCCTCACATGTTCTCCCCGTGTCCCCTAGGGTAGGTACCCTCACATGTTCTCCCCGTGTCCCCTAGGGTAGGTACCCTCACAAAAACATGCAGTTGTAATCCTGGTCTCTAAACTACCTCCCCCTGGCCAGCCGGGGCGCCTGATGGAGGGGAAAGGAACTGGTCGGAATAACGTGTTCCTTCCACGCGCTACGTCCGGCCAGGGAAACTCCCCCCTGTCAGGTGAAAAGAAGCAGCTTGGACTCCTCATGCATAGAAGGAAGCATGAGGTCAGTTTTCGCCATTGAGAATGCATTTGGCGTTTAAATTAAATAACTCAGAAACTATAAAACATTTCAAAGTAAAAAGTTCCAGCATGTGTCTCCACAGTCAGCTGAATTATAAAAAATCACACCCGTGTGAACTGAGTGGTGTAAGGTCTTATATAGCCTGTCTGACGTAATGAAATCATGTCTGACGTAATGAAATCATGTCTGACGTAATGAAATCACACCCGTGTGAACTGAGTGGTATAAGGTCTTATATAGCCTGTCTGACGTAATTAAATCATGTCTGACGTAATGAAATCACACCCGGGTGAACAGGGTGAACATAGCAACCATGCTCATTTTTTCTGCACAGAAAAAAAACCCTGTTCACCCGGGTGAACAGGGTGAACATAGCAACCATGCTCATTTTTTGCGCACTAACAAAGCCAGTTGTAGGAGTTGTTTACACCACTCAAAAATCACACCCGTGTGAACTGAGTGGTGTAAGGTCTTATATAGCCTGTCTGACGTAATGAAATTGATTGATTGATTGAAGAATTTATTAACAGTTTGCAGAATTACAGTACATTTCAAGCACAAACTCAATACAAAGGCTGTTAACTGTGAGTGGACGACCCAATTAAGCATTACACTTGTTTCCAATAGGGTCCACCATGTTCAAATCATCAAAACATTTAGAGACGTACAAATAGACACTTCTATAGACAGAACAGGAATTCATCATAAAGGAGGTAAAAAGGGAAAAGAAACATATACAGTGAGGGGAAAAAAAGGGTGGGCGGTGGGGGGGATTCACGTTCAGCTCCTTGAATTTGTTTGTTTTCCTTGGAGGAGCTGCGTTGGGTCCCCAAGTCGGCTCCGTGGCCGTACCTTGAGTTGGCTGTGTGGCCGTGACCGTCTCTTGTGTTGTCCTTGCGATGGGTCCCCAAGTCGGCTCAGTGGCCATACCATGAGTTGGCTGTGTGGCCGTGACCGTCTCTTGTGTTGTCCTTGCGTTCATGTTTGAGGGATTCCGATTTTACAGGGGCCAGTTTCGAATTGCAGCCGTCCGTAGGTGCCCTTTGAGAGCGGTTTTGAAAGAGTCAAGGGATTCGCATGTCTTAATGACAGTTGGTAGGGCGTTCCACATTTTGGTGGCATAGGAGCGAAAAGAATTTAGTCATGTCATGTCTGACGTAATGACGTAATGAAATCACACCCGGGTGAACAGGGTGAACATAGCAACCATGCTCATTTTTTCTGCACAGAAAAAAAACCCTGTTCACCCGGGTGAACAGGGTGAACATAGCAACCATGCTCATTTTTTGCGCACTAACAAAGCCAGTTGTAGGAGTGGTTTACACCACTCAAAAAATGTGAATGGATTTTCTAGGTGAAAGTGATTTTTGGGCAGTTTTGCGTGGGCTCTCAAAGTGTTAAAGGACCAACCTATCTTCATATAATAGGTCCTCACTAATAATCATGATAAAATGGCTAAAATTCTACTCGGTCTGTGTCTCATAGGAGGGCTGTGGGCAGTTCAGAAACCGTCTTCCAGTGACATCATCGATGGGGAATACAAGCTAATATAAACTGCAGGCTTTCTAGTCCTGAAAAGTTGCAATGCGAAAATGGAAGCCATCGTTCTCACGATAATGAAAATCTAAACATTTTTGTAGAACAATCTTGTTTAAAAAAAATCTGCCTAATGATGATGTCACTGGAAGACGGTTTCTAAACTGCCCACAGCCCTCCTATGAGACACAGACTGAGTAGAAAAGAATCGTGCCATTTTATCATGATTTTTAGTGAGGACCTATTATATGAAGATATCGGTAGGTTGAAAAGTGGTGAAGTGGTCCTTTAAATAAACAGTTGCTAAGTTTGGTTCGGTTCGGTTCTTTTTTCCCACTTAATATTGAACCAGTTCAGAGTGTTTCCACTGAACATTAATGTGTTCAGAACGCTAAAAGTTGGTTCGGAACTGGAACCAAGAATTAGCCGCCAGTTCCGTGAAAGCACCAACGTTCCAGAAGAATCTAGAACGGAACCAGTTCTAGGACCAAAGTTGTTTTGGTGGAAAAGGCGCCAGGGTGTTGCTGAGGACTGGGAACATTTCAACTAGTTTTATACTTGTTTTTACCACATCATAGACTTAATAGTAAAGAAAGAGGCGAACATTCAATGAAAACATCAGATCTACAGGCTGACAATGCGTTGCAATGTGACACGTGAGCTTGAAGATCGGCTATTTTTGGCGAAGATATTTGGTGTAGAGGGAAAAATGAGCAGACCAAATACAAAGCCAAAGGTCAAGTGTATTAAGTATGGATGGTTTAACCCATTCTGGAAGGGAACCCCTTTTGGTGTTATAACTAAGCATTATGTTATACTTTAGCTATTGAAAAATAGCAGATCTACAAGCTCATAGCGTGCCACCGAGTTGCGCGCTACGAGCCTGTAGGTCTGCTATTTTTGAAAAATCATGAAAATGCGACACAAATCTTTGAATATATATTTTTTCAGAAGACTTATTTTAAAATTTCGACGTCAGGCCTAAATGGATTAAGTGGTTCAATCCAACATATTAATAGAGAAGGTGAGACAAAGAAACATATATATTACACAACACTAATGATAGTGTGGATGGGCAGATGTTTCCTTTTTTAAATCTGTTTAATGGATTTTATTTTTATTTTTTCCCCTCCCATGTGAGGTCATTATTCATAAACATACATTTGTGTACATATGTAATGCATAATTAAATACCGCACACTTCCCACCCGTCCACCCAATATATCAGGGTGCCCAAAAGGTAGATCATAAAGATCATAAATATGTAATTTAAACATTTTAAAATAAATCAGCTTCAGTCGGCTCAAACCCACAATGCAATATTTAGTTTTCAAGATTGATTGATTTTTGAAATATTTATTAACAGTTTGCAGAATTACAGTACATTTCAAGCACAAACTCAATACAAAGACTGTTAACTGTGAGTGGACGACTCAATTAAGCATTACACAAGTTTTCAATTCATCAAAACATTTAGAGACATTAATAGACACTTCTATATAGTCAAAGAACAGAACGGGAATTCATCATAAAGAGTGTTACTGTGCACAAACGTCGGCAGCATTACACATTACAAATGTAAAAAAATCAATTTCTCCCTCTATTTCCCGTTCCAAGTGCATTAGTCTTATATGCAACGCCATTGCGGCTATTCCAAAGACCCCTCGGTTGCATATTTAAACTATTTTCAGCAATGGTATAATAGTTTTTTTCTGTGGGTAGATCTTGTTGAGCTGGACATTTTAAAAGTAGCTCTCAAGTCAAAAAGGTGTGGCCACCCCTGGGCTATACCCACCCACACTTACACGTTGCACCCCTGCACTATACCCACCCACACTTACCCGTTGCACCCCTGCACTATACCCACCCACACTTACCCGTTGCTCCCCTGGGCTATACCCACCCACACTTACACGTTGCACCCCTGCACTATACCCACCCACACTTACCCGTTGCTCCCCTGCACTATACCCACCCACACTTACCCGTTGCACCCCTGCACTATACCCACCCACACTTACCCGTTGCACCCCTGGGCTATACCCACCCACACTTACCCGTTGCACCCCTGGGCTATACCCACCCACACTTACCCGTTGCTCCCCTGCACTATACCCACCCACACTTACCCGTTGCACCCCTGGGCTATACCCACCCACACTTACCCGTTGCTCCCCTGCACTATACCCACCCACACTTACCCGTTGCACCCCTGGGCTATACCCACCCACACTTACCCGTTGCTCCCCTGCACTAAACCCACCCACACTTACCCGTTGCTCCCCTGCACTATACCCACCCACACTTACCCGTTGCACCCCTGCACTATACCCACCCACACTTACCCGTTGCTCCCCTGCACTATACCCACCCACACTTACCCGTTGCACCCCTGGGCTATACCCACCCACACTTACCCGTTGCTCCCCTGGGCTATACCCACCCACACTTACCCGTTGCACCCCTGGGCTATACCCACCCACACTTACCCGTTGCTCCCCTGCACTATACCCACCCACACTTACCCGTTGCACCCCTGGGCTATACCCACCCACACTTACCCGTTGCACCCCTGCACTATACCCACCCACACTTACCCGTTGCACCCCTGCACTATACCCACCCACACTTACCCGTTGCTCCCCTGCACTATACCCACCCACACTTACCCGTTGCACCCCTGCACTATACCCACCCACACTTACCCGTTGCTCCCCTGCACTAAACCCACCCACACTTACCCGTTGCACCCCTGCACTATACCCACCCACACTTACCCGTTGCTCCCCTGCACTAAACCCACCCACACTTACCCGTTGCTCCCCTGCACTAAACCCACCCACACTTACCCGTTGCACCCCTGCACTAAACCCACCCACACTTACCCGTTGCACCCCTGGGCTATACCCACCCACACTTACCCGTTGCTCCCCTGGGCTATACCCACCCACACTTACCCGTTGCACCCCTGGGCTATACCCACCCACACTTACCCGTTGCACCCCTGGGCTATACCCACCCACACACTTACCCGTTGCACCCCTGGGCTATACCCACCCCCACACTTACCCGTTGCACCCCTGCACTATACCCACCCACACTTACCCGTTGCACCCCTGGGCTATACCCACCCACACTTACCCGTTGCACCCCTGGGCTATACCCACCCACACTTACCCGTTGCTCCCCTGCACTATACCCACCCACACTTACCCGTTGCACCCCTGCACTATACCCACCCACACTTACCCGTTGCACCCCTGCACTAAACCCACCCACACTTACCCGTTGCTCCCCTGCACTAAACCCACCCACACTTACCCGTTGCTCCCCTGCACTATACCCACCCACACTTACCCGTTGCTCCCCTGCACTAAACCCACCCACACTTACCCGTTGCTCCCCTGCACTATACCCACCCACACTTACCCGTTGCTCCCCTGCACTAAACCCACCCACACTTACCCGTTGCACCCCTGGGCTATACCCACCCACACTTACCCGTTGCACCCCTGGGCTATACCCACCCACACTTACCCGTTGCACCCCTGGGCTATACCCACCCACACTTACCCGTTGCACCCCTGGGCTATACCCACCCACACTTACCCGTTGCACCCCTGGGCTATACCCACCCACACTTACCCGTTGCTCCCCTGCACTATACCCACCCACACTTACCCGTTGCTCCCCTGCACTATACCCACCCACACTTACCCGTTGCACCCCTGCACTAAACCCACCCACACTTACCCGTTGCACCCCTGGGCTATACCCACCCACACTTACCCGTTGCTCCCCTGCACTATACCCACCCACACTTACCCGTTGCTCCCCTGCACTATACCCACCCACACTTACCCGTTGCTCCCCTGCACTATACCCACCCACACTTACCCGTTGCACCCCTGCACTAAACCCACCCACACTTACCCGTTGCTCCCCTGGGCTATACCCACCCACACTTACCCGTTGCTCCCCTGGGCTATACCCACCCACACTTACCCGTTGCTCCCCTGGGCTATACCCACCCACACTTACCCGTTGCACCCCTGGGCTATACCCACCCACACTTACCCGTTGCACCCCTGGGCTATACCCACCCACACTTACCCGTTGCTCCCCTGGGCTATACCCACCCACACTTACCCGTTGCTCCCCTGGGCTATACCCACCCACACTTACCCGTTGCTCCCCTGGGCTATACCCACCCACACTTACCCGTTGCACCCCTGGGCTATACCCACCCACACTTACCCGTTGCACCCCTGGGCTATACCCACCCACACTTACCCGTTGCACCCCTGGGCTATACCCACCCACACTTACCCGTTGCTCCCCTGGGCTATACCCACCCACACTTACCCGTTGCACCCCTGCACTATACCCACCCACACTTACCCGTTGCACCCCTGCACTATACCCACCCACACTTACCCGTTGCACCCCTGCACTATACCCACCCACACTTACCCGTTGCACCCCTGGGCTATACCCACCCACACTTACCCGTTGCACCCCTGGGCTATACCCACCCACACTTACCCGTTGCACCCCTGGGCTATACCCACCCACACTTACCCGTTGCACCCCTGGGCTATACCCACCCACACTTACCCGTTGCTCCCCTGGGCTATACCCACCCACACTTACCCGTTTCACCCCTGCACTAAACCCACCCACACTTACCCGTTGCTCCCCTGGGCTATACCCACCCACACTTACCCGTTGCACCCCTGGGCTAAACCCACCCACACTTACCCGTTGCACCCCTGCACTATACCCACCCACACTTACCCGTTGCACCCCTGCACTAAACCCACCCACACTTACCCGTTGCACCCCTGGGCTATACCCACCCACACTTACCCGTTGCACCCCTGCACTATACCCACCCACACTTACCCGTTGCACCCCTGGGCTATACCCACCCACACTTACCCGTTGCACCCCTGGGCTATACCCACCCACACTTACCCGTTGCACCCCTGCACTATACCCACCCACACTTACCCGTTGCACCCCTGCACTAAACCCACCCACACTTACCCGTTGCACCCCTGCACTATACCCACCCACACTTACCCGTTGCACCCCTGGGCTATACCCACCCACACTTACCCGTTGCACCCCTGGGCTATACCCACCCACACTTACCCGTTGCACCCCTGGGCTATACCCACCCACACTTACCCGTTGCACCCCTGGGCTATACCCACCCACACTTACCCGTTGCACCCCTGGGCTATACCCACCCACACTTAGCCGTTGCTCCCCTGGGCTATACCCACCCACACTTACCCGTTGCACCCCTGCACTATACCCACCCACACTTACCCGTTGCACCCCTGGGCTATACCCACCCACACTTACCCGTTGCACCCCTGGGCTATACCCACCCCCACACTTACCCGTTGCAACCCTGGGCTATACCCACCCACACTTACCCGTTGCACCCCTGCACTATACCCACCCACACTTACCCGTTGCACCCCTGCACTATACCCACCCACACTTACCCGTTGCACCCCTGCACTATACCCACCCCCACACTTACCCGTTGCACCCCTGGGCTATACCCACCCACACTTACCCGTTGCTCCCCTGGGCTATACCCACCCACACTTACCCGTTGCACCCCTGGGCTATACCCACCCACACTTACCCGTTGCACCCCTGGGCTATACCCACCCACACTTACCCGTTGCTCCCCTGGGCTATACCCACCCACACTTACCCGTTGCACCCCTGGGCTATACCCACCCACACTTACCCGTTGCACCCCTGGGCTATACCCACCCACACTTACCCGTTGCTCCCCTGGGCTATACCCACCCACACTTACCCGTTGCTCCCCTGGGCTATACCCACCCACACTTACCCGTTGCTCCCCTGGGCTATACCCACCCACACTTACCCGTTGCACCCCTGGGCTATACCCACCCACACTTACCCGTTGCACCCCTGCACTATACCCACCCCCACACTTACCCGTTGCACCCCTGGGCTATACCCACCCACACTTACCCGTTGCTCCCCTGGGCTATACCCACCCACACTTACCCGTTGCACCCCTGGGCTATACCCACCCACACTTACCCGTTGCTCCCCTGGGCTATACCCACCCACACTTACCCGTTGCTCCCCTGGGCTATACCCACCCACACTTACCCGTTGCACCCCTGCACTATACCCACCCCCACACTTACCCGTTGCACCCCTGGGCTATACCCACCCACACTTACCCGTTGCTCCCCTGGGCTATACCCACCCACACTTACCCGTTGCACCCCTGGGCTATACCCACCCACACTTACCCGTTGCACCCCTGGGCTATACCCACCCACACTTACCCGTTGCTCCCCTGGGCTATACCCACCCACACTTACCCGTTGCACCCCTGGGCTATACCCACCCACACTTACCCGTTGCACCCCTGGGCTATACCCACCCACACTTACCCGTTGCTCCCCTGCACTATACCCACCCACACTTACCCGTTGCTCCCCTGGGCTAAACCCACCCACACTTACCCGTTGCTCCCCTGCACTATACCCACCCACACTTACCCGTTGCTCCCCTGGGCTATACCCACCCACACTTACCCGTTGCACCCCTGGGCTATACCCACCCACACTTACCCGTTGCACCCCTGGGCTATACCCACCCACACTTACCCGTTGCTCCCCTGCACTATACCCACCCACACTTACCCGTTGCTCCCCTGCACTATACCCACCCACACTTACCCGTTGCTCCCCTGGGCTATACCCACCCACACTTACCCGTTGCTCCCCTGGGCTATACCCACCCACACTTACCCGTTGCTCCCCTGCACTATACCCACCCACACTTACCCGTTGCTCCCCTGCACTATACCCACCCACACTTACCCGTTGCTCCCCTGGGCTATACCCACCCACACTTACCCGTTGCTCCCCTGGGCTATACCCACCCACACTTACCCGTTGCACCCCTGGGCTATACCCACCCACACTTACCCGTTGCTCCCCTGCACTAAACCCACCCACACTTACCCGTTGCACCCCTGCACTATACCCACCCACACTTACCCGTTGCTCCCCTGGGCTATACCCACCCACACTTACCCGTTGCACCCCTGCACTAAACCCACCCACACTTACCCGTTGCACCCCTGCACTAAACCCACCCACACTTACCCGTTGCTCCCCTGGGCTATACCCACCCACACTTACCCGTTGCACCCCTGCACTATACCCACCCACACTTACCCGTTGCACCCCTGCACTATACCCACCCACACTTACCCGTTGCACCCCTGCACTATACCCACCCACACTTACCCGTTGCACCCCTGCACTATACCCACCCACACTTACCCGTTGCTCCCCTGGGCTAAACCCACCCACACTTACCCGTTGCTCCCCTGCACTATACCCACCCACACTTACCCGTTGCACCCCTGCACTAAACCCACCCACACTTACCCGTTGCACCCCTGCACTATACCCACCCACACTTACCCGTTGCACCCCTGCACTAAACCCACCCACACTTACCCGTTGCACCCCTGCACTAAACCCACCCACACTTACCCGTTGCACCCCTGCACTAAACCCACCCACACTTACCCGTTGCTCCCCTGGGCTATACCCACCCACACTTACCCGTTGCACCCCTGCACTATACCCACCCACACTTACCCGTTGCTCCCCTGCACTATACCCACCCACACTTACCCGTTGCACCCCTGCACTAAACCCACCCACACTTACCCGTTGCACCCCTGCACTAAACCCACCCACACTTACCCGTTGCTCCCCTGCACTATACCCACCCACACTTACCCGTTGCACCCCTGCACTATACCCACCCACACTTACCCGTTGCTCCCCTGCACTATACCCACCCACACTTACCCGTTGCACCCCTGCACTATACCCACCCACACTTACCCGTTGCTCCCCTGCACTATACCCACCCACACTTACCCGTTGCACCCCTGCACTAAACCCACCCACACTTACCCGTTGCACCCCTGCACTATACCCACCCACACTTACCCGTTGCACCCCTGCACTAAACCCACCCACACTTACCCGTTGCACCCCTGCACTAAACCCACCCACACTTACCCGTTGCACCCCTGCACTAAACCCACCCACACTTACCCGTTGCTCCCCTGGGCTATACCCACCCACACTTACCCGTTGCACCCCTGCACTATACCCACCCACACTTACCCGTTGCTCCCCTGCACTATACCCACCCACACTTACCCGTTGCACCCCTGCACTAAACCCACCCACACTTACCCGTTGCACCCCTGCACTAAACCCACCCACACTTACCCGTTGCTCCCCTGCACTATACCCACCCACACTTACCCGTTGCACCCCTGCACTATACCCACCCACACTTACCCGTTGCTCCCCTGCACTATACCCACCCACACTTACCCGTTGCACCCCTGCACTATACCCACCCACACTTACCCGTTGCACCCCTGCACTATACCCACCCACACTTACCCGTTGCTCCCCTGCACTATACCCACCCACACTTACCCGTTGCACCCCTGCACTATACCCACCCACACTTACCTGTTGCTCCCCTGGGCTATACCCACCCACACTTACCTGTTGCTCCCCTGGGCTATACCCACCCACACTTACCCGTTGCTCCCCTGCACTATACCCACCCACACTTACCCGTTGCACCCCTGCACTATACCCACCCACACTTACCCGTTGCTCCCCTGGGCTATACCCACCCACACTTACCCGTTGCACCCCTGGGCTATACCCACCCACACTTACCCGTTGCACCCCTGGGGTAAACCCACCCACACTTACCCGTTGCACCCCTGGGCTATACCCACCCACACTTACCCGTTGCACCCCTGGGCTATACCCACCCACACTTACCCGTTGCACCCCTGGGCTATACCCACCCACACTTACCCGTTGCACCCCTGGGCTATACCCACCCACACTTACCCGTTGCACCCCTGGGCTATACCCACCCACACTTACCCGTTGCTCCCCTGGGCTATACCCACCCACACTTACCCGTTGCTCCCCTGGGCTATACCCACCCACACTTACCCGTTGCACCCCTGCACTATACCCACCCACACTTACCCGTTGCACCCCTGGGCTATACCCACCCACACTTACCCGTTGCAGAAACAATACTGCAAGAACGAAAAATAAAGCAAAAAGAATTAATAAATGGTAGTAAAAAATAGAACTGAAATAAAATACATTGCTTAGAAATTTGGCAAACAATATTTGCGTTAGCCATGTCGGTCAGCAGTAGCATGCCTAAAGTTACAGATATCTCACCAAGAGTTAATTTGTACATGAGTTAATTTGAACATGAGTTAATTTGTACATGAGTTCATTTGTACATGAGTTCATTTGTACATGAGTTCATTTGTACATGAGTTCATTTGTACATGAGTTCATTTGTACATGAGTTCATTTGAACATGAGTTCATTTGAACATGAGTTCATTTGTACATGAGTTCATTTGAACATGAGTTCATTTGTACATGAGTTCATTTGTACATGAGTTCATTTGAACATGAGTTCATTTGTACATGAGTTCATTTGAACATGGGTTCATTTGTACATGAGTTCATTTGTACATGAGTTCATTTGTACATGAGTTCATTTGTACATGAGTTCATTTGAACATGAGTTCATTTGAACAATAAGAGAGGAAGGAAAAGAGTAGAGGGGAGAAAAATAGTGAGGGGAGATTTTTTTTTATAAACAAGATTTATATATAAATATATGTATTTATTAGCGGTGTAACGATATAGTCGAAGTATATCGAAATGTAACAAATGCAACAAAAACCTGCACTATCCACATGTTTCACAAAGACTTAATTTCTTTGATAAATAGTTACTGTATCGATTTCAAATCATTGAATCGTATCATATTGTATCGTCATAATAAACCAATATCGTATCGTCAACCATGCATCGTTATATGTATCATATCGCTGTTAACCCATTTTGGGCGGGAACCCCTTTTGGTGTTTTTACACCAAAAGGGGTTCTCCTTTTGGTGTAAAGCTATTGAAAAGCTATTGACTGACATAGAAACATAGATTTTTCAGAAAACTGTCAGGATGTAGAAGACATTTTTAGAATCTGATCTCAGGTCAAAATGGGTTAAAATGTATCGTTACACCCCTAATATTTATATTATCCTGAGAAAAAATGGTTTCCATTTTCACATTGCATCTTTTCAGGAATAGAAGCAGTGTTGTTTTCGTCGACTAAAACTAAGACTAAAAATGTTCGTCGACTACCTTTTTTCACTGACGAAAACTAAATGGAAACTACATGAAAACTAAGCCATGATGACTAAAACTAAGACTAAATATAACAAATAAAAACTAGACTAAAATGTTAGGAAGGGACTAGTGGACAAGAGATCCAGTATAAGTCATTTTACACTTGGTTGCATGCTGAAAATAGCCGATCTACAAGCTCACAACGCGTCGCAGCGCGACGCGTTGTGAGCTTGTAGATCGGCTATTTTCAGCAAGTGAAAAAAACAGTCATTACGACAGCATCAAGGCCCGCCAAAATACATTTTGTTCGACTAAATCAAAAAACAACACTGAATAGAAAGCCTGCAATTTCTATTAGCTTGGATTCCCCATCGATGATGTCACTGGACTGAGTAGAGGGAAAAAAAGTGGTATTTTATCATGAACATTAGTGAGGACCAATTATATGAGGTAAAAGTGGTGAAGTGGTTGTTTATTTATTTTTTCATGAATCCTCCAATATTAATTGCCCTTTCCTTTCAAATTATTCCATTTAATGACCCTGTTATTATTGTTGGCATATTACTGATAGATATTCCTAATACTATATTGTAAAATCATAGCAGCCAATAGACACTAAATATTATCTATATGACTTTGCTAATTATTGATTATTATTAGACAGTAGAATGTATCCATAACACCATAATCATCATCATCATCATCATAATCATAATCATCGTCATCTACATGTTCATTGCCCTTGACAACACAACAATCATATTTAAAATCTACTGATATTGCCCTTTAAAGGGATAGTTCAGATTTTTTTAACTTAAGTTGTATGAAATACTTGCCATTAATATAGTGGTTGCAACTGTATTAATTGATTGCCCGAGTCCCATGGTGGGAGTTCTGCTCTGGTTTTGGTCAATATTAAGTAGTTCCGGTCATTTTGTGGGGGGCACTGGGGCCACGCAGTAAAAGTAAATTAATCCACAAAACGAACGTAATTTGTATTGTTGACCTATTTCTAAAATATTAGCGTGACTTTCGTTCAACTTTGACCACTCTATCACATGGAACTATTTTTTGGGCATAGTGATATGGACACAAAAAACATAGTTCTGTGTGATAGAGGGGTAAAAAAAGAACGGAAGTTGCACTAATATTTTAGAAATATGTCAACAATACAAATGACGTTAGTTTTGTGGATTAATTTACTTTTACTGCGTGGCCCCCAGTGCCCCCCACAAAATTACCGGAACTACTTGATATTTCACCAAAACCAGAGCAGAACTCCCACCATGGGACTCGGGCAATCAATTAATACAGTTGCAACCACTATATTAATGGCAAGTATTTCATACAACTTAAGTTAAAAAAATCTGAACTATCCCTTTAATGTTGCAATAGTTTAGTCTTTATCATCATCATCATCATCATCATCATCATCATCATCATCATCATCATCATCATCATCATCATCATCATCATCATCATCATCATCATCATCATCATGTCTAACTACGTGGTTCCGGAGTTACATTGACCTTCCATGGTA
Source organism: Electrona antarctica (assembly GCF_951216825.1). NCBI lineage: Eukaryota > Metazoa > Chordata > Actinopteri > Myctophiformes > Myctophidae > Electrona > Electrona antarctica. Next base: position 4,211,599 of record NC_136812.1, on the reverse strand, counting down.
ATATCTTCAGAGGGAGAGTACCAATGAATGTGCCAATGAATGGAAGGAGTGTGTCAGTGAAGGTGTGTGTGAAGGTGTGTATGTGTGTGTTGGTGTCAGGATCAGAGAACGACAGCTTTCCTTCACTCCAGTCCAGCTGGACTCTGATCCTCTGAGGTCTCTGCTTCAATGGGAGACGAGTGGCTGACCCTGGTCTGGAGGAGAGTGCCGAGTGAACACCATTATAGAATAGAGTTCCTTTCCATAAAAATATGCTCCACTCTTGACCCCCTCCGTCTCCCTTCCTCTGGTAGGAGTCTGCTAACACACCCAGTGTCCAGTTTTCATTGTCCCCAACCTCAACATCCCAGCTGTGAGTCCCTGAGTTCAAGCCCTCAGAACCCAGGACCAGTGCATTGTAGTCAAACCTCTCTGTGTTGTCGGGAAGCTGCCGTTCCTCTGCACGTCTCACGCTGATCAGATCGTCACACAGGGTGTATGACCGATGGGCAGTGTTGGGGTCCAGGATGACGGGAGTGTAGGAGACAATGTCCTTCATCTTGTTCCAGACTCTGTAGGTCAGGTTGCCCAGGTGTTTGGACACGTCTATCAGTGCCCCCGAGACCGGCTGTGGGTCCGGCGGTGTGAGCTGGACTCTCTCCATGGTGGTCTTGTAGTTCTGCAGGAATGAGACGTGTTCTGCTTTCAGCTGCTCCTCTGTGGCTCTGATGTTGTTTGAAATGGTTGATATGTCTCTGTTCAGACCCTTAATCTTCATCTTCATCATCAGACTCTTCTGCTGCTCTTCCTCCCTCAGTGCAGTGAGGCCGGCCTCCTCTTCCTCTTGTAGAAACTGATGCATCTTCTTAAACCGTTTCTTCATCTGCCTCTCTGTGTGCCGGGCCTGGACCTTAATGTGTTCTGCTGTTTGGTCACACTTTGTTTTAACTTTATTAAAGACATTCAGTTTCTTCTGTAAAGGCTTCAGTGATTTCTCGACCTCCTCCTTGTGATCCATCTTACAAACGGGACATGCCTTTGTTTCCTTCTTCCCCCACCATTCCTGCAGACAGGCTTTGCAGAAGCTGTGGCTACACGACAGGATAACAGGATCTTTATAGATATCGTGACACACGGGACAGGAACAATCCTCTTCTGAGAGAGACGACTTGGATGCCATTTTGTCTTAGATGCAAATAAATACTATATTGCTAGCGAGCTAAAATTGCGCGTTTTATCCAAACCATGGAGAGCTCCGTAGATTTCGAGTTATTCAGCTTTTTAGTCAGTCTGTATAAAGGGAGGTGAACGGCAGCGCGGTTGGGTCAGTGTTCCCTCCTGTAGCTGTGGATGAAAAGGCAGTCTGTCTGCTCGCACTGGAAGGTGTGAGTTTGATCTTTAGGTTTGAATGAATCTTATCGTATGTCTCTTTGTTAGTGCCGACAGTACGTTTCTGTTTCGTTCTCTCTATCTGCTGAGTTCCATAAGTAGTGCAGGAACAAAAGCCCCAAAAGTTGACTATACCCCTCCCCGAGGTATAACAAAACGGGACATAGTTTTTTCATATCTTTAGGATGTCCCGTTCATGAAATGGATTGTCCCGAGATTTACTTTTACTGCAAAAGTCTTAAAATTGATCCATGAAGTGACTCACCACATAGGCAATAAAAAACGCCTATCTGAAAGAGAGAGTTCCAAGTAAATCCTCTGTCATTTACCTGCTGTTTGTTTTTACATCATACTTGCACAAATTGTCTACAGGTAGTGTGCCTACATCCCAGAACAATCAGAATGCCAATATTTGGTTCTAATGTGAATCAGCAGCCTTTTATATAAGGCCTTAAATAGGCGGAAATAGCAAAAAGTTTACTTTTCTGACATTCACTTGTAATGTTGGTCCTACTATTTATCAACAAAATGTGACATTGTTTTTTCATATCTTTAAGATGTCCTCTTCATGAAATGGATGGTCAGAAGTTTTACTTTTACTGCAAAAGTCATTAAATCCATCCATGAAGTGATCCCCACTGAAAGAAACGCCTACCCCCCCCCACACACACACACACACACACACACACACACACAGACACACAGACACACAGACACACACACACACACACACACACACACACACACACACACACACACACACACACACACACACACACACAAACAAATATTATATATTTTTATGTTTACATGGAAATTCGAATGTATTATTTTACTGTCCAATGACACAGGCCAAGTTATTGTGGAACATCCTAGTTGGATATTTCTGATGTGAAATGGCACAAGGGACCCCCACAAAAAGTCCACCCCAAAATGGTGCCCTTTTCTGGGGGTTGGGCACCTTCACCCTCAGTGCTCTCTGCCCCCAGGATGCCAATATTTGGTTCTATTGTGAATAAGCAACCGTTTATATAAGGCCTTATTGTGACCGCAGGTCGCGTTTACTATGAAATCGTACATTTTTGTCCGTCAGTCAGTGTAACACTCTAAATCCCCATACATGGGAAAGCCCCAATATATGGTGCCCAGGTCTCATAACATCACGTGGCATCGGAGATCCCTGATGTCATAGTAAATACAACCTGATGTCGCAATTAAGCCCATACAGTATATGGAGATCCCTGATGTATCAATATTGGCCAGCAACTCTACATCTGACCTCAAACAGCGCCCGGCAGTCGGCGAAAACTAGAGTTCTCAACAGGCCTGAAAATGAAGGCCCAGCTCATGGGCCATCATCAAACCCTTACCCTTTACACTCAAGACACTGCCCCCGCTGCCACCCTTAGATCTATATGGAGCTGACCTGTTCTGACATTCCATATGTTGATCTGACCTCATCAAACCCTGTACACTCAAGACATGCTCCATATATGGCCAGTACAGAATTCATTCCATATGTTGATCTTACCCCCCATGCCAAAGCGCCAGCGCTCGCTCAGCAGTCACCCAGGTGGATGTGTGCACGTCACCTCGCCCTTTATGACGTGGTCGCTTCTCACCCTCAGGCGTCTTACTGGTTATAAGTGGATCTATCTATCTATCTATCTATCTATCTATCTATCTATCTATCTATCTATCTAACAGTTTTCTTTTCAAGAGTTACTTCTAAATGTTCTAATCCTGATCTAATACTGTAAAATGCCTATACAAACTTAATAACAGGAAATATATTTTGATGCCATGTTTTTAGTTTACTCACATTCATGTGGAATCTAAGGATGTTTCTGTCTTGAGCCTATGCCTCAAAACAGCTGGAATGACAAAATATTGTTATATAAGGCAACATTGTTGTATGCTAGATGTATAGGTGTGAGTGAGGCCTAACGTCTTATATGGTACTACATATAAATCAGCAGCTTATTCTCAATGTCATCTTGAGCATTGTGGGGGGAACTGACTGACTGGGGCCAAATTGGTTTCCATAAACTGCTGATTTTTGATTATTCATTAATAATGGCACACACGGGGGCACGGTGGCACAGTTGGTAGTGCTGTCGCCTCACAGCTAGAAGGTCCTGGGTTCGATTCCCGCTCGGGGCGCTGTGGGTGCTGGCGGCGTGTTTCCTCCTCCGCGTCATCAGTGCCCATACCCGAGGCGGGGTTGGCGAAAGGGGCTTTCTGTGTGGAGTTTGCATGTTCTCCCCGTGTCCCCTAGGGTAGGTACCCTCACAAAAAACAAGCAGTAATCCTGGTCTCTAAACTGCCTCCCCCTGGCCAGCCGGGGTGCCTGATGGAGGGGAAAGGAACTGTTTGGAATAACATGTTACTTCCACGCGCTACGTCCAACCAGGGAAACTCCCACTGTCAGGTGTAAAGGAGCAACTTGGACACTCAGGCATGAAGGAAGCATGAGTTCAAGTCTGTTGCTCTCCCCATGTCCCCCATATATGGGGACTAGGTTGGCGGAGGGTGTGTAGAGCCCAGGATCACATTAGATATTTGACACAGGGGTGAAAAATGGGTTACAAAATTGTGGGATAAAAATTATTAAAAAGAAAAAAAGACACAAAGCTGTGAATTCTACAGCATTAAACCATACTGCATTTAGGCTATATGGACCTATAGAATACAACATTAATAATGTGTCATTCTTGATGCTTTCAGGTGTAGAGATATTAGGTCCATCTGAGAATAATAGATTCTATATGAATATGAATTAAGTGGCTGGGTAAAAACATATTGTCTCCACCAGGCCGAAAGGCATGGCATCTCTATGTTTTTCACCCTGTCTGTCCGTCCGCGTGTGTTCGTCATCTGTTCAATAAAGAAACAGTTCTTTCAGATTTTTCATATTCCATCCTGACTGGCTAAGATTGACTTCCAGCCCACAATAACCTGTAATTGGTCTGGCGGAGACCTGTACTCTTAAGTGTAACACCTATGATTCTAACCCAGAGTGCCTATAAAACCCTAGCCTGGCTAATAAGCCAGACTCAAATTGCCAGAGGCAATTGTTTTTGACAACAACTGATTCGTTCTGGCTTATTAGCCAGGCTAATAAAACCCTGCTCATGTAGGGTAGACACTACTGTCTACAGACACCTGTAGACACTGCGGTCACTGTATGCACTTTTTTTGGTGCAAAAAGTTAATTGAAGAATTGCATGACTTTTGCATTCAAAGTAAATAGATTGATGGTTGATACTGCAGTTTCTATGCTTTTGGCTATTTCTGCCTCTAATAAGGCCTTATATTAAAGCCTGCTGATTCACTATAGAACCAAATATTGGCATTTAGGTTGCTTTAGGATGTACCTGACTAGACCATCTGTGCAAGCATGACATAAAACCAACCATGCAGCAGGTAGAAAATGACTTGGATCTCCCTCTGTCATGATTGAGGCGTTTTTTCATTATGTGGTGAGTCACTTCATGGATTAATTTCATGACTTTTGCAGTAAAAGTAAAACTTGGGACAATCCATTTCATGAAGGGGACATCCTAAAGATATGAAAAAACTATGTCCCATTTAGTTATACCCCTGATAAAGAGTAGGACAAGTGAATGTTGCTCAGAAAAGTTAACTTTTTGCTATTTCCGCCTATTTAATACCTTATATAAAAGGCTGCTGATTCACAATAGAACCAGATATTGGCATTCTGATTGTGCTGGGATGTAGGCACACTACCTGTAGCCCATCTGTGCAAGTATGATGTAAAAACAATCAGCAGGTAGAAAATGACAGAGGATTTACTTGGAACTCCCTCTTTTAGGATATGCGTTTTTTTGCCTATGTGATGAGTCACTTCATGGATTAATTTCATGACTTTTGCAGTAAAAGTAAATCTCGGGACAATCCATTTCATGAAGGGGACATCCTAAAGATATGAAAAAACGTTGTCCCGTTTTGTTATACCTCGGGGAGGGGTACCTCAAAAACTAAGCCTCTTTTAGAGGGTTATTTCCTGCACTAAAGGGTGTTGCAATGTTCACTGACACGCACGCACACACACACACACACACACACACACACACACACACACACACACACACACACACACACACACGCACATGTGTGGATGCAGTCCAGACACACTCACACACACACAAGCATGCATATTAATAATACTCTGAGACAATGAATCAAATCTCGTAATCTCGGGCGTGGCGTCCTGGACAAAGACAGGGTAATCTCGTTATCTCTGGCGTGGCATCTAACCTGTTGCGGTGTCGGTCTGGCCCGACGCCAAGTACCTGAAGTCCAACGGATTTGGCAGAGGCAAGGAAGCAACCAGGTGCTCAGGAGGTGTGGCCTGGCTCCTTTGGCAGAGGCAAGGAAGCAACCAGGTGCTCAGGAGGTGTGGCCTGGCTCCATTGGCAGAGGCGAGGAAGCAACCAGGTGCTCAGGAGGTGTGGCCTGGCTCCATTGGCAGAGGCGAGGAAGCAACCAGGTGCTCAGGAGGTGTGGCCTGGCTCCATTGGCAGAGGCGAGGAAGCAACCAGGTGCTCAGGAGGTGTGGCCTGGCTCCATTGGCAGAGGCGAGGAAGCAACCAGGTGCTCAGGAGGTGTGGCCTGGCTCCAGCCCTGAGTCACTACCTGCACGCCCATTAAGAAAATAATGATGTTCTGGCGTTTCAGGTCTGGAGTCTCTCTGCCTACGACAGCGTCAGTGTCGTTCGAAAATCCGATCACAGCAGCTGATTGGCCATCAGCCCCGTCACTCAACCGCGTCGGACAACAAACACGGCTGCCCCCGCTGCGGTGACTCACGACCGTATCAATCTGGCTATTAAATCGGCGTATGATGAATAGTTTCTTTACAGGTTTTATAAACATCATCATCCGACATATTTTACCGCTTTTGTTCACATGCTAGTAGTGCTTGTTGGCTGTGTTTGTTTGGTTAGCAAACGGGTTAGCCATAGCCTCATGATTGACAACAACGTCATCTAACCACTACACTAATAATTCATGTTAAAGGTGTCAGACGGGCCCGGGGCCAAGTACCTGAAGTCCAACTCGCGGCTGCAGCAGAACCGCCACTCCTTCGTGGAGAAGACCAGCACACTGACCTCTAGTGGGGACAAGAGGAACCGCCACAGCTACATGGAGGCGGGACATGGCTCGGGACACGCCTCTTCTAAGGTTAGTAGTTTTTAGAGGGGCATGCCCAGCTTTGAACACAAACATTGGCTTGTGATTGGCTGTTCACCACATAGTGACGATTTGATTGGCTGAGCAAAGTACATATTGAAGATGAGAGTGAGGGTGGAAAAGTGAAGACGGCAAAAGTTATTGACCATTTGATGTAGTTGTGGAGAGGACTGTCGTTCATTTAGACTTAGAACTATTATACAAACTTTATTTATTCATTACGTTTTGTGAGCACAATATAAAGATTTAGTTAGTTAGCGCTTTATATTTCAGTTAACCAAAAATGTTAAGAGTGTTCTTTTTCCAGTTTTACTGAATATAAAGGCTCATTTATAGTCTGGATTTTCGGTGGTTAGGTGACCACCGAACTACAACATGACGTCACTGAGCCGCGGTGAAGAGCAAACCAAGGCCACCGCTCCAGCCCTTCTCTCTGTTTTTACTCACCACCGCTCAACGTTATTTCAGCTCCGGTAGTCAGCTCACCACCGGAGTGGTGGTCACCTCACCACCGGAAATCCAGACTATGAATGAGCCTTCAGACTACGTTTTTTTCCAATGGAAATATCCTAGAAAAACGAGGTCATAATAAATCGTGGACTAGACTATTTCACATTCAATGTTCTTTTTCCACAAATGAGTCTTGAAAAATGAGGGTCGTCTTATAATCAGAGTGGTCTTATATTGGGAACAATACGGTACTAAACCCTTTGCCTCCCTCCTCTGCAGTACGCCTACCTGAACCTGTCCAAGAGCCACTGGACTACGTTATAATCAGAGTGGTCTTATATTAGGGACAATACGGTACTAAACCCTTTGCCTCCCTCCTGCAGTACGCCTACCTGAACCTGTCCAAGAGGCACTGGACTACGTTATAATCAGAGTGGTCTTATATTGGGGACAATACGGTACTAAACCCTTTGCCTCCCTCCTCTGCAGTACGCCTACCTGAACCTGTCCAAGGGCCACTGGACTACGTTATAATCAGAGTGGTCTTATATTAGGGACAATACGGTACTAAACCCTTTGCCTCCCTCCTCTGCAGTACGCCTACCTGAACCTGTCCAAGAGCCACTGGACTACGTTATAATCAGAGTGGTCTTATATTGGGGACAATACGGTACTAAACCCTTTGCCTCCCTCCTCTGCAGTACGCCTACCTGAACCTGTCCAAGGGCCACTGGACTACGTTATAATCAGAGTGGTCTTATATTAGGGACAATACGGTACTAAACCCTTTGCCTCCCTCCTCTGCAGTACGCCTACCTGAACCTCTCCAAGAGCCACGGGACGCTGAGCGACGCCAAGTCCGTGGGCAACCTCAACGAGGTGCACCTGCTGCCCGACGAGCCCTCGTCGTCCCGCTACTTCCCGTCCAGCTGCCTGGACCTGACGGCGCCGGGCAGCCCCTCGGTGCACCGCAGCGAGCGCACGGCACCCGGGTGGGGAGGGGGCGGGGGCGGAGCCATGCGCTCCGAGAGGGAGAGCAACACGCTGGACTCGTCGTACCGCCGCGCCTCCTCGCGCCACAAAGCCTCGGAGGAGGCCCAGCAGGACGCCTCGGAGCAGGTATATCACTGTTGTTTTTGGCAGCACATTTTTTATTTTAGTTTTTAGTCATAGTCTTTGGAATAAAACTTATTTTAGTTTTAGTCATAGTCTTTGGAATATTTTAGACAGTCACCTGGAATGTTTTAGTGTTAGACTAGTTTTAGTCGACTAAATATCATAACATTTTAGTCGAGTAAATCTACAGTTGATTAGGTCGACTAAAATGTATTTTGGTGGGTCTTGATGCCGTCACTTTTTCTTTAAGTCTACACCAAATCTCTCACCAAAGATAGCAGATCTACAAGCTCACACCGCGGCACACTGTGACGTGTTGTGAGCTTGTAGATCATCAGTTTGGTGAACGTTCCCCTCAAGTGGTTAAACGTTGAAAGTTATTTTCAATCAATGTCCTTTAATGGAAATAATCTCAAATAGTCTTTCTCTCAAGTTTTCGATGGTGACCTTCTGTATCTCAGGGGGACAGATTTACACTTTTACATACCGTAATATGACATCACTGCGCAAAAAGCATGGAATACAGTTGTGTATATTACAGGAAACTCCCGTTAAACTTACCAACAAACTCCGGTAAACTCCTGTAATGTGCCATCACACCTGTATATTACCATATATTACTGTATATGCTGCTAAACTTGAGGTTTACGGGAAAATCCAGTGCCCATAATTGCCCGTTACCTCCTCTTTTCACGCAGTGTGAGATCCTAAAAGTGAACAATGTAATTCAATGAAACAGATTTACAGGGTTAGATTTACAGGGGTGACCTGAGTCAAAACCAACGTTGAGGACCACTTGTGCTAAACGCCTGAAATTAATCTCTTTCCAGGTGGACAACCCGCACTCCCTCTCAGCGCCACACGAGGCACTGGCGTACGGCCTGGGCTACACCAGCCCGTTCTCGTCTCAGCAGCGGCCGCACCGCCACTCCATGTACGTGCGTCGGGACCACCAGAGGACGCACGGCGGGGGGGAGGGCCTGGAGGTGGCGGCGGTGGGCGGCGGCGGCCAGGGCGGGGCGGGGGGGCTGCCCGGTAGGACCAGCAGCCTCCAGATGTTGTCCCCACAGCTGCAGCATCGCACGCTCCCCCGACACTCCTCCTCCTCCCGGGACGAGGACAGCAGGCGAGGAGAGGTCAGTCACAGTGTTGTTTTTGGCAGCAAAGTTTGATTTTAGTTTTAGTCATAGTCTGTTGAATAGTTTTCATTTAGTTTTAGTCACATTTTAGTCACCTGGAATGTTTTAGTGTTTAGTCTAGTTTTAGATTTAAGATTTTACTCGACTAAATCTTCAGTTGATTTAGTCGACTAAAATGTATTTTTGGCAGGCTGTAATGCCGTCGTAATGACTGTTTTTACACTTGCTAAAAATAGTCGAGCTCACAACGCGTCGCGCTGCGATGCGTTGTGAGCTTGTAGATCTGCTATTTTCAGCATGCAACTAATTGTAAACTTATACTGGATCTCTTGTCCACTAGTCCATTCCTAACATTTTAGTCTAGTTTTTATTTGTTTGACGAAATTGTTTAGTATATTGAATTAGTTTTAGTCATCATAGCTTAGTTTCCATTTAGTTTCCATTTAGTTTTAGTAGGTTCAGGAAGAGCAAAAAAATAGAAGGTCTAAGGTCAGCCTAACGGCTTCAGAAAGAAGGTAGGAAGTCAGCACGCCGTTCTTTAAGCTCCCAGTAGTTTATTAGGAAATGGTCAGGACTCAGGAATCAACGTTTCGACCCCTCCAGGTCTTCATCAGGAATCAGTATAAAAGGTGTGTTTTATATACAGGTCGACAAGCTGTCTTTGCAATGAAGGTAATCAGAGTAGTCAAATGATACCTGTTTGAGTTTAGGGTTTTAACAAGTGAGGTATGAGTACAAAACATCAAGTGGGCGTATTGTATACGACAGCATATGGGCAGGTCAACCAAGGACTGTCTAAAGAGGACGAGACGCGAAGACCGTACGGGCGACGCCATGTTGCTTATGGTGCTCCATGGAAGGAAAGAAACATGCGCAGTTGAGACCAAGGAAGCTGAACGCGGAAGTGTTGGCTGCATATAGCCCATTGCGCATGTTTCTTTCCTTCCATGGAGCAACATGGCGTCGCCCGTACGACGCCATGTTGTCTTCGCGTCTCGTCCTTCTTAGACAGTCCTTGAGGTCAACAAGGAACAAGCTCTATTGCAAATAATGAGGGAAATCAAGCAAGACACGCCCACCGCATCTGAGAGGATATGGCTGCAATCAGCGTAACGGGCATATCAAGCTGAGGACTCTAATTATAGTGAAAGTAGTGACACTAGGGTGTAATGGATTTAGAAGATGAGAATACTAACTGTCTTTGTCAGGAGTTGTTTTCAAGCAGGACCCAAATGCAAGGAAGTCGGGATCTTAGTATTTATTCAAACAAAGACCTGCAGTAGCGCAACACTAGCAAACATAAAACAGACATGGAACTCAGGTGACAATACAATAATCCAACAGAGGACACAACCAAACACAGGGCTTAAATAGGCACAAGATTAACAGGACACAGGTGAACTCAAATCACATCAACACAAGGATTGGCTGAGGGGAAAACAAGACACAGGTGAAACAAAGAACCAACAATCAGGGAAGGTGAGACAAGGCAGGAAACTACTACAAAGGAGGACAGGAAACACAAAAGCATCACTTCAAAATAACATTCAGGAACACCAAACACAACACACGGAAGGCAGATCCTGACAATACCCCCCTTCAAAGGGGCGGATCCCCAGACGCCCCAAAAAAAACAACAAACGGGAGGTGGTCCGGCAGAGGGACCAGGGCACTGCACTGAGGGACAGGACTGAACTGGAGGGACAGGGCAAGACAGAGGGGTAGGGCGGAAACAGAACCGGACTAGAGCAAAGAGCCAGGGGCTGGGGACTAAGGCAGGGTGGAGAGGGGCTGGGGATGACTGACCAATACAGAACAGAGAGAAGGACAGAGGACACTGGCAAGGAAAAGGTGACGAGAAACGGGCAGAAAAGAGACAAGACCGAGTAGGAATCAAGTGGGCAAACACACAGACAGACATGCAGATAGGCACATAGACAAGCAGACAGGCATCAACTCAGACAAACCAACAGACAAACAGATTAACTGACACACAGGCAGGCAAGCGGACAAACAGGTGATCTCACACAACATCAGGCGGGAACGAAAGTCAGAGGGTAGACAGGAGGACTGGGGGGTAGACAGACGGACTAAAAGACTAGCAGACAAACTAGCAGACACACAGAGAGGGAGACAGGCAGACAAACAGAAAGGGAGAGCAGTAGGCAGACCAAGCGAACCCTCCATCAAAGGGCAGGACATTCCAGAACGGAACAGAGGAGGCTGGGAAGAGGAGGTAGCTTGGGGAACAAAGGGGCTGGCATACTGGGACACAGGGGAGAAAGGCTGCAAAACTGGGGAAGAAAGGTGGCCAGGGACAGGGCTAGAAATGGGACTATAGACTGTGCTGGGTCTAGGGCAAAAAGGCTGAAAAGGGCTGGGACATAATGGCTCAGGAGGACATGGAGACAGGGACTGGGGTAGCGGACACTGAGACAGGGGCATAGGGAGAGAAGAAAATTGGTCAGGTGGTTGAAGGGGTACTGGGAGAACACAACAGGCCTCACATGGCTTGGGAAACACTGGGAGGACAGAACAGGAGTCTGGTGGCTGAGGGGACACTGGAAGCACAGAACAGGGTTCCGGTGTCAGTGGGGACACTGGGAGGACAGAGCAAGGGTCTCGTGGTTCGGGGGACACTGAGAGGGCCGAACAAGGGTCTGGTGGCTGTGGGGAAACTGGGTTTGGTTCAACAGCAACAACCAGAGGCAGTTCAGAATGTTCAACGGGGGTGTCAGCAGGGTAAAGGGACAGGGTTCCTGGTAGAATGTCAACAGAGACAGCCAACAGGATGTCTGGCCGGGCGTCGGCATAGTCCGCTGGCAGAGCATCGGCGAGGAAAGTTGATGGGGATACAGGCACGACGTTGGTGATGGCGACGATCGGGTAAACATGAGGAACACAGGCGGGGGCAGACGAGGACACAGACTTACAGGCGGGGACAGACGAGGACACAGACTTACAGGCGGGGACAGACAGGATGTTGGCAAGACCAGCCAACACAATCTCAGGCAAAACTGGGGGCAGAGTCACTGTAGCGCTGGGCAGCAGTGGAGCCTCTTGAACACTGGGCAGTGACACACACTGGGCACTGGGTAGCAAGGACTCCAAGGCGCTGGGCAGCAAAGCATCCAGGACGCTGGGCAACAGGGAGCGTTGGCGGTGTCGGGAGCCATGGCGCTCACGCCCCCTTCTGGAGGTCCCACGGATTCCCCTGAACACGACCAAACGAGACCCCTCAAATGGGTCTTGGGCTGGAGTCGGCTCAGGGTAGACGGGTACGGAGTCATTACAGACAGGATCTGGGAACTTCACGGAACAGGCAGGTGTAGGGAGGGCCAACGAAGTGCAAGGCTGCAGAGTGTCAGCGGCACTGGACACAGTGACGCTGGGCAGCTCGGGGACGCTGGGCAGCTCGGGGACGCTGGGCAGCTCGGGGACGCTGGGCAGCACGGGGACGCTGGGCAGCAAGGGGACGCTGGGCAGCTCGGGGACGCTGGGCAGCACGGGGACGCTGGGCAGCACGGGGACGCTGGGCAGCACGGGGACGCTGGGCAGCACGGGGACGCTGGGCAGCATGGTCACGGGCTCGGAGGCGCTGGGCAGCATGGTCACGGGCTCGGAGGCGCTGGGCAGCACGGGCTCGGAGGCGCTGGGCAGCACGGGCTCGGAGGCGCTGGGCAGCACGGGCTCGGAGGCGCTGGGCAGCACGGGCTCGGAGGCGCTGGGCAGCACGGGCTCGGGTACACTGGACACTGGAGAACCAAAAACTCTTCTCAGCTCTGTTGTGAAAGAGGAGTAGCTGGAGCAAAACCTTTGTTCCTCCTCCCATGCATCAATAGCCCAGGATAGGGCCTCTCCTGTGAGCATGTATCTCACATAAGCCAGGTGGGAATGTTCAGTGGAGAAGGCAGGTGCCTGGTCCTCAAAAACTGCCCAACACTGGGCAAGGAAAGAGTCACATGTTTCAGGATTACCTCCATAACGCTCAGGGTGAGGAGCATGGAGCCCCTGGGTGGGCAAGGCATGGGCAGGAGTCAGAGAAGGCAGAGTACAGGCATGTGTCACAGGTGTGAGCACTGACAGACCTGGGCATAGTGGCTTGCTCCAAACTGCTGGCATCTTGAAGAATAAAAAACTAAAACTCTTCCTGCTGGGTCCGACGTGGTTGGATTATTCTGTCAGGAGTTGTTTTCAAGCAGGACCCAAATGCAAGGAAGTCGGGATCTTAGTATTTATTCAAACAAAGACCTGCAGTAGCGCAACACTAGCAAACATAAAACAGACATGGAACTCAGGTGACAATACAATAATCCAACAGAGGACACAACCAAACACAGGGCTTAAATAGGCACAAGATTAACAGGACACAGGTGAACTCAAATCACATCAACACAAGGATTGGCTGAGGGGAAAACAAGACACAGGTGAAACAAAGAACCAACAATCAGGGAAGGTGAGACAAGGCAGGAAACTACTACAAAGGAGGACAGGAAACACAAAAGCATCACTTCAAAATAACATTCAGGAACACCAAACACAACACACGGAAGGCAGATCCTGACAGTCTTGACTGCATTCACATGAGTCATCACAGCTCACCTGTTGGTCGTCTGTCAGATGACCTATTCTCACATAGACCCTTGTTTGGACCATGTCCACTGACCACAGCTCCATGTCCACTGACCACAGCTCCATGTCCACTGACCACAGCTCCATGTCCACTGACCACACCTCCATGTCCACTGACCACACCTCCATGTCCACTGACCACAGCTCCATGTCCACTGACCACACCTCCATGTCCACTGACCACACCTCCATGTCCACTGACCACACCTCCATGCCCACTGACCACACCTTCATGTCCACTGACCACAGCTCCATGTCCACTGACCACACCTCCATGTCCACTGACCACACCTCCATGTCCACTGACCACACCTCCATGTCCACTGACCACACCTCCATGTCCACTGACCACACCTCCATGTCCACTGACCACACCTCCATGTCCACTGACCACAGCTCCATGTCCACTGACCACACCTCCATGTCCACTGACCACACCTCCATGTCCACTGACCACACCTCCATGTCCACTGACCACACCTCCATGTCCACTGACCACAGCTCCATGTCCACTGACCACACCTCCATGTCCACTGACCACACCTCCAATGTATTCTTTGCTCTGTCATTGTGTATAAGAGAGAGAGAGATGTAAACAGCTCGGGAGGCTTGCATTCGTGCTTCCTCCCTGGATGTGGTCCGGACCACTCCTTGTAATAAAAGTAACATTGTTTCAGTCCACGCTCTACCTTGACTCTGATGCGAGTCCTAAATAATCTTTAGAACCCAATAGGAAAGTATAGATGTGCAGACAAAATTTGACATATTTACATGTCGATGTCAGCTCTAACACTTATTTCAGACATGCTCTAGGATGTGAAGAGTCTGCCTGTGCTATAAACTCATTAAAAAAAAAAAAAAAAGGGAAATCTGGTCACAAATGAATAGTAAGCTGCAAACCAGTAAAAACATTGCAAATGATAAAAAATACTGCCTACAAGAGGATACCATAATATAATAGCAAAACAGGACATCATGGCCTTTCATCAGGTCGCTGGGCGAGGCTCATGCCTTGCTCAGCGACCCGTTGACAGACTCATCCCATGCCTCAGCAACCTGACGGACTGGAAACCGTTCCTTAGCCTGGCGGTGCTGCTGTTGATACTGCAGTACTAGTGCTGTAGGCCGCCTTGCCCTTCCGCGGTTTGTGACTTGGGTGATGCTCGTCCTTCATGATGCGCTGGGCATTGGCTACGCACCGCTACGTCCTTCATGATGCGCTGGGCATTGGCTACGCACCGCTACGTCCTTCATGATGCGCTGGGCATTGTCTACGCACCGCTACGTCCTTCATGATGCGCTGGGCATTGGCTACGCACCGCTACGTCCTTCATGATGCGCTGGGCATTGTCTACGCACCGCTACGTCCTTCATGATGCGCTGGGCATTGGCTACGCACCGCTACGTCCTTCATGATGCGCTGGGCATTGGCTACGCACCGCTACGTCCTTCATGATGCGCTGGGCATTGGCTACGCACCGCTACGTCCTTCATGATGCGCTGGGCATCGGCTACGCACCGCTACGTCCTTCATGATGCGCTGGGCATTGGCTACGCACCGCTACGTCCCTGGAGGTGCTCGTCCTTCATGATGCGCTGGGCATTGGCTACGCACCGCTACGTCCTTCATGATGCGCTGGGCATCGGCTACGCACCGCTACGTCCCTGGAGCTCGGGGAGCTCGCCTCCCATTATGCGCTCCGCCGAGCGCACTATCTCTTCTCGGGCAGTACAGTTCCCAACTTCCCATATACCAGGCCGTGACACAGCCTGATATATAGCTGTTTTTGGCAGAAAGTTTCTATGTTAGTTTAGTCATAGCCTTTGGAATGAACCTTCATTTAGTTTTTGTCATATTTTAGTCACCTGGAATGTTTTAGTGTTAGTCTAGTTTTAGTCGACTAAATATCATAAGATTCAGTCGACTAAAATGTATTTTGGCGGGCCTTGATGCCGTCGCAATGACTGATTTTACACTTCAAGATGCGGTGCGGTGTCCTACTCCAAACCTCCTCGGGTGCAGTCGTTGTTTTTCATAAATTTCAAAATGTCATTTAACATGTTCAACCTTACGTATATCTTCATATAATGCTTCCAGTGTAGACGTGTGTCTCCTCCTCACTGTGTGACTCATGGGTGGGTGTGTCCA